>NC_066581.1:364381242-364714311 GCF_024323335.1 Lathyrus oleraceus | reverse complement strand
ACAAAAGATTTAGGTCAAAACTTAACTTGTCTTGTGAACGAAATTCAGTTAATTAGTTGTCGAATGAATTCCAAACTACTTCAGAATTAGTTTTATTTTATTGTCAGTCATACAATGTAAAAATACGTAAAAAAACAAATTAAAATAAAAAATTATTTATTTGCATAATTAAAAAACTTTAGCATATTTCATACCATTTAAAAACACCGAAAATTCTGGTAGTAGAATCATGAATAAATAAAAAAAAATATTATAATAATATAATGAATATGAAAACACCATAGCTAAATGTAGATGTCGTCAAATGCTTACAAAACCAAATTCAAAAGCATGTGATAGGTATGCTATGGTGTTGTTTGGATCCCAAACTTACATTTACTAAATAATAATTGAATAAGTGTAATTATTAATGGGTTAAATAATTGAATACATTGTAATTATATTTACTAATGAATTTGTTAAATAATTCAATACTAATAGATGGACCAAATTCATGTGTTAAGTAAATTAATTAATTATTTTAAAATTTTATTTCGGACTATTGGGCTAGCCATAACCCATACAGGACAATCTTTTTTTTAAGGGTTTTTTCGGACCGGACCAAAAAAGACCCGAAAAATATGGCCTCTAAAAATAAGGTCCAAATCCTAATTTTTTTTAGGCTCGATAAACTGATCCATGGAGTTCTGCCCATTTTGACAGCTCTAATAATATATATGGGCATTGTTTTTTCAATACTACTCATTCAATCGATCATTCAATTATATCATCCATCTACCCCTTGCTAAGAATTTTGACAGATACATCTGTCTATGGCTAATTTTTACCACATATAAAGTGGCAACATCATTGTATTATTTATTTGACTAAATTTTTTTTATCGGTTGAGGAAATACTTATGACTATTAAAAATTCACACACAACAATAAAAAAACAAAATTCAAACATTATATTGATGTCTAACCTAATAATAATATTACTTGTTAGTTGAATTAAGATTTGACTTATTATACTTTTCTATAATATCTCACAAAACACCCTTTTACATAGTAGTTTGTACTTAATGTATATGGTAGATATTACAAAATAGAGACAACTTATAATATTTTAAAAAAAGAAACTCTAGTATTTTCATTAAAAAAAATATTTTATTTATGGAAATTCATTAAAATATTTTTTCATATCCATTGTCGTCCTTCTTAAGGTTATATATCAAATTATAATTGATTAAATAACATTTAAAGTATATAAATTATATATGTAAACAAAACTTTTCTTAGATGTCCAAGTAAATGTTCCGAAAAGTTTTTATAAAGTTTTTTTCAAATTATTATAAATTATTTTTCAATATTTTACTTCATCATATATTGTAAAATTATTTCTATATTATTTTAATTTATTTAATTAAAAAATATATTCATTCATGTGCCAACATCATTATTATTGTGGTGCAATATATATTCATTTACCTTTTCATAACATATTTCATATATTTTAGTAATATAATAGTATTTTATTTTAATTTGCATCTATTTCTGTATAAATAATTTTTACATATATATTTAATATTTTATTATTTTTAAAAGTAGGTATCAAAATCAATACTGTTGGTTCTAAGTGTTGACAACAATTTTGGTAAAATAAAGACTGTTCACAAGATGTTGCATGTGATGTCTTAACATGACATCTGATATTATGTACCTGCTGGAAATTTAAAAAGGAATTATGCAGGATTGTTCCAGGATGTCAGACCCGATGTCATGACATCCTGTACACAGAACATTCAGGGTGAATGTTATGTGTTATGTGATTGCGCATTTAATGGCAATCTATATATGATTGAAGATCTGATTTGCAGGCGCATTCAATCATTGATTACAACCTGATTTACTTATTTTCCAAAGAGATCTAACCAGCTATTATAAGAAGATTTAATTGGAAAATAGTTTTAGGGTTTTCAAGATGTCCAAGCCCAGCTGAAAGCTTCTATAAAAAGGGACTTGGAAAACCTGATTTGATACACAACCAATACAGAGCGAAATATTGAGAGAGAACAAGGGTTTGTGTCTTGTTTAGTCGTGAGACTTGTAAGCCATTCAATTCATCCATAGATGATTGAATTGGTCTGATTTGTGAGTTGTAATTTGTCACTCTAAGCTTGTAAGCAAGAGTGTGTGTCTACTTGATCAAAGTTGTTAAGCAAAATCAAGTGTGTGTCTACTTGATCAAAGCTGTTAAGCAAGATCAAGTGTGTGTCTACTTGATTGAAACTGCTAAGTAAAATCAAGTGTGTGTAATTAAAGTGTGTCTTCTTTTCACAGGTGTGATTGAGGGGGAGTGAGTGGGTTCTCATATCTAAGAGTGCTTAGGTAGAAATTGCACGGGTAGAGATTAGGTGAGAAAGACTGTAACTTGTTGAAGTGTACTGAGAGTCTTTGAACTGATTCTATTTAGTGGATTTCCTTCCTGGCTTGGTAGCCCCCAGACGTAGGTGAGTTGCACCGAACTGGGTTAACCATTGCTTGTGTCTTTTGCATTACCTTTCTTTATCTTTATCCTGCTTGTTTTACTCAGATATTAGTGCCGTGACATTACCTTCGACATCTCATATCTGATATCAGAATTTCAATTGGTATCAGAGCAGGCATCCTGCTCTGGTTCTGGGTGAGATCTAGGGACAATACTTTCTGGTACAATGGAGAGAGATGAAGGATCTGTTCATAGGCCACCAATTTTGGATGGATCTAACTATGACTATTGGAAACCTCGAATGGTAGCTTTCTTAAAATCTCTGGATAATAAGGCTTGGAAGGTTGTGTTAACAGGCTGGGTACATCCAGTAATTTCTAAGGAAGGAGAAGTCACAGCTGACAAGAAGCCTGAAGAATACTGGTCCAAGGAGGAGGATGATCTAGCCCTTGGAAATTCTAAAGCATTGAATGCTATATTCAATTGAGTAGACAAGAATATCTTCAGGTTGGTAAACAACTGTGAGGTGGCTAAAGATGCTTGGGACATTCTCAAAACCACTCATGAAGGCACCTCTAGAGTTAAAATGTCTAGACTACAGCTGCTCACCTCTAAGTTTGAAAATTTAAGGATGAAAGAAGATGAAATATTCATGAATTTCATATGAGTATTCTTGAAATTGCCAATGCCTCAGGAGCCCTGGGAGAGGAGATGTCAGATGAAAAATTGGTAAGAAAAATACTCAGGTCACTCCCTAAGAGATTTGCTATGAAGGTGACAGCCATAGAAGAGTCTCAAGACATCTCCAACATGAGAGTTGATGAGCTAATTGGTTCCCTCCAAACATTTGAGATGGGAATGAATGATGGATCTGAAAGGAAAACCAAAAGCATAGCCTTCATGTCAAACACAGAGGAGGAAAATAGTCAGGATGTTGATGAGGATCTGGCAAATGATGTAGCAATGCTGGGAAGACAGTTCAACAGACTGTTGAAAAAGATGGATGTAAGATCTAAGGCTAATGTCAAGAACATCTCATCTAACATCAGTAAATCCAACAATGCTGGAAGAAGAACAAGGTCAGATGATAAGCCCAAAGAAGGAAAAGAAGTACAGTGCTATGAATATGATGGGTATGGACACATTAGAACTGAATGTGGAACCTACCTCAAGAAGCAGAAGATGAGTCTTGCTGCCTCTTGGTCTGATGAAAGTGAAACAGAAGAAGCTGCAAATCTTGTGACTGCATTGACTGGAAGATGGGGTTCTAATGAAGACTCAAGTGATGAGGAAGTAACCTTTGAAGAGTTGGCCACTACCTACAGAAAGCTATGTCACAAAAGTGCAGAGGTGTGTAGACAAGTTGAAAGCCAGAAAAAGGTAATAACTCAACTTGAGAATGAGAAGGTAGAACACTTGGAAACCATCTCCAAATTAAAAACAGAAGCACTGGTTCTGAATGCCAAGCTAGATGACAGTCAACAAGTTGAAAGCCAGAAGAAAGTGACAGTACAGCTGGAGAATGAGAAGGCAGAACATGAGGAAACCATCTCCAAGTTAAAAACTGAAGCAATGTTCTTGAATTCTAAATTAGAAGAGATGACCAAGTATGTTAGAATGTTAAACAATGGATCTGACTCCTTAGACAAGATTCTCCTAACTGGACAAATAACAGGAGACAAATCTGGCATTGGGTATAATGAATCTAAGGCTGAGTACAGTTACACTAGTTGCAAACCTAAATCCAAACCTAAGTGCAACCATATTAAAAGCAAACCTGAGATGTCACATCATATGTCACAACATCAGAAGGGAAGACAGCAGAAAGGGAAACACCAAAGATGGAGATGCCATTACTGTGGAAAATTTGGCCACCTGAAGCCCTTCTGCTATAAGCTGTATGGTTATCCTAGACATGTTCATCATCAGACTCACTATCAACCAAGACCCAAACATCACATGCCTGTCAACAAGAAGCAATGGGTTCCTAAGGCTAATGTTACAAGTCTAATAGCTCACACTTCCTTTAGAGTTTCAGCCAAAGAAGATTGGTATTTTGACAGTGGCCTTCATCCTCATGCCACGAGCTATGTAACCTTTGGTGATGGAGCAAAGTGTGAAATCAAGGGGATAGGTAAGCTTGATTTCCCTGGAGTTCCTAAACTTGACAAGGTCCTACTTGTTAAGGGCTTGACTGCAAATCTAATAAGCATCAGTCAACTATGTGACCAAGGTCTAAATGTTAACTTCACTAAAACTGAATGTCTGATTACTAACAAAGAAAGTGAAGTGATCATGAAAGGAGTCAGGACCAAAGACAACTATTACATGTGGAGCTCTCAAATTGGTTATTCCTCAGAGTATACCTTAGTCAAAGAAAAAGGGATGAAGATGATTATATCTGCTAGAGGAACTCCCAAGATTGATGAAAGACAAGTCTGTGGGAAATGTCAGACAAGGATGTCACACCAGAAACTCAGACTTAACATCACTTCCAAAGGAGAAAAGCTCATGATGTCTCAAATAGATAGGAGATTGGATCAGATGGTTGAACATGTTGCTAGTCATATGCAGTCTGAAGTTGGAAAGAACCTTGTTAGACTTGGGCTACAAGTCAAGCAGATAGAAGGGTCTATGTGTCTATCTCAAAGCAAATGTGCCAAGAACAATGTGAAGAAGGTTGGGATGGAAATTGAAAGGACACCTACTCCTTTGAAAGATGAAAATGGTGTTTGTGCTATATATCAAGCTGAATATATAACAGCTGGAAGTAGCAGTTCTCAACAGGGTTGGTTGAAACTAATGTTGACTGAAGACAATGTCACACACGATGTCATGACATTATACTATGACAACCTGAGTGCTACAACTATGTCCAAAAATCCTATTCAGCACAGCTGGACTAAGCACAGTGATTATCACTTCATTAGAGAATTTGTGAAAGACAAAATCATAGCACTAAAGCATGAAATGAAATTAGCTGACAAATTTGCAAGAGTTTTGGATGATAATCAGTTTGAATGTTTAAAAGGAAAATTGGGGATTTGGATTCTTGTGAAGTTATAGCAATTAAAGTGGAGTGGAAAAGGTAATAAAAATATTGTCTGCCCACTTAAAAGAAAGAGCCACATTAATGATAAATCATTACCTAGTATTTGAACTAGAATCTATGCCATTTCCACACGCTACCTAAACACAACCATTTCCATCTTCATTCAACTTCTTAGAAAACCTCTGCTAGGGCAAAGAGATTTTTTCCAAAAGTTCAAAAAAATGTCACAACATCCCTCATCATCAGGATCAAAACCCACGCACAAAGGAAGGACTCCCTCCATGGAGTTTCTAGATGAAGATATTCTAGAGGTTATCCCCCTCTCTGTTATTCCAGGCGACGTTCTTGGCCCTTCTTCCACAGCTGGAAGTAATCAAGGTAACATTCCTGATAAATCTTCTCATAAAGATGACATGCACTTTAGAGATCGTGCCATTAGGAACCTAGTAACTAGGATTCTAAACGAAGGGCATGCAGTCAAGGGTGTTTCTACCCCTGTGTGTAGAAGGGACCCCTCACCTGAGGTGGAACCCATGCTAAGAAAGATGATGATTCATCTAGATCAGAGAAAGAAGTGGCTGCTGAGGGATTATGCTCTCTAGGTAAAACCTTGCCTAGTAAGAAACCAGTAGATGGTTCTCATAAGACTGCTGAGAATGTTATTAATCTGGAGGAAGAGAGTTCAGAGGAAGAGGATGACACCTTGGTTCATCATGTAAAACCAAGTGTTGCTAGGAAATTGAAGACCAGAAAAGGGAAGACTGTGGCTGAAATGATGACAGCCAGAACTAGGAAGAAGACTGCTGGTGTAGGACCCTCCAAAACTTGGAGTAAAGTTGAGGTTAAGAAGAGGAAGGTCAGAAAGAGTTCTGACTCTGATGATGATGTCGAAGACGATGTCCCAGACATCTCTCCTGCTAAAAAACAGACTGTCAAGAAGTCTCCAGGCAAAGTTGCAGCTGTGCACTTAGATAACATCTCTTTCCATCTAGAAGATGGGGTTGCCAAGTGGAAGTTTGTCATTCAAAAGAGGGTTGCTGTTGAAAGGGAGCTGGGAAAGGAGGCTGTAGAGGTGAAGGAATTCATGGAATTGATTGAGGCTGTTGGACTTATGAAAACTGTTGTTGCCTTGCCCCAATGTTTTGAGGGGTTAGTGAAAGAGTTTGTTGTGAATATCCGAGAGGATATTTCTGAAAAAAATAGCAAAGAATTCTGCAGGGTGTTTGTAAGAGGTAGATGTGTGAGGTTCTCCCCAAACAAAATCAACAAGTTCCTAGGGAGAGGAACTAAAGGAGGTGTGGATTTAGAGGCTACAGACAATGAAGTCTGTAGGACTATTACTGCTGACCAAGTTAAGGAGTGGCCTAGTAAGAAGCACCTATCAGTTGGCAAGCTAACTGTCAAATATGCCATCTTACATAAGATTGGTTCAGCCAACTGGGTGCCTACTAATCATATCTCAACCATCTCTATTGATCTTGGGAGAATCATTTATGCTATTGGAACCAGGATAAAATTTAACTTTGGAAGGTTTATGTTTGATCAAATTGTCAGACTTGCCTCCACTAATGCAGTAAAGCTGCCCATTGCCTTTCCATCTATCATCTGTGGGATTATCTTGAGCCAGCAACCAGGAATTATCAACACAAGTGATATTCCCAGCAGAAGAAAGCCTCCATTATCCATCCACTACAAGTTGTTTGAAGGAAGCTATGTCAATGATGTTGCCATGACATCTGCAAGGAAGGAGCCTGCCTCTCAAGGTAGCTTGATTGATCAATTAAAGGAAACTTGTAAGGAGCTGGATACTGGTATTAGGGTTGCCAAGGCAAGGAAAGAGGCTTTGGAGGTTCTTATTAATAGCTTAGAGAAGGAAGAGATGGAGAAGGTTGGTGAGACCAAGGATTCAGATGCCAATACCTCAAGTGAGAGGTCCAATGCTCAATCTAGTGGCAGCTCTGATTCTGAAGGTGAAGATGATGCTTCTTCCTCAAATTAAGTGGTAATGGTTCCCCCTGATATGAAGACTGTGTGTGCTGTGTGCTAGGTTGGTTTGGCTGTTCTGTGTGCTGATATGAAGACTGGTCCCCTTGCTGTTTTGGCTACTTTGGATGCTGAAGAATTTGTTTTTTTTCCTGTTGAAATGTGTGTATTTGTGGCAGTCCTTACTGATGCCTTTATGTAATATTTGGGCTCTTAATGAGTTCCATGAATTTCTAATTATCTCAGCTGTCACAGCTGTGTATAATTATGGTGTGTATCTCCTAACATTTATGTTTTAACATTTTAAATGTTATGACATCTGTTGTGACATTCTCTGCCAGGCTGATTGACATTTATTTTGTCTAATTGGTCACCTTTGGTCAATTTTGACTAAAAAGGGGGAGAAGTGATTATGTGGAGTTGTGTGGAGATGTATGTGCTGATGGAACAGTTAAATATGTGGAGCTGTGTGGAGATGTATGTGCTGGTGTAGCTGAACAGATGAATAACTATTATTGAAGGAGATGTGGTTGATGTAAGACAGAATGCTGTTTGTTTACATATGTTGGAGGAGATGTCTGATGTGGTGCACAGGTGATGTTGAAGCAGATGTCAGAATGATATTCTGATTGTTACAGGTGTTGTTATTACAGGTGTTGTTATTGTCAAAGGAGATGTCTGTATTGAACAGACTTAGGGGGAGAAGAAGTACCCTTGTGCATTTGTGTGTTTTACTAGTTGCTCTATAACTAGTAATTATGTGTTTGCTTCTGCTGCTGTTTAAACTGTTGTTTAACTGCTGATAGTTTTTCTTGTGAACAAAAATGACAGATATATCTTTTAGCCAAAATTTGCCAAAGGGGGAGTTTGTTGGTTCTAAGTGTTGACAGCAATTTTGGTAAAACAAAGAGTGTTCACAAGATGTTGCATGTGATGTCTTAACATGACATCTGATATTATGTACCTGCTGAAGATTTAAAAAGGAATTATGCAGGATTGTTCCAGGATGTCAGACCCGATGTCATGACATCCTGTACACAAAACATTCAGGGTGAATGTTATGTGTTATGTGATTGCGCATTTAATGGCAATCTATGTATGATTGAAGATCTGATTTGCAGGCGCATTCAATCATTGATTACAACCTGATTTACTTATTTTCCAAAGAGATCTAACCAGCTTTTATGAGAAGATTTAATTGGAAAATAGTTTTAGGGTTTTCAAGATGTCCAAGCCCAGTTGAAAGCTTCTATAAAAAGGGACTTGGAAAACCTGATTTGATACACAACCAATACAGAGCGAAATATTGAGAGAGAGCAAGGGTTTGTGTCTTGTTTAGTCGTGAGACTTGTAAGCCATTCAATTCATCCATAGATGATTGAATTGGTCTGATTTGTGAGTTGTAATTTGTCACTCTAAGCTTGTAAGCAAGAGTGTGTGTCTACTTGATCAAAACTGTTAAGCAAGATCAAGTGTGTGTCTACTTGATCAAAGCTGTTAAGCAAGATCAAGTGTGTGTCTACTTGATTGAAACTGCTAAGTAAAATCAAGTGTGTGTAATTGAAGAGTGTATTCTTTTCACAAGGAATTGCTGTTTAAAATCACAATTGTGATTGAGGGGGAGTGAGTGAGTTCTCATATCTAAGAGTGCTTAGGTAGAAATTGCATGAGTGGAGATTATGTGAGAAAGACTGTAACTTGTTGAAGTGTACTGGGAGTCTTTGAACTGATTCTATTTAGTGGATTTCCTTCCTGGCTTGGTAGCCCCCAGACGTAGGTGAGTTGCATCGAACTGGGTTAACAATTGCTTGTGTCTTTTGCATTACCTTTCTTTATCTTTATCTTGCTTGTTTTACTCAGATATTAATGTCGTGACATTACCTTCGACATCTCACATTTGATACTAGAATTTCAAATACTTTCATTTGCAAATATTAAAAATGAACACTTGTACTAAATTTGGAGGAAAATTATATTTTATTATTTTTTCACTTTCTTACATTAATTCATCAATATATTAAATAAAATATTTTCAGATATATATCAAATGAGTTTTAATTTAAAATTATTTTTAAAATATTACCAAATAACTTTAATTTTATTTATAAAACTCTTATTTTAACTTTAGCTTAAAAGTTTAGATTGAAAAAAACTCGATCAAACCATACATAATTCTCTTTAGGACTATTACATACATGATTAGCAAATTATTATAAATACTCTATTTTTCCGCATATTTATCTCCAAATTTTAGTTAAATTTTCTGCAATTTTTTCTGTCATTTTTGAATCACAGCTAAAATCTTGGGCATGAATTTTCTGCTATGAATTGGAAACACATCCACTTGCACCAAACTTTAGAATGTGGGGTCCTGCGACGGGATTGTGTGCAAGAAACCCTCAACCAAGACCTCCACTTGCACCAAACTTTGACATGCGGCCTACGTGTGCAACGAGATGCAGCAAACCTACAAGAAAGACAAACATACTATGAATCAAACATTTAGAGTGTTGAGTTATTGTGCCTTAATCTAAAAATGTTGAGTGCCTCGAATCTTAAGATTGGATATTGATATAAAGTGTAGTGAGATAATGCTAATTCCAAGCACTATGGGTCTTCATAAATCAACTTCATTAATAAGTTTAGACATATGTTGAAGGAAAGGTAAGAAGACAATGTAACAGATGGCGATTTTTTTTATTAAAATAATCACTTTTTTAAAATTTAAATATCAAAATAACTAATTTTTTAAATTAGTTATCAAAATAACCACTTTTTTCTATTGATGTGCCAGTTGAACTGATGAATCCAATTACCTTTCAAAGGAGGCGTCATTGGAGTGTATGCGCCAATGTATGTAGTGCATGCACCTTCCGTTTTTTTTAAAATTTTAAATTTGATAATTATAATTAATTAAATTAAATACTTAAATTAAAAATTATATTATATTATAAAGTAAAAATACATAGAATTGACAAGAAATTCAATGATCCGCCCGATTGAAACGCACCCCTGTTCCACATCCAGGTGCGTTAGCCTGTCTTCGAGGTCTCCCACGATTTTACTGAGGTGTTTGGGATCTTTTAGTGTTGACATGATCCAATGGTGACTGGTGTGAAGGTCCGGTGGAAGGTCCAACGGTATTTGATAGATTTGTCATCATTCGTCCCCAATAGCTGGAGGATTGTCACCAACGGTGCTTCCGTAATTGAGTTCGGTGCCCATGTTGTCGTATTGAGTCATTGTGGTTAGGTGAATTATGGACAATATGGTTGCCCGAATTGGGATATTAAATCGTTTTGGAAACGAAGTAATGGTTCTTGTGGTGTACTAAAGTCAAATAATGGTCGAGGGTTGTGGCGATGAGATGTTTAGGTGTTCATTGGTGAGGGGCTACGATGGCATGACACTGAATCATATGAATCATCTGAGCTATAGGCTGTTGTGGTGGCTGTGTATGATTGTTGGTGGTTAGGGTTTGATTCTTGATTTTGAGTTTGGGTGTGTGGCATGAATTGGTTG
Organism: Lathyrus oleraceus; assembly: GCF_024323335.1. Lineage (NCBI taxonomy): Eukaryota > Viridiplantae > Streptophyta > Magnoliopsida > Fabales > Fabaceae > Lathyrus > Lathyrus oleraceus. Next base: position 364,703,285 of record NC_066581.1, on the reverse strand, counting down.
CGAGGTTGGGTGTTTGGTGGTTGGGTGTATATGGTAGGGTGATGGTGTGAGTTTGGTCGGGTTTGGGTGGATTGACATTGTTCTTGGACGGGGATTTGTTGTTGGACGTATGATGACGAAGCTCGTTGGTGTGGATCAATCAAATACCTTGACTCAGACAAAAATTATGGCGTTGTAACCGACCTAAACCATACCATATAATGTTGAGTTGGTCTAGCACCATGTATGACTGGTTCGTTTAAGATGTGTTGCCGTTGATTCCTCTAATGACGACAGATCTCTTTTGCAAAGTCTCTCTAGTCAGAATAATCCCATTGGCCATCGACTCTTTGTTGATGCCAATCTCCCAAACACGTCGGAGGTTCTAGAATTTGTTATTGCATGTCGAACCGCAGTTTTACACGGTCACTCTGGTGCATCTCCACAGTAGTGAACCGAATAATTGGTGTTTTTGCTGTCCAAACTGCATCATCATCATGGTTAACCTGATGATCAAGACCCGAATATGGCCTCCAAATAAATGTACAAGAATATGACATGATTAGATGATATGTAATTGGATTTTTTAAAAATCAAATGTAGAGTTGTGTAGTAGTATTACATCGTTTGGTCCAATGTGGTCTAATAGATTGCGATAGACTACTACAACGTGTTTCAGACACCTGTTGTAGTTCATCCCATTAACTGACCACCTAGATCAAAAAGATTTGAAAAATATTACTTACAGTTAGTTGTAATATAAAGTCTAATAAATTAGATGGTAAAATTTTAAACTTACTTTGTTATAAAGGAGAATATGAATGGCTTCTTGTTTACCGGGGGGGGGGGTGATGACATTCTTGACCAACCTCATGCTTGTAGCAAATAGGCGCATGAATAAAACATACACGTATTTTTTTTGGCATTTTTACACAACACATTATATAGATGGGATAAAACAGATGAATCCCAACTATATGTGCTTACCTTATTTATGTTTCGTAACAATGATAAATACATAATATTTACCGTATTACCAGTATTTTATGGAAATAAAAAATAATCAAATAGAATCATAATATAACACCGAGCTTTAATTATCTTTTCGTACTCGGTAGATTCTTCGGTTAATGTTATACTTGCATAATATTGTTTAAGATATTTTAAATTAATACCTTGATCCTTAGCTTGACTAGAAGTCTCTCCCGTAGTTGTGTCTTCACACAAAGGGGCACCCAACAATTCATTGGATATAGAGTTATCTTGATTAACTCTACCATTTATGACCTTACCATCGATACGTAGACCTAACAACATGTAGACGTCCTCAAGTGTGACAATACACTCACTGAAAGGAAGGTGAAATGTGTGGTCTCGGGTTTCCATCTCTCTAAAAAAGCAAGAATAAATTTGTAGTCAACCGAGTATGAGACTATGTTGAGTAGATTACTAAAACTGCATCCTCGAATATATGGTTCTGTAAGACCCCAATTTTGATCCCTAAGATCCCTCATGTCATCTCATTATTTGCATTGACTTTGGGATCACACCTTGGCATCCTCCTCACCCCTTATTCATTGGGTTTGCATAGTAAGAGATCACCAATCATTTGTGATTATATCATACTTTGTTTTTCTTTGTTTACTAACCAAAATACCAAAAATATGTCTATTGTAGTGTTATTTCTTTTGTAGGTAGTGTGTGCATCCACCTATGCCTGATCAAGCTCACATCTAGGGTTTTGGACCCTCAGTGCAAGAGATCAATCAAATAAAGTTTCAATTTGGTTCTAAGCATCATATACGGATCCCCATGTTCTTTATTTGTCATTTTGATCAAGAATTAATCAAGAGATTGAAGCTTGTTTGTCATGGAAGCCCTAATTCATCTAGGTATCTTGTGTACCTTCCTCAGCAAGTTTCTTCAACATTTGGTCAAGGATATCATTGTATACTTCATTGAACTTCACCATAATCATATATGATCCTCCATGAGCTTCTAAGAGCAAAGGAACTTCAAGTTTTCAAGTTGGTTCAAGGAGGTTGACCAGAAAAGTCAACTAGTCAAATCTAGGGTTCCCTAGACTCTATCTCCTACAATTTTTGTCATACGAAAATGATTCCAAGAGCAAAGTTACTCTTTATGATATTCCAAACAACTTTAATTTTGGCATCAAGAGATAATTTGGTTTGGAAAGTCATTTTTTATGGTGAAAAATTATAGGTCATTTTGTTTGTGCCCTAGATAGAAGGTCAACTTCAAGGAACCATAACTTGCTCATGTTTTATGATATTAAGATCATCCAAGTTTCATGACCAACTTCAAGATGTATTATCCAACTTATCTTCTTTGAGAAAGGTCAAATTCCACTTGCAAGGGCATGTACTAAGAGGAGACATTATAGGTCATTTTGGGCTATCACCATTGAACAAGCAATTTTCCTCAACTTTCAAAATCCATAACTCCATCCTGCAGGTTCCAAATGGTGTCAAATTTATGACCAAATTGAAGATAATTTAAATATCTACAACTTTGAAGAAGTAACCAAATTCATTTGAAACTCATAGCAAAAGTTATTCAAGGTGGAAAAAGGGGTCATTTGACTTTTAACTTAGAAAATTTTCAAGTATGTTTGATTCCTCCAACTTCCACACCAAAATTCATCATGATCCAAGCTCCAAATGGAAAATGTTCTAACATCAAAGTTGTTCCCCTTCATGATAGCTTTCGAAAGAGTCCAATATCATTGCATTTGGATCAAAATTGAGGGACTTGCACATGGTTATTTTGAATGGCCCTATTTGGAAACTTTTGAACTCAATTTTCAACCAACATTTCATGGCTTCATGAAGTGATCTCATCATCAATTGTACACGAATTTGGACCTTTTGCAATAATCATTTGGGCCTAAATGCATGCCTATGCACCCATGCACCCATGCACACAAGTTGCTAAATTTGGCAAAGTTTTGAAATGGTGCAAAATTGAATTCAAGAGCTTATAAATACATGTCCATTGCCTCATAATTAGAGGACCCTGACCCAAGCTTTGATCTATAAATCCCCTAACCTCCATTGAAAGAATACCTTGAAGGTTTCACTTGACCCTTCATCTCCTCACTCGTGGGCCCCCCACCGGGAATGATGCACCCTCCTGTCACAGATGGTGGGGAAGTGCTCATATATCCATCACTGGTGTCATAACATAGACACAAAAAATAATAAATAATAAATTTTATTCTTAACAACTAAATAAGAAATCAACAATAAATAATAATTTCAAGTTGATCTGTAATAGACTCAAATAACCAGCAAGCTATCTAGTCTCAAATATTGTCGTCACTCTAAGTGTTGTATACAAGATGATCAACATAAAACACCCCCAAGCCCAATTGGTAACGTCGAGGCTACTGAACAGCCACATGTACCAGGCGCCGATATAAACACCTGACTTGTTTGAAAAAAGAGTACATGTTACTAGATGTAACATGTACACCCTAGCGGCAACCTCATACCTCCATGCCGCAAAAAGCTCCTCGTATCTATCCCGAATATGAGATATACGAAGGTGAACTCCTCTATTGAAGCCAAACTCCTCCAGCACAACCGCCTTAGAAACTCCCAAAGCTCGTGCAACAGTTAAACATGCAAGCGACATGCTAATAACAGGAGCCGTCCAAAATCTATCGGTGATGGGGAAATGAAATAATAAGGAGACATCATCCAGAGTGATAGTCATCTCCCTAAATGTAGGATGAAATGAAAATGTCTCCTTGTGCCATCTCTCAACAATACTAGTAAGTAGTGGAGTGTCGAGCATGGTGAGGGAGCGGTGGGAAAAATCAAGGAGCTCAAAGTTACATACAATACAGATGACCTCCTCATGTATTTGAGTCTCCGGGAAGCCCTTCATCTTCGACCCGTGCGATGTCACCTTTAGTGGGAGACGATCATGTAACAACAAGTTTTAAAAAATTAGCAGTTATCTTTCAAGGCATAATACTAAATAAATTAAAGTTAAATATAAAATATATATACCTCTTACTGCCATAGACGGTATGCCACGTGGTCAGCATACTTGATCAACACCGACCGTTCAATAGGTCCTTTAGAGAATCCTCCATCAGTGTGCACAGACGGCTCGGTCGAAGGAGTCATATCCTCTGTGTCAGCAATACCAGATATGACCAGATCAACAATAACGACGTCTGGCTAGACGACCAGATCAATAACATTGACATCTGGATGGACCACCTCATCTTCCATCTTATAAACAACCGCCTCATCAACAACCATTTTATCAACAATATGTGTCGCATCTGTCTCAACCGCTGGGTCATGAACATCATGTGCACGAACAACCTCAACATCATCTATGGGTCGCTCAATTAATCTAACCGATCGATGTTGGGTGCTATGGGGTGCGTGGAATTGCACCTTCTCAGCCAATTGTTTCCGGTGTAAACCGATTGGAACCATTCATCCAACTCGTATCTATGAAGACTCAGCCTTAATAGTACTAACCTGGTCTTCCGCTCTATTTCCCGCTCTGCCTTCAATAGTGTCGTCCATGCCCATGTATTTCACTGCAAAAAAACATGAAAAAAATAAAAAAGATCAATGACTACCAGAAATTTCACTAAATTTACAATTTTCCTAGTTTTTCTGGAAATTCTGAAATATCCGGCGAAAAAACAAAGCTTTTATAATTATCGGAAATTATGAAATTTCTGGGAATTTGTAGGTCATTTTGTACCTAAAATTGTGAAATTTTTGTGGTAAATTACTGGAAATTTTGAAATTTACGGTACATAATCACACAAATTGTGAAATTTCTGTGGTAAATTACTGCAGGTCATTTATGTTGAGAAATGATTGACATTTTCTACTTGAATATTAAGACGAGCTTGTGAGAAAGTCCAAGTAAAAGTTCTTCATATCAAGATGATACAAATGCTCATTTCCTCATACTTGTGGATAATAAACTAAGTTTTCCATTCGAATACGACAAAATGTCTTTTCAAATAAAAATCAATCAACAAATAATCCATCTTTCTCTATAAACATAGATTTGCAAGTGGTTCGTATAGAGTACCATAGATGTTATGGATGCTAATACATTCCCATTGCATAACCAATCCCCGTATCCAGATTTCTCTTTTGTTTTACCTTTTTGTAGATTATGCTCGACCTTTTTCCCATTCCCTTTAGAAACAATAAAGTTCGGCGGTGACTCTTGCTTTTTCTGAGTTAAGTTAATCAATAGCTTAATCTCAAAGTTTTCCCGCTGCGACACTTAACTTAGTTTATTGTTACATTTATTTTAATTTCGTATGGTATTTTATGAATAAACAACTATTTACACCCGCTCGCTTCGCATGTCATAACTTGGGCTACTAGAATCGGATTGACGATAGGCGTTGGAAAACTGAGAGGATAAGATAAATGTTTCATGTTGAAGTCGGAAGCATATTTGGAGTGTAGAAGACTCGAATAAATCATTTTACTTTCAAACTTTAGAAAATAATTAGTTTTGGGCCAATTTTTATGTTTTCCGACCCGGTTAGGATTAGAACCCGTTAGGTTTAGGCCAATTTTTATGGTTTACAATAGTCAATGATAAGTGAGAACCCAAATCAGTAGGATTAACCGTTTTAGCTCATTCATAATCAAATCCTTTTTACTGTTATTCTATTTGAAACCTAAACCTTAAAACCCCCATCATTTCAGTTGATAAAATTCAACACAAGAGTCCTTGTGATACGACATCCGAGTGTCACATCCCTAAACTACAGTTTTTAATTAGTCATTTTGACCCGTGCACAACAGCAGATCAATGGGTTAGTGAAACAAACAATCACACATGATATAACAAACTCACTAACAATATTTATCAACAAAAACATCAATTAATTAACATACATTGGGAGACTTGATAACTAACTGTTCTTGAAAAATTAAGACAAACTTGTAAAATGAAAGGAGGATGAAACTGAGGAGAAGGCTGCAAACTTGTGTTAAATTTGAATGAATGCCATTCTAGGTTTATCACACAAGTTTGCATTTTTCACTTCAGCTTCATCCTCTCTTGTAGTTTTTCTTCATAGCAACACAAATCAATTATAATCGTATAAACACCATGAAAAAAAACAAGTTAACATAAACTAGCAGTACATTGTAATCCAACAAAAATTTATCAATATAGATAACAATAACATTAACATAGCAACAACATACACAAATAAGAAAGAATATGGAATTTTTTTTGTCAACAACAACAACAAACAACAAATCATGTGAAACATAACAAGGTCTTCAATCTTCATGCCTAGTTAAATTTATGCCGTTCTCAAGGTCTTCATAGTTCTCAAGGTCTTCGTAGCTCTCAAGGTCTTCATAGTTCTCAAGGTCTTTATCTAATCCAGAATCAGTTGCATCCAGATTCATTAGATCCTTCACAATAACCTATACTTTCCTTATCTTTTCAGGGTTAAGATTCTTGAAAAGAATCTTCTTATAGCCTGTTCCACCAGTCAGTTCAACAACATTAATGTGATCCCTAACAACTTCAGCTTCCTTAACTTTGTTCAAACATAACCTCATTTGAAGCCTCAATCTCGTGGACAAGTTTGGCCTCATTATTCATGTTGAGAGAAAGATCTGAAATCTAAGAGAAAGATCTAAAATATGCACAAGAAGAGAAACCCCTTTTCAAAATAACATACAACAACATATAAAAAAACCCATAAACTCTTGAACAAGAAGAAAATCATGTGAAAATCATGTGAGAGCTAATTCACTTATATATGGGTAAACAATTTCGCCACAGTTGTATTCAAAAACTGTGATGAAATGTAATGCCTTTCTCAACGGTTGACATTAACAACCGTGGTGATACGTATTTTAATTTATATATATATATATATATATATATATATATATATATATATATATATATATATATATATATATATATATATATATATATATATATATATATATATATATAAACAAGTTAACGTTCTTCTCGGAATTTACCGTCAATTGACATTGTATTAGCCGCACTAGACATGAGTAGTATGTGGTGGTTAGTCTTCATATTTTGAAATTACACATGATGAAAAATTACAAAACAAGTGAACACATATTCTAGTATGTATAATAAAATAACCTAAATATTTATCATTCTCAATTTCACGTATCACTCAACAAGTCTTTCATTATTCTGAAGCATCTCAACCACCTGGCTCATATTAGGCCTAATATCCATATCTTGCTCTACACAGTCCAAAGCAACTCTAGCCAAAACTTCCATCTTACTTAAATCACAACTAGTCCTTATTGCAGGATCCAAAATTTCTTCCAACCAACATGTACTACTCCTCTTTTTCTCTCTTACCCAAGTTATCAAGCTTCCATTATATGCCACTTCTCCATCATCTCCTTCTATATTCATCATTGTTGGATTCTTTCCGGTTATCATCTCCAACACAACAATCCCATAACTATAAATATCTACTTTAGATGTTATTGGTAAATTGAAAATCCATTCCGGAGCCATGTATCCTCTCGTTCCTCTAACCATTGAGATTGTTGAATTATCATCGACTTTGTTTCTAGTTTTTAGCTTAGACAATCCGAAATCCGCTAACTTGGGCTGAAAGTTAGAGTCAAGAAGTATATTCTGTGGCTTTATATCACAATGCAAAATCCACTCCAAACATTCTTCATGTAGATATGCTAGAACTCTAGCTATTCCTAAAGCGATATCATATCTTTTACTCCAATCAAGTATGTTGGTTTTGGATGAAAGATTTTCAGCCAAAGAACCATTTTCCATGTTCTCATATACCAAAAGTCTATGCATACCTTCAACACAATATCCCCACATTTCGATCAGGTTCATGTGGTTAAGCCTTCCAATGATGCTTACCTCAGCTTGAAACTCTCCTTCTCCTTGTTTAGCTTCATTCAATCTCTTTATTGCAACATCTCTTTGATCTGGCAATGTACCTCTATAGACAACCCCTCCTCCACCTCTTCCGATCTCATTACTGAAATTCTTTGTAGCTACCTTCAACTCGGAGTAACTATATCTTCTGAATCCCAATAATGCATGATGATCATGGCTATGTTGATTCGCACTAGACTTTTTCTTGGTTTTAATTAAAAAACCACAAACCACAACAAAGAAAACAAATTCTAAACCACCTACCGCAACTGAAATCCACAGAAAAAACCTCACCAAATTGTTTGTTGGTTTTCTGACATAGTCTTTAGAAAGCTGCACCAAACAAACATGATCTTTTACACTCACAAACTCTTGTTTTGAGAATTTCTTACCTTTTGGAAGTCTCAAGTAAGTAGTTCCTGCAAAACTTGGTGAATGCCTCCCATTCAGCAATTGTAACTTTGTAAAGCATTTGAAGATGTTACTGTCCTCGTCATATGTGTATTGGAATCCTGTACAGTTACATTGTTGTAAACACAAACTCTCACAGTTTTTGTAGGTAATATTCTTAACAAAATTACCATCATAGCCATAGAGCTCAAAGCCTTGTAGTTTTAAAAAGGTAGACTCACTTCTGTTGCATGTAAAATCAAACAAAGGTTCACAACCAATGGACCAATCATTATGGTTCTTCACTTTAAACCCTGGCAAACAAGAGCATTTCTTACCCTTTTTAGGATCATAGCTACAAGTGCTATTTGCACCACAATATCCATGAATGATGCAAGTATTCAATATTACTTGCCATGAAATGTACCAGTTTTCTGACAAGTTTTTCCGACTGTAAACTCGAATATTACCATCAGAATCCATGGTTAATCTCCTTTGCATAACCATACCATAATCATATGTGGAGAAAAAGTAATTATCTGATGAAATGAATTTTCCAAGAGAATCCAACAAAGCAATTCTACTACTATTGTAATTGGACCTTCCAGCATCCCAACTTGACATCCAAGCTGGTGGCCAGTATGTGCTTGAAACATCAGGACCGTCATAATTGAGACGAATAACATTGTTATCGTCAAAGAATAACTTATAGAAGCCAGAAGAGTGATTACTATAGCTTCTTGAAGAAACAAGTTTAGTGTATCTAGTGAGAGGTTGATTTGGAAGGAGAGTATTTGTTGGGAAATCATAGCTTTGCCATAAGATGTTAGTTCCTTGAAGCTCACGTAACACAAGATTACCATCTTCTTTGAGATACAACTCTAATGGAGCATTTGAAGCTGTGTTTGAAGACCAAGTGTTGAGTTGACCCGCATCAAGCAAGAGAATGTTACCTGTGTTTAAGAGGAAAAGCTTTGAGTGCTTACCTGTTGGAAATTAGAGGAGATAAAATTAGATAGATAAAATAAAAGTATTATTTCTATCAAAAAAATTTATTTATCACAACATACTTTTATCTTCCAATATGTAACAAATTAGTTTTATCTTCCAATATGTTACAAATATTTATTCTATATTTTATTTTGATGAATTGAATGGAGTTGAATGATACTTGTTTGTATAGATTGAGATCAAAATATTTTAATTAATTAATTAATAAATATTTAGGATAAAATAGGAAAACACAGCACTATTTTTTTTGTTGCAATAGTTGAAAGTTTAGCATAACTTATAAGATGTTGAATAAATAAGGGAGTCTAATGTTTGAAAATAGTATAAAAGGAGTCGAGTTGTAAATTTAGTGGTAACTATTTATGTTGCATAACCAGTTGGGTTTGTGAAACAAGATGTGTCAGATGAATGTGAAATGTGCATTCCTGAATGGCCTCTTAGAAGAAGAAGTTTATGTTGCATAACCAGCTGGGTTTGTGAAACAAGACGAAGAAAGAAAGGTGTACAAGCTGGAAAAAACCCTGTATGGACTTAAACAAGCTCTAAGAGCTTGGAACAAGAATATATATGGATTTCTAAGGGAGAAGGAATTTATGAAGTGTACAACTGAACATGGAGTATATGTAAGAAGAAGCAAGAGTGAATTGTTTATACTATGTCTCTATGTCGATGACTTGTTAATAACAGGTAGCTGTGAGAAGGAGATCGAAGACTTCAAAGGTCATCTTAACAAGAAATTCGCAATGTCATGTCTGGGTGACATTTCATATTTCCTTGGCATCGAATTCTACAAGAGTAGTAGAGGTTTGATGATGCATCAAAGAAGGTATGCAAGTGAAGTACTCAAGAGATTTGAGATGCAAGATTGCAACCTAACTTTGACTCCAGCTGAGCCCAGATTACAATTGTCGAAAGATTAAGATGAAGATGATGTCGACCCAACCTAATATAGAAGATTTATTGGGTCACTTAGATACCTTTGTCACACAAGGCCTGACTTAACATACATTATAGGTATGGTGAGTAGATTCACGTAGAAGCCAAAGGTATCAGATATAGCAGCGACGAAGAGGATACTAAGGTATCTGAAAGAAACTCTCGACTATGGAATTTTATTTCCTGTAACTGATGAAGGAAAATAATGCAAACTAGTGGGATACACTGACTCAAGTTGGTGTAGTGATGCTGAGGATCGAAAATCCACAGCTCACTATGTGTTTCTGCTAGGTGGTGCACCAATTGCTTGGAGTTCAAGAAAGGAGCCAGTAGTGGCATTATCGTCGTGCAAAGCAGAATACATAACTACTTCTCTTTGTGCATGTCAAGCAACATGGATGGTGAATATGGTCGAAGAGATAACAACGAAGAGTCATGGAGAAATTACCATGAAGATCGACATCATGTCAACTATCAATCCAGCGAAGAATCCGATAGCACATGATCGAAGCAAGCACATCGAAATGAGGTTCCATTATCTTCGAGAGCAGGTAGTAGATGGGAAGATGAATTTGGAATACTACAGAAGTGAGAATCAGATTGCAGACATTATGATGAAGGGAGTGCAGGTCGAAGTGGTCAAAAGACTAAGAGCTATGATGAATGTAGATAGCTTAGACACAATGAATTAAGTGGTGTGTTGAATTGTAATTCCTTGTGTCAAAACAGGTTTCTCGACAGAAGCAAGGAAGTGTCGAATCACCTAGTGTGTTGAGTTGTATTAGTGTGTCGAAGTGTCGAAACATGTTGTTTCACACATGATTTCGACCTAGGCATATTTTTAGTATTGTTAATTATTTTGGGCTTTGACTTAAGGAGTAAGTTAACCTAAATCTATAAATAGAGAGAGTAACCCTTATTCTTGTAATAGAGAAGTCATAACATTGTATTCAAAGAATTTTGCAGTTGCAAAGTGAATAAAGAAATTTTCCACAGGTTGTGGGCAGAAAGAAAACTCTGCAGAAAATATTCTTCTTCTCTAACGTTATTTTTTTCTTTCTCAATTATTCTTTTCTTTTAATTGTCATTGGGTGGGTGATAACAATCTTGTTCGTCAAGATTGATAGAATTTTTTTATAGGTTGTGGTGGATTTCCAACCGTTAGTAGAGTATTAACTTAGATTTTATTGTGGTCGTAGATAAAAGTCACAATTTTAGTTGACAATCACGTAAAAAAATTATGTTTAAATACTAATGATAAAAGAAAAAAAATACATATATGGCTTATGGCTTGTGGAAGGGTGGGGATTTGATTTAAAATTTGGGCTAAAGTAGATATCATTTGGTTTGGGAATAAGAGTTGATTGCTAATTTCTCTTTGGTTATTTAGGAATCAACCATCTCCCTTGATAGAGCCTAGTGGTGACAACGACATTAAAAGAATGATGTTTACTCAGAAGTATATGCTTATACTTCCGTCTTGAAGGCTAATCTTGCCATTCATCTTTCTTTACATAAAATGGACTTGATTATGCCCTTTATCCGATTAGTTGAGCCCATTCTAAAGTAATTATGTTTTCTTGCCAAATTCTTCAAGACAGGATTACTAGGGAGAACTTGCTTTAGCGTATTGTTATAGTTGACCTAGAGGGTTCTTCAAGTGCTTTGTGTGGTAGGTCTGTAGAATCGAATTTTCATTTGGTTGTACTTAGGAGATGACGACGTTATTATGATATAAGATTTTTAGATAGTTGTGGTGGCTTTCGTTCTTCCTAGAAATGTTCATTGTTTCTTAAGTGTTTATCTCATTAGGTGGAGTGTCTAGGATTAGAGGACATATCTCCATGATTCGAAATTCGACTGTGCAATTGATTTGGAAATTCTAAAACGATGTTTTTTTACATGTACATCTATTAACATGAAAAATATGGCGGAAATGAGCATTTTCTTGTTTGGAAATGTTCTCTAGGTAGATATGCAACCTAATTTTGTATTTTTCTAGACCACTTAAAAATTCTATTATCTGATCTTGTCATTGTGATTTTTTGGTGTCGAGATCTAATATGTTTTTCTCTTTGCGGATTGGTGGCTACTGGTATAGTTTTTCTCCTTTATTGGTAGTTGCATTGCGAGTTTATCTTTTTATTTTTGTTTTAACTGTTTGTTTTATGGCGGATTTGATTTGGTACCTCTCGTATCTGTAATTTATTTGACATTTTTTTTATATTTTTTTATCAAGTCAATAACTATTATCAATAATATTTTCTTTTATCTTTTACATATTATCACAAATTTAATATGATATCAAAATTTATTGATCTAACCACATACAATCGATTTATGTCCTCGGATTAAAGTCAAAAGTATTTCGTGTGAGCAGATATATTGATAAAATATTTAGTTACAATTCGTTACAAATAAATTCGAATAAAAAAATTTATATAGAATAATATCCTTCATCTTTTAAAATCAGTTTTGTATTCTGACATATGAAAACAATCTGATCTAATTTTTTTTCTTGTTTCCCTTTTATTTTTGTAAAGAAGAAAAACTACAAGTCTCGTAAGATGGAGGGTAAAAAAAGAGAAAAAAATGAAATAGAAACCTTCATATATTTCTACTAGAACCATTCAAAATGATTGTCAAATACATCCCAAAGGAGTCATATTTAAGAGATAGGGCCATGCAACCTCATTGAAGAAAAGGAGTGGAACGGCTCTGAATAAACAAGAAAAAGGAAGATATGTTGTTGTATTTGAGACTATATTTTTTTTGAAAGTCAAAATATCAATAATAAAGACTAACAAGCTATGGACAAAAGCCCAAATAAAGTACAACCCAGTAGTTGATTGGTAAAAGAAATATCAAAAGCCACACACAAAAAAACTAAGAGATAATAAAAAGATAATAGAAAAACTATAAGGTCAAAAATGAACCAACCACAACAAAATAAATTCCAAACAAAAAATCATCATCCAAAAACCACAACTGAACCATGAAGAAAAACTATCAAAGATATAATAAAAAATCACAATTATGCTAACTAAAATCTCGATCCGTTATTAATTAATTCAAAAGAAAGAGCTATTAAAACATACTGTTTTATATTATTATACTTCTATTTATATAAGACTCTATAAATAAGACTTTATGACACAATTTATATATTAAGAAAAGTAGTGTAACTAATGTGTATATCTTATATATTACTATTACTATATGTTTAATTTAATTATTAATCTTATCAGAATTTATAAATGATATATTAAAGAAAACAAAATCTTTAAATAAGTTTTATAATTAGAAACAAAGAGAGTCTATTAGGCAAAAGTTGAGAATACTATAAAAATTACCATTGACAGGTTGTTCACGATTTGCCATCCATACAATATTGTCAGGGTTGTGATTGTGCAGCTCTGTGAACCATATGGCAAAGGAGAATGCGTTTTCTCCAACTTGATAGAATCCAGCAGAGAATGTACCATTTGAAGAAACGATTACATCTTCTCCATGTTTCTCTACCGAGAGAAAAGAGCCCTTGTTCAATGATGATAAAGAGCATGAACATTGGAAGGGATATAGCAAAAAGAGTAGGAAAATATGTGAAACTGTTAAAGCCAACATGTTGTTGCAATTATAAGCTATAGTATATAGAGTTTATATATAGATGATTTATTTGTTGTAGGTTTGGTGCAAGTGTGTGGATTGTCGTGTATGAACTTTTCAATGCTTGACGCAGCCAGTCTTCTGCAGTAAGGACTAAGAACTGTTGGGGTCGTCCCTATATACCTAAAGTGACGTTTAACTTAATCTGAGTTAAAAGATTAAAACGCGTAGTGAATCTTCATCTCTCTGTAAATATAAAACTAGTTGTTTGATTAGTGAATGTTAGTAGTAAAGATGAGAGTTTGTTGAAATAGATTTAGTAATATTTAATGGTGTGTTATTCTTAATTTTAATGATGTCATATTCAAAAGAAAGAGTTAGATGCTGTGTTGAAATAGATTTAGTAATATTTAATGGTGTGTTATTTTTAATCCTATGATGTTCCTCCTGATTCCACATCTTCCTTTCCTCCACCAACTTAACAACAACTATCTCTTCAATCTCTTTCTTACTGTGTACTTCTCTAGTTGATCGAGATCATCCATAAAAAAATCTTGAAGTCAATGTCTCTTCCAAGATCACGAACACGCTCAGGATGTTCCTTGGTTCCAATCACTTCAACCAAGATTTCATGACGGTATTCTGGAACGAAGAGACCGACTTTGAATTGTTCAACCAATACATCCTACAACACATATAAAATTTCATCTTTACCAAATTATTTTAACCAAAATAAATAAAATTATTGAAAAAAGAATCTGCTTACAATCTTTTCAGCCACTTCACGTATAGCCCCTGATGTGAACTCACCGCCTTTTCTTTGACGTGTCCTCTTTCATTTTTCATAGTGTGATGGTGGAGATGGAGTGCGATCAAGGCTTATAGAATCACCCATCTCTTGTTCTCTTTGTTTTATTTTTTCTTCAATCATCTTCTTTTCAAGTTTGACATATCCTCCACAAGACAATCTATATGGATAGGCATTTCTAGGTCTATTAAGCTTTCCTTTTTTTTCTCTTAATCAAGAATTCAGGAGTGGTGCAAGACTTTACAAATTCCCTCAACAATCCTGATCAATATATGAATACATCATGTATGAAGGCTTTTCTTTACTTTTAACTGTTTGATGAGTAATATATCATGGGTGAGTTGTGTCTTAAAGCCCCTCAAACGCTCACCAGCATATATAAGCAATTTCTTTTTCACCTTACTATCATCCAGACTAACATTAAACACCTTTTATGTTTACACAATATAATTGTTATTAGTATTAACAAAAAATTAAATGATCATACATACTTGTAAAATAGATCATAAAATTCAAAATAAATACCGTAATATCGGTCCATAAGCCATTTTTCAAATCAACGTCAACTTCGTGCCAACTATCTATCGAAATACTCACTTTACTTCTACCTTGTAACACAACGTAACCCGTAAAGTCCTCAACATTTTTACCATAAGCCTTGCCGATTGCAACATCAAGTCTAACCAGGTAGCGAATACTGTTTTCGTGGGATTTTTTCACCTTGATATATGTCGTGGCACCTCTAGTTTTTCTTTTACGCTATGTATTTGTAGAGCTAGTTGTATGAGTCGTGGAGGTTGAATTCATCGAAACATCAACATCTTTCGGGTGACTCTTTGATGTTGTATGAGAGTTGTTTGTCGTATCAGCGATGATGATCTAAATAAATATTAATAACAGAGACACCATTTCAGTGATACTAACACTAACCCAAGTGAAAAACTAATGCAAGGGGAACAAATGGAGAGACACCACTTCAGTGAAAAATAAATGCAGTTCGCGCCATGACTGATGAGATATAAAGAAATGCCAAGATGCATGCCTTAATAAACTATGTATTATATGTATTATGAGTGTAACTACAATCTAATATACCTTAAATAACCTATTTACTAATGCAAGCATCACAAATTAAAAAAGGAAGAAAATGATAAAACCTACAAAATGTGAGAAGTTGAAGTTGTTGGATTGAATGGACTGAATTAGAGATTGAGAAAGCTCTTGGATCATGCAAAATGCACTATAAAGTTTGGAAAAGGTTGAAAAATGGTAGAAATGGGGTTTCTCACACGCTTTTGTTGAGAATAAACTCTGATAGAAATGAAGAAGAGGAAATGTTTGACATGTTAATATCAATCAAAACCTATATGGAGATGCACTTTCGTATTTTTTTTATAAAGATGCATCTTCATACTAATTTATAATAAAATAGTGGTAGCTCACTTACGAAATATTTTGGTATATATTTTGGTGTAAATTTTTAATGTGTCAGAAAATACATCTTTATATTTGAAAGACATTTTTAATTTTCACGAAGGTGTGAACACCAAAAATTACTAACATTTTTACATGTAATCTATCCAATGTCAATGTCGAATACTTATATAAAATTTATTTCAACATGAAACATTCTTCCTAATATATAATGCCCCTATAGGATGACCACTGACCCCATACTTCTTAGTCCTTTAGTGGAGAGACTCAGCCGCGTCAAACAAGCATTGGAAAGTTTAAATACGCCAATAATCTATACGAAGCAACGTTCGTCCTGTGGTCTCTTGTCTAGGAATATTCAATTTGTACCGATTTTTCTTTTCTGTTAAATATACAAACTTGGACATAACCTGCAACAAATAAATCATATATAGCTTATACACTTTCATATATTTTCCTAGTCGTGTTATTTCGTTTTCAATGTTCATGTTCTTTATCATCATTGAACAAAGGATCTTATCTCTCAAGAGAGAAACATACAGAAGATGTAATTGTTTCTTCAAGTTGGAGAAAACACATTTTCCTTTGCCATAAGGTTTACAGAGCTACAAAATTTAAATTTTACATTTTTTACTATTCTGCAATTGCCTAAGATAATTTGATTAGAGTAATGAAATGAGAAGTTTAGAATTTTTATTTTACTCCCCCTATTAATAATAATAATTATTTTTTTTTTGTTGAGATCAACCAATTATTGATGCACAAAAAGGTGAAAGATGAAGATGATGATAGAAGAGAGAGAATGTAAATATATAATTAACTTTTCTTATGGAATTAAATTTTGTTATAATGAAAAAATTCTTTTCTAACTGAAATGCAAGTTTAGTATATATACGTATTCAGAGAATCTTAAATGGAATTCAGATGAAAATCAATTTAACTTTAAACTCGCATTACACTTAAATAAAATGTAATTAACTACTTGAATTTGGATTATACTTTAATACCATCCCTTAATCCACGTTCAAGACTAAAATCAACAACACCAATTTCATTCCTCAAATGGATAAACTGTTTAGTCTTGATTGCTTTGGTCAGAAAAAATGTCTGTTGCTTCTGAGTGATACAGTGAACAACTTCAAGCACTTCATTCTAAAACTAGTTTCTAAGAAAATGGAACTTCGTGCCAATATGATTGCTTATTCCATGCAGTACTGGATTATTGGCAAGACTTATAGCTGATTTGTTGTCAATGATCAACTTCACATGCTTGTTCACCTTGATCTTCAGATCCTGCAGTAAGTTCAGAATCCAAACAGCTTAACAAACAGACAAAGCACCTGCAATGTACTCAGCTTCACAGGTTGACAATCTAACCACTTGTTGCTTCTTGGAGCACTAAGAAATAGGACCTCCAGGATATTTGAAGAAATGTCCATAACTACTTCTTCTGTTAACTCTGTCTCCACACCAATCAGAGTCTAAATATCATATCAACTCTGAATCAGATTCAACTCAGAAGGGAACAAAACTCCATACTTCAGAGTCCCCTTAATATACCTCAGTATCATGACAGTAGCTTGGTAATGTGACCACTTTGGTTTGTTCATAAACCTACTCACCATTCCAATTGTATAACAAATATCAGGTATGGTATTGCAGAGATATCTCAATGAGCCTACCAACTGTTTAAAATTTATAGCTTCTACATCATCACCCTAAACATCATAATCCAACTTGTGATTTGTATCTACAGGTGTGATTACAGTCTGTAATTTGTTAGCTCAAATATATTTAGAAGCTTAAGTTCATACTTCAGCTGATGCAAGATCATACCCTTATCAGAGTATAAAATCTCCATCCCTAGAAAATATACCATCTTTCCTAGATCAGTCATCTCAAACTTATCCATCAACGCCTTCTTGAACTTAGCTATCTTATATCAACAACTCACTGTTAGCAATATGCCATCAACATAGAGATACACCAAAATTATATTTCTATCAGATGTATACTGAACATAAGCACCTACTTCATTTCACATTTTTTGAATCCCCGAAGATTGAAAAATGAATCAATTATCAGATTTTAAATTCTAGGAGCTTGTTTCAGTCCATACAAAGCTTTATGTAACTTTTACATCGTCCCTTCCTAATTATTTTTCACAAATTTAGAAGGTTTTGACACATAAACTTCCTATTGTAAAGAGTTACTTAGAAATAAAGATTTCACATCTAAATGCATCAGAGACCAATTCGTGCTAGCAGATATAACAATCATCAGCCTGATTATTTCATGTCTAGCTAGAGGAGCAAACACCTCAAAGTAATCTAGTCCAGATTTATGTAGAAATCTTAGCTACTAATGAAGGTTGAGAAAAACAAGAAAGGGGGATTTGAATTGTTTTGGAAATAAAAGCATTTTCAAAAATCAAAACACACAGAATTTTATAGTGGTTCGCTTGAAAATCAAAGCTACTCCAGTCTACCCAACCAAGGTGATTTCGTCTTCAAAAAGGACTTAATCCACTAATCTTGAAAGATTACACAACCAATCGTCTAAGAGAATAATCTCTTAGCCCTCTCAAGTATACAGACTGCGCAGAGTCACTTGAGGAAATAGTTTAATCAAAAAGGAAGTTGTAATGTAAAGTGCTTCTAGCAACAAGCAAGTATTACAGAAAAAATATGAGAGCAAAAGCTTTTCACATAAGAGCAGCAACTCGTGAAAATAAGAGAGAGTGTGAATGATATTTCTGTGTGTCTCAGGTGTGTCTCTCTAGAGAAGTAATTCATCCTTTATATAGTAGTTGTGAAGGACCGTTAGAGTGATGACGAAATCTTGGTCATTGAAGAATAATTAATGTCATTACTTCTATTGTTTCTTTCTAAAACCATTTTGTCTGCCTCTTTAATACTTTCTTTGAATACTTCCTTTCCATAATGAGATTCTTTTCCGTTACGCGTTCTAGACTTATGAATCTGCATTAGAGTCTTGATGTACCAGAGTTAGTCTTTAGAGGATGATTAAGTTTGACTTCATCAGAGCTTCTCAGTGCTCTAGACTTCTTAAGCATCAGAGTTTAAATCCAGTAGTCTTGTTGGAGCTTCTGACTTCTTGCTGTCTCTCTTTGATCAGAATCAGAACCTTCTAGACGTATTCCTTTCTGAGTAGCGTCTAATCATCTAATACTTTATATCTGACATAAGTTTGTATCTGATGTATGGTCAGAATCCTGCGTAAATGTTCAGAGTCCTGCATAAATGTTCAGAGTCATGCACACTAAGAAAAAATCTCGTTAGGGTGCCATTTTGGGTTTCATCCTTTGTTATCATCAAAATCTTAGAAATATATTGTAGAACCAACTTTGTTCTTACAATCTCTCCCTTTTTGATGATGACAAAACAATTTAGATTAAAGATGAAACATTTACAGAAAAGTCTTAGATTAGATATTATAGTGAGCTCCCCTTGAGTTAGATCTTGGATAGTTCAGAAGTTCTTACCGGACCTTCCATGGTTTGGTGTTTTTAGCTACTTTCCTGCATATCTTAAGTCATTTTTAGAGACAATGTTTGCAGTGTTTGAAAGGAATTAGATATGTTTTCATCAGAGCTGTTTTAGTTCTCCCCTTTTTTGTCAGAATAAAAAAGACTTCGCAAAAAGTTGATATTAACAGATAAGCATTTACATAAGCCAGAAAGCAGAAAGCAAGAAGGCAAGAAACAGACATCGAAACACGAAAAGCAACAAGCAAATCAGAAAGTAACAAGCAGAAATATCCTAGGTGCCTAAGGGTTTGGAGGTGGAGGCATCCTCTAGAGCAACTGGGACAACATGTTCTGAATGTTTACATTGACAGAGTCCTGTTGATCCAGTCTGACTCAAAATACCTGTTGTTCTTTCTACAGCTCTTCAAGAGTCTTCAGGACCAGAGGGACGAATCCAGAGTTGGAGGACTCCCCCTGAGTCAGTGCATCATTTCTGGCTTTGGCAGCAGACTCTTCAACAAGGCGCGTTGCTTCTTCAGCGTCAGCTTTGGCTTTTGCCTCAGCTTCAGCAGCAAGAGCATCAGCAAGAGCTTTGGCTTCAGCTTATCTAATTCTCTAAAGTTCTTCTAGTCTTGCTTTCTCTCCAGCTTCCTGTTTTGCCTGCTCCTCAGCTTCTCTGGGTAGACGCTCTTGGAGTTTGATCTCAGCGTCTCTGATGAAGTCATTACGGACTTGTTTAGAGAGGCCTTTCAGCTTGAAGGCTTCAGAGGTCATCCAACTTATCACTTTGTTCCAGTGAGTCCTTACAGCGGAGGGATCATACTGATGCCAGAGTTGATGGTCAGAGACCTGACCTTTTCAACTGAAGACTCTGCAAAAACCGTAATTGCTTCTTCAAGGGTCAGAAGGGTGGTTTCGGGTTCATTGACAGAGGCTTGGGAGGGTGAGGTGGGGGAACTTAGATTAAGTGTGGGAGTTGTTGGGTCAACGGAGGTAGTGGGTTGGGGTATTTCAGAGTGTGGTGGTTCAGATGGTTGTGAGTCAGAGTGGATTGGTTCTGATGGTGGAGGTTCAGAGGTGGTTGTGTTTGGGTTTTCTGGAAGTGCGGAAGTAACTTCAGGTTCAGGGTTAGAGTGTGGTGGCTTTTGAGAGGCCAGAGCACGGTCTTGGATCTGAGCCAGAGTTGGGGAGTGAGGATCAGAAGGTCCAGGGTCAGATGAGAGGTCATAGTAAGGTGGGGATTATGGAGATGATGATGAAGATGGTGAAGTGGTTTCATTTAGCATTTCCGCTTCTGAAACAGGTAGAGTTGTGGTGGCAAGGTTGAATTTTGGGGATGGTAGGTTAAAGGGTTTGGTGGTTGAGGGAGGAGTATCAGCAGTTGTGTATATAGGGTTTGATTGAGGAAGTGAAGAAGCAACAGGTTTAATTTTTATAGAGGGAGGGAGAGATACAGACTTACCAGGAGATCCAACCAGAGGCACTGGGGGTCTTGATCCAGATGTTTCTCCCAACTTCTCTCTCTTCGCCTGCTTGGTCTGAAGGAGAATGGCGATCCAAAATGCAGCGGAATTTAAAATTTTCTCTTTTAATGATCCTTACGAATGGGCATGATCAGTGATAGAATCGTTACCTCTTGTGGCGATCACGAACGTTGAACGATGACAACGCCTCTACTCAGTCCACATGAACGGATTCCTTCAATCTCAGTGCTAGCTGCTACGAATGAAGGCTTTGAGTGAGAGAGAGAGGGAAACGAAATTCCAAGAGTGTTACAATGCTTCTACCCAAGGGTTCTATTTATAGAACCACTTGTGTGGGTTTCAAGCTAAAAAGCCCACTTAAGTATATTTTGTCCCATATCTTATAATATGTCCAAAATCACTTAAGCGTGTGGTACCTTACCATATTTCGTATTCCATTTAAGTGCACCGTACCTTACGGTGTTCCTTAGTTACTCTATCTCTCATCAATCCGTCCTTTGTGTGCGACCCTATAGGTTTTCGCGACGTTGACAATTATATTAAATCACACATTTAATATAATAAACAGTGAGCGGTATCTAGCAACACATCACTGCTACCCAAGACACGAAAATGTCATGTGATCTGACAAATCCTTCTGTGATAATAATTATGTGTATAATTACCCTTTTGCCCTTATGTCTATATTGAACATAAGGTATAGACCGTGTCATCCTTGTCCAGTTCAATATTGGGCCCATAGACATTTATCCTTTTACGCAGGATGGACAAATTCCATCTAGGTCACTCATGTCCCTCAGCATGCTTCGTGGAGTACCCATCAACTGTCTTTATGGTTGTTCAGTTACGGACAACATTTGATCAACAATAAAGCACTCGACTCTACATCTAGGGTCCATAGTGGTTTCAGGTCGAAGAGTGGTATACACTATTATCACCATGAGAATAACTTATGACACTTTGCATAACTTTCTATATAGTATTCTCATAGCGGGTCAATCCAGTATAAATATTACTCTTAATATTCATACATATGTTTAAGACTTGATAACTCTTTATCCATGATCCATAAGATGTGATCATCAGTCTACAAACATAATAGTCTTAATGATTTAATGTTATCCCACTTCATAATAAAGCTCGACTACGGATACTTTAAGAATAGTGTCCTTATGTTTAATGTGATCTCATGATCAAGTCACACTTGATACATTAAACGGACTATCTATTCTAGGGACTTTATTAAAAAAACATAATAAAGAAAATGCCTTTTATTATTAATAAATAATTCGATACAAGTACCAAAAGTATTGGCCTCTAGGTCTTACACCAACAATCTCCCACTAGCACTAGAGCCAATCAGGCATAACCCTAATGCCCATAGATCTAGTATGGCCATCATGCTTCTGCTGCGCAAGAGGCTTTGTCAGTGGGTCAACAATATTATCAAGTGTAGGTACTCTACATATTTTCACATCTCCTCTATCTATTATCTCTCGAATGAGGTGATAACGCCTAAGTATGTGTTTGGATCGTTGGTGAGATCTAGGCTCCTTAGCTTGTGCGATAGCACCATTGTTATCACAATAGAGACCAATGGGATCCATAATGCTAGGAACTATGTCAAGTTCACTAATGAACTTTTTGATCCAAACAACTTCCTTTGTTGCACTTGAGGCAGCAATATACTCGGCCTCGGTTGTAGAATCAGCAACTGTATCTTGCTTTGAACTTTTCCAGCTCACAGCGCCACCGTTTAAGCAAAACACATAACCAGATTGCGATCTAAAGTCATCCTTATCTGTCTAGAAGCTAGCATCGGTGTATCCAACTACAGCCAACTCTTCCTGACCTCCATATATCAAGAATGAGTCCTTATTCCTTCTCAAGTACTTAAGGATATTCTTGACAGCTACCCAATGGGCATCACCAGGATCAGATTGATACCTACTCGTTGCACTTAAAGCATACGAGACATCTGGTTGAGTACATAACATGGCATACATGATAGATCCTATTGCAGATGTATATGGAATCTTATTCATGCGATCCCTTTCTTCCTTAGTTGAAGGGGATTGTGTTTTTGATAGACACAGGCCATGTTGCATAGGCATTAATCCCTTCTTGGAATCATGCATATTAAAGCGTCTCAGCACTTTGTCTATGTACGTACTCTGACTTAGGCCAAGCAGTTTTTGTGATCTATCTCTATAGATTCTGATTCTTAATATATAGGCTGCTTCACCTAGGTCCTTCATAGAAAAGCATTTCCCCAACCAAGACTTTACTTGTTGCAGGGTAGGGACATCGTTTCCAATGAGTAATATGTCATCTACATATAATACCAGGAAAACGATCATGCTCCCACTAACCTTCTTGTAGACACAAGGCTCATCTTCGTTCTTGATGAATCCATATTGTTTTACCGTTTCATCAAAACTAAGATTCCATCTTCTGGAAGCTTGCTTCAATCCATAGATTGATCTTTGTAACTTACATACCTTTTGGGCTTCTTCTGGTATGTCAAATCCTTCAGGTTGTGTCATGTACACATCCTTAAGAAGATTCCCATTAAGGAAAACAGTTTTGACATCCATCTGCCATATTTCATAATCATGATATGCAGCGATAGCAAGTAAAATCCGAACAGATTTAAGCATTGCAACTGGTGAAAAGGTTTCATCATAGTCAACCCCAGGAATTTGTTTATATACTTTTGCAACTAGTCTTGCCTTATAGGTATGTACCTTACCATCCATGTCGGTCTTCTTTTTGAAGACCCACTTGCATCCTATAGGGTTAACTCCTACAGGAGGCTCTACCATGTTCCAAACTTGGTTTGTGTACATGGAATCCATTTCAGATTTCATGGCTTCTAGCTACTTCTCAGACTCGGGACCAGTTATGGCCTCTTGGTAGGTCACAGGCTCATCTTTATCCATGAGTAATACATCACATTGATCTATTATGAGATATCCATATCTCTCAGGAAGGTGACGTATCCTGCTTGACCTACGCTGGTCTTGTTCTACTTGAGCAGGTTGCGCTTCCACAACTACTTGTGTTTCCTGCTCTAATTCCTCCATAGGTGTATCGATGCTTTGTGATTCTTGAATTTCTTCAAGCTCTACTTTTCTCCCACTGATTCCTTTGGAAATAAAATCCTTTTCTAGGAAAACTCCAGTTCGAGCGACAAACACTTTGCCCTCAGAAGGATTGTAGAAGTAATACCCTCTTGTTTCTTTAGGATACCCCACAAATAAGCATTTGTCAGTAATACCCTCTTAGTTGAAATTTGTCGTTTCACATAAACTTTGCAACCCCAAATCTTCATGTAAGACATATGTGGTTTCTTACCACTCCATATCTCATATGGTGTCTTTTCAACCTTTTTGGATGGAACACGGCTAAGTGTGTAAGCTGCTGTCAATAGTGCATGTCCCCAAAAGGAGTTTGGAAGATCGACGTAACTCATCATAGATCGGACCATGTCTAACAGGGTTCGATTTCTTCTCTCAGATACACCATTCCATTCGGGTGTTCCAGGAGGAGTAAGTTGGGATAGGATCCCACACTCTTTCAGATGGTCATCAAACTCTAGGCTTAAATATTCACCACCTCGATCTGATCGAAGAGTTTTAATATTCTTACCTAGTTGGTTTTGTACTTCATTCTTGAATTCCTTGAACTTTTCAAAGGACTCTGATTTGTGTTTCATTAAATACACATAACCATATCTACTGAAATCATCAGTGAATGTGATGAAGTACTGAAAACCTCCTCTGGATGGTATGTTCAGTGGTCCACATACATCAGTATGTATGATGGCCAAAAGATCATTAGCTCTTTCACCTTTTCCTGTGAATGGAGACTTTGTCATCTTTCCAATTAAACAAGATCTGCATGTCTCATATGATTCATAATCGAAAGAGTCCAAGAGTCCATCTTTATGGAGTTTGGAGATGCGTTTCTCATTTATGTGGCCTAATCGACAATGCCAAAGGTAAGTTGGATTTAACTCATTAGGTTTCATCCTTTTAGTATTAATGTTATAAATAGGCATTTCAAGATCAAGGACATATAGTCCATTGTTCATTTGTGCAGTAGCATAGAATATATCATTCAAATAAATTGAGCAACAATTGTTCTTTATTATAAATGAAAAACCAAACTTGTCCAAACAAGAAACGAAAATAATATTCCTGCTAATTGCAGGTACATAATAACAGTTCTCTAACTGAATTATTAAACCACTAGGTAAAGTCAATACATAAGTTCATACGGCTAAAGCAGCAACCTTTGCTCCATTGCCAACTCGTAGGTCGACTTCACCTTTTGCCAAATTTCTACTCCTTTTTAGTCCCTGCACATTTGTACAAATGTGAGAACCGCATCCAGTATCTAATACCCATGATGCAGAAGTAGATAAATTAATTTCAATAACAAAAATACCTGAAGTTGAAGTCTCTACTCCATTCTTCTTATCTTCCAGGTACTAGGGGCAGTTCCTCTTCCAGTGTCTGGTCTTACCGTAATGGAAGCAGGTGCCTTCTTTTGTTATGCCTCCACTAGGATTTAAAGCAGCAACGGTGGGTTTGGGTTTGGCAACTTCCTTGCCTTTCCCTTTATTACCTTGCTTAGTGGGCCTTCTGTTCTGTCTCTTTCCATTTCCGATCATCAGAATGGATTTCCCTTTTGACTTCAGATTCGGCTCGGCAGTTCTTAACATGGCGAGCAGTTCAGGAAGAGATTTGTCCATATCATTCATATTGAAATTTAGGACAAATTGACTGAATCTATCCGGCAACGATTGCAAGATCAAATCAGTCGCAAGTTCCTTTTCGAGGGGAAAACCCAATCTCTCAAGGTTTTCCACATACCCAATCATCTTGAGCACATGGGGACCTACAGGGGCTCCCTCAGCTAACTTGCTTTGGAAAAGGGCTTTTGAAACTTCAAACCTCTCATGCCTTGCTTGCTCTTGATAGAGCATCTTCAGGTGTTCGATCATATAGAACGCTGACATGTTCTCATGTTGCTTTTGCAATTCTGAGTTCATGGTAACTAGCATGAGACAAGCAGTTTCATTGGCATCATCGACATGCTTCTTATAAGCATCTCTTTCTACCTTAGGTGCAGAACTAGGAGGTTCCTCTTCAGGAACAGGTGTCTCCAAGACATACAACTTTTTATCATGTTTGAGGACAATCCTCAGGTTTCGGTGCCAATCCGGAAAATTTGTCCCAGACAATTTTTCTTTATCAAGGATTGATCACAAAATGTTGTTAGAGGTGTTTGCTGTCATGGTAATCTACATAAGAATTAATGAAAATATAAGTATCATAGACATATTTAATTAGGCCTTTAATTAAATATGCTCCCACTATTTTACTCAAAACAAATGACCCTCATCATTTGATTTGGAAAATCCCGTTGGAAGACTTTCTAGTGGGTCGAGATCCATATTTCACTTCGTTCTAAGTCCACGTAGGCGGATTACACAAAACTAGGTTATTTAGGTAGGAACTCCTTCCAATTGTATCTCATACAACTCTCGAAAATTTCAGTTGGGTGAATAACTCCTTATTCCAATCCATCATATGGATCATTCCCAACTCTTGCTTCTAAACATATATAATCTTATTATAATTTGTTTAGTTAAGTTTGACCCATTGTTTTAACAATTGGATATTACAATTATCCCATCGCATCTTACTATTATAGAACATGCACCTCGCGTAGGCGAAACCTACATTATCCGATACTAGTCTTGATGAGTGTTAAAACTTCGAAAGCATAGACTTAATATTTAATTTGAGGGAATTTGCAATTACTCTGATCTCACCGGCTTATTTATCATATAAATCGTCTCTCATATGCATCAACATACATTCACATG
Source organism: Lathyrus oleraceus (assembly GCF_024323335.1). NCBI lineage: Eukaryota > Viridiplantae > Streptophyta > Magnoliopsida > Fabales > Fabaceae > Lathyrus > Lathyrus oleraceus. Next base: position 364,676,298 of record NC_066581.1, on the reverse strand, counting down.
CATCAATATACATATATAATGAAACAGTTATGGCCCCTAGCGCAATTGTTCTCCCAAGCCAATGAGAGAACCTAAGCTAACCTAATAACGATCTAAGCTTCTCCAAGCAAGATCTTCAAGGTTGTCTTCCTTTGGCACTGACTTCTTTGCTTTCTTCATAACATTACATTACATAAAGAAACTCGTTTTACATACGAGGGAGTGAGTGTCGCATCCGCGAAAAACAACCGGCGGAAAAACAAAACAAACAGAGCCGCCACCGTGCGTTATTTATCCCAAAGAGGGAAAGGAAACGCTCGAAGTAAACCTGGAAAAGACATGGTCTCGCGACCAAAGAGAGATGGGATTGGGAGTCGGTTATGCGAAGGGAAGGTATTAGCACCCCTACGCATCCGTCGTACTCGACGGGATCCACGCTCAAAAAGATAGAAGAAAGGTTGCTAAACAATGCTCAAAATAATGCATACACACACTAGAATAAAATACAGATGGAAGAAGAGGGGAAAGGGCTCGCTAGGATATCGCATCCTATGCCTACGTATCTCATCTGGAATGAGAATCAGAGCTACCGTAGTTCGGCTCACGCACGCCAAACAAAACAAACACAGGAAATCGACTGCCAATCGCTGGACTTATGTCGGACTCCAACACACACAAAAAGGGGTTACCCGGACGTTGAGTCGTCAAAAAGCAACAAAAAGTTGAACAAGCAAGCTAACAGGGAGTCTGGTACTCGAGCCTGCTAGCTGTCAAGCAAACACACGCAAAAAGGAAAAGGGTGAGGAAGTAAAACTTCTTAGGTGTTCACCTCTTGAAATCATATGGAAGATGATTCAAGTGATTCCTTTGGAATAGGCAACAAGGCAAATAACAGGTAAACAAAGTATCAGGCAAGGTTAACAAAAGCGGATACCGGATGCCAATTAATGGACTTATACCAATCTCCTAAAACAAAGAGGGATACCAGATGCCACTCAATGGACTTATACTAGTCTCCTAAAGCAAAACAAAACATGGATATCAGATGCCAATCAACTGGACTTACACCAATCTCCTAGGGATGATCATGGGAAACAACTGCCAATAAATGGGCTTACAATTGACTCCTCACACACAACAAGCAAAACAAAAGTAAAGAGGAAACAAGTTTCCAATAAATGGTCTTATACTCGACTCCTACCAAATCATAGGAAACAACTGCCAATAGCTGGACTTACAATTGACTCCTCAATGGTCATAGGAAACAACTGCCAATAAATGGACTTACAATTGACTCCTCAAAAGACAAGACAAGAATGTCACAAGGATATGAACAATGATCATGCAATGATGTACAATTAATGATGATAAATGCACAAAGACACACGTAAGCAAATATGCACAGATGAATCAAGCAATCAGACAAACAAGTCAATTAGCACACACTATATACAAGCAATTAGGCTCAAGCAAGGTTAGACTTTACAGCCAACTGGAATGGGGTAAGTTGTGCTCTTAACCTTAACATTGAGAGTTAAGGTGAAGAAGATGAAATGGAGATGAGGGGTGTGCCTCATAGCTCTTATCCCTGGTCAGGGAGAGCATTTGAATAATAGAAGGTGTGGGAGTTCAGAAAGTAGGAACTCTTCTCCACAAGGATTAGACTCTATAGATCTTGGGTTAAGATCCACAATGCATCAACATGTTATGTGAGCAAAGGGATGACACACTGAATAGCAGGAGATGGACTACACATCTATTTTGTCTGCCAATTGCCTTATCAAAGGACTTTTCCTGCTTAGCACAAAAATAAACACACAAAGACATTGCCTCTTAAGGAGGACTTCAGACAGGTGCCTGACCACATAACAGGCCAGGTCTTCCAGACTACATGAAGAAGAGAGGTTATACCTAATTGGTTAAGCAACCAAGAAAAAGCAAGTTCAAAGTGAACTTAAGCAACTTATGTACCTGTGGAAACATCAAACCAATCAGTACACAACTCAAAAAGTCAAACAGATAATCAATAGTCAACAGTCAACAGTACACAGTCAAACAAGCAATGCAACAATGTGCAAGACACAAGCTCAACTCAAATGAGCTAAGAGCCACCTACAAAACAAGTCAAGATTAGTCAACATCAACCACATAATCCAATCCAAGCAAATGAATCAATCCTCTTATGGCCATGTACTTCTTAACCTGAAAACAAAACTCAAACATAACCAACAAACCACTAGGGCAAGGCCTAGGGTCAAAGAGGGAGAAATAATTCAAAACAGAAGCTGAAATTTGACATGATGAAACTTCAAACAATTATTGACACATAGCAAAAAGTCTCACATTCATATCATTTACCAAATCCATTTCATGATCAATTGAAGTTCAAGACAATTTTAAAGTCCACATGTGATCAAACAGAAAGATAAATCTCAATTAAATCAGAAATGATTCACAAAAATCTGGAAAAATTCATGCATATTCGAGACATCTCATATGATCAGCATGCAAAAAATAAGAATAATTGAGCATCATTTGATAGGGTAAACACATATCACAAGATGAACATCAAAAGGTGTGACACAAATTGTCACACCAACTTAGAACAATCATAAAAAAGAAATGATAATTGATAAAAATACCAAATCAACACCAAAATGTCAAGGAATGAATCTAGTTTCATCATGAAAATTTCCAGAAGCATTGAATTAAAACTCATCATTTCATAAAGCATCTGGCAAGCAAGGTACAAGATATGATACATGTTAACATTCTCTAGCACCAATTAAATTTCAGCCATACACAATTTGTGTAAAAATAACCAAAAAATTCTAGACAGAAAATGTGATACACCAAAAAAATCCTCATATTTTTTGGATCACTTATCATTTATTTATGAATTTTGGAAGTGGAGGAAAAAATAAAAAAAGTATGAGAAGCATGTATGTGAATATATGAGAAAAATCAAATAAAATGTGAAGCATATGGAATAAGTGCTGGAGCTGGGAATCGAATGGAGACTCAATTCAAATGCCAAGCGCGCCAAGCTGCAAACGCAACGTTTCATTGAAAACCCTAACATCACGTGCATGCATGGAAAGGGAAATCCGCAGGAAATCATGAAGAACACGCATCAAAATTCGCAGGTAAGCACATGAAGGTTGTAGAGAAATCCGCAGGAAATATGCAGGCAACTATGAACGCGATGAAGATCTTCAAGATCTTCATCCTCAATTTCCAGAAAAAATCCAAAGTGCACAGAAATGCAAATCACGCACATCATTGTAAAGATCATTCAACATACATTCACAATCCATAATCATTTCAACATAAATCATAACAACAAGCATGGATCGAAGAGATTATGAATCATGCATCCAAACTTCATTTAATCGGTTCTCACTCAATTTGGCACGAAATTCTTTGATTTAAAGCTCACGATAACCAACATCAAAAGATCTATAACATCATGTCCATTAAAAGCAAAATTATGAGAATGAATTTGTAACCTCTTGTAGAAGCAGAACTGGATTCAGCTGGATTCGAGGTCTGGTGATGCTTGAAAACTCCTCTACAATGCTTATGAAGGTGAATAGAAGGAAGATCAAAGCTCAGCTATGCGTGATTCCACAGAATTGTTGATTTGCCATTGTTGAGTTCTTGCTTTGAGCAGCTCCAAATTTGCACGAATTCAAGTGGTCTTGCTTCCAAAATACTCTTCAATGCTCATGGATGATGATTTGATCAAGAAAAAGGCAAGGTGTTTGAAGAAAATTGATGAAAAGTTGAGAGAACAATGTGAAGAAAATTTTCAGATCTGGAAATTATGATGTGTTAATCCTGAATTCTGTTAGGCTTAGGCTTATATATGAGCTCTTAATCATGTTTGTTAATCATGCTTAACCAATTGCCAATGGATTAGTGAAAAGAGAGTGTAAATGTAAATTTGCAAATGCACCTCTATGCATGCAAAACCAATGGAACAGTGCACGAATTCTGTTTGAATTCACTTGAAAATGCTATTTTGAAGCTAATGCAAGTGTTGCCATGTGAAAACAATGAGCCAAATTCAAATTATAACTTTCCCTCCAAAATTCAAATGAAAATGCAAATATTTTTGTGATGGAAATGCATGGCTTATGATGCATGATTTGGATAGTAGAGATCAAGATAAAAATGTTGCAAAAAGAGCCATCTCATTTGGCCTTATGGTTAAAAAGTTATGCATGCTTGAAGTTCAAATTCACTTGGCCATGATTGATCCATATCTCTTCAACCACACATTAGAAATTCATGATCTTGGACATTTTGGAAATGGGAGAGCAAGATCTACAACTTTCATGTTGGACAAGATTCCATTTGAAGCTTGATTGATGATGTAAACTTGAGGAGAAGACCTTTCCATTTTTGGCAATTTCAAATTACAGGTCACTTACTATTTTTGGAAACTCTTCATCTGACCTCAAATCCTTCAAAGGAAGTGTTTGAAATGTCAAATGAGACTTTTTTGGACATGAATGAGGCATCTATAACCATCTCCCACCTTCAAATCCATGGTTGAACTGACAGTTGACTTTTGTTGACTTTCTAGGGTTTCAGATGAATTGATCATTGACTGATGAGCTTTGAGCCTTCAATGCTTGACCAAACCACTTCAAAATGATCCTTGAATCATATGAACTCCTTAAACCAACCCTAGGGTTTTGATTCCATGGAGAATGCACTTGCTTGCTTGCACAACTGAATCTCCTGACCAGTCTTGCCTGATGACTTGTGATGGACTATGCAATGACTAATGCCCTAAAAAATGAAATGCAATATGCTAAGATAGTCCCAAGAGAGGAGGGCAAATTTTGAGGTGTTACAGCTGCCCCTATTCAATCCACTGTGAACCTGTCGATATGAATAGCCTCGGCTTTCAGATGATCAGGGTGAAAAGTGATTGAATACCAAGAACAGACGAACAATTTGCACTCTGATGGGAAAATAATTAACACCGCCTGTCAGAATTGGCAAAAAAGCAATCTCGAAAGAAGAATCCGTCTGGTACGGAGAAAGTCGCCCTGAATACCGAAACAGAATGTTGACCTGTATACCAAAATAAATGGTAACACAGGAACCACCATGGCCTGAACACCACATCCGCTGGGGATTATTATCACTATTATTTTTTGCTTTTCTTGAACCCCAGACAAATTTTCTTTCGCGCGAATGATCCCGGATCACCGCAGTTGAACCCCGACATCTTGTTTGTCAAATAATGAACCCCGTTCTCCATTTGAACCCCAGTCGCCTGACGATAACTTGTGATCGCCATTGTGAACCCCGTTCTCCAGAAAACACCCTGTGTCTCCCTTTCTCCATTTGGACCCCGCTCTCCAGAAAATGCCCAGCATCTCCTTTTCTCCATTTGAACCCCGTTCTCCGTTTTCTTGTGATAATTCCGCTGGCAACGTCGGAAATAACACCAAAACACCACTCTGATGGCGACATATCAGAGGGTACACCTTCACAAAAGGAAGGTAACATGTGCATCTCTTCCTTAGAAGACACCCATAACGACCTCTGTTGGCCTCAGCCAAAGTCTAAGGTGACACACGAACAGAAGATAATCCTGAGGACCTCATCCCGGATATAATCTTCAACTCCAATCTCCATTTGAACCCCGCTCTCCAGAAAATGTCTCAACACTTCCTTTTCTCCATTTGGACCCCGTTCTCCAGAAACTGCCGCAACACTTCCTTTTCTCCATTTGAAATGTGCTTTCGCGCTGATCGCGTAACGTCCTTTGATTTTATTTCCATCTCCGTCCGATAGAAATTTTTTCTCCAATATCGCACTACTGGGGAACATTATTACTCCAACGCCATGATGCTAAACTCCTCAGAGTAACATCTTCCAACTTCTATCTCGCATGACAAAAATCTCCTCCAGTATCGCACTACTGGGGGAATACCGTTGACCCATCGTCACGATGCTAAACTCCTCAGAGTAACATCTTCACCATCCGGCGAAACCATCTCCCAAGCGGTAACCACGGCTCGAGTAACTGATGCTTGCAATGCCGATGCTGATCTTCCAACTAGCGAAACCACCTCTCAAACGGTAACCACGGCTTGAGTAGCATCTTCACCCATTGGCGAAACCAAATCTCAAACGGTGACCACGGCTTGAGACTAGCTTATGCTTGCAATGCTGATGCATGATTTTTTTTAGCGCAATGCTCCATAATTATGGAAATGCTACGCAATTAGCTATGCAATATGCTATGATCTCCTAAATGATGCATGCATAAAAAGTATTCCCCTCAAGGGACTCTCCTGGGGAGCTCGAGGCACTCTGCTGAGGAACTCGCCAACACTCCGATCTCCACCCTGCTGGGGGAATAACACTGCTGCTGGGAAATAGGGCACCCTCACCGGGAATAACCTCCTCCGTACCCGGTCCGCTTGGGGACTTCGCTGGGGAAAGAACCATCAACGCACTCTGTGGGGAAACCAACAATCTCTGACTTGCTGGGGATACCACAATCCCGTCTCTGCTTGGAGACCACTACCAATAGATACCTCCGCTGGGAAATAACAACCTTCGGGCCTGGCTGCTGAGGAAACACCGATCTAAAACCTGCTAGGGGAGATAATCATCCCGACCCTGCTAGGGAAATCACAGACCTTGAATCTGCTGAGGAGGTAACAATCCTCACCATGTTTGGGGAAACCGGGAAATTCTGGCACTGAACACCGGTCGACTCGTCGAACCATGGTATTCACCATCCAAATCCAATGTCAACTTTCCAATTTTGAGAGCTCCCAGACTCGTCTGGACTTTTCTGATTCATCACCTTGTATTCTCGACTGCTCCGCCCTCTACGGAGAACAAACTCCTTATATTGGTACAAACTTTCTAATCCTCCGATTTTGAAGAGTCTTCTTGATTAATATCCAAGATCGTCGTACGTCTCGCCGTCTTTTCCCCATTCCTCAATTCTTTCGTCCCTGATTGGACTCCACGGAGATCTTTTGTCAAAAGCTTCACATCACATCCTGCAAGTGAGGGAAAATATCTAACAGCACCTGCAAAAGAGATCGTTAGATAAAAACGTGCCCCAGGCGTGCTAAGATTTCCACCTGAGTCACTCAACCTTCCGAATAAGATTTCAAATTTCAATCTTATAAACATGCATTGGAAGGGACCTGTATGTCTTAAAATGCAAAGATTCTTTATCACAAACAATTGGATGTTTTTTGCAATCAAAGCGGTAATGAAAACAAAAACAAAATTATTTGACTGAATATGCATTTTATTGATTGAAAAAATGTGGCTCATGAATGAGCAATACAAAGGAAGCAATTCCTGAAAAGAGGTAATTGCGCAAAAAAGGAAAAATCTATCCTAATGGCAATGCGGAACCGTGATCTCATCAAGTTTCAACTCGGTTACACCCCATATGTCCTCAGACTCTCCGTACTTTCTGCCTTCTGAACAAGACGTTTCCGACCGCTCCCTACCGGGGATTATCCTGGTGTCATATCCAAAGTACAAACGATCATGCCAGACGCAGTTGTTCGTTTCAATCCCTCTTTTGCCTGGACCGCCCTTTCGGGTTTTCAGTCCACCGGGATACCCTTTTTTGCCCAAGCCGCCTTTTCAGGTTTTCGACTTGCCGGGTGTACAGTTTTTTGCTTTTTATCCCTAATTTTTGCCCGAACCTTTTTCTCATTTTTTTTTCGGTTCGCCGGGATGCCCATTTTTGCCTGGACTATTTTATTCTTTTCGTCCAGCGGGTCTCTTTATACGAAGTATTTTTTAACTGCGTCTGCATTCACAGGGGATGGAAAATCTTCGCCCTCCATGGTCGTCAACAACAAGGCTCCGCCAGAGAAAACCTTCTTGACCACGAATGGACCTTCATAATTGGGTGTCCATTTGCCCCTACGATCGTTTTGAGGAGGAAGGATCCTTTTCAACACCATATCACCCACGTGATACACACGAGGTCGTACCTTTCGGTCAAAAGCACGCTTCATCCGCTGCTGGTATAACTGCCCATGACAGATGGCCGCCAACCTCTTTTCCTCAATCAGGCTTAACTCTTCATACCGGGTTCTTACCCATTCAGCCTCTTGCAATTTCACATCCATCAGGACTCTCAAAGAGGGAATTTGAACCTCAACCGGTAGCACCGCTTCCATTCCATATACGAGCGAGAAAGGTGTTGCCCCAGTAGAAGTACGCACCGAAGTTCGATACCCATGCAATGCAAACGGCAACATCTCATGCCAGTCTTTATAGGTCACAACCATCTTTTGCACAATCTTCTTAATATTCTTATTAGCTGCCTCAACCGCCCCATTCATCTTCGGACGATAAGGAGAAGAATTGTGATGCTCAATCTTGAATTCCCGGCACAGTTCTGCCATCATCTTGTTGTTCAAATTAGAACCATTATCAGTAATGATTCTCTCGGGAACCCCATATCTACAAATGATGTCTCTCTTCAGAAATCTGGCAACGACTTGTTTCGTCACGTTCGTATAAGAGGCTGCTTCCACCCACTTGGTGAAATAATCAATAGCCACTAATATGAACCGGTACCCATTCGAAGCTGTAGGCTCAATCTTTCCAATCATATCAATGCCCCACATAGCGAACGGCCACGGAGATGACATTAAACTCAACGGATTAGGAGGCACGTGCACCTTATCAGCATAAATCTGGCACTTATGACACTTCCGCACGAAATTGAAACATTGGGCCTCCATTGTCATCCAGTAATAACCAGCCCTCAACAGCTTTTTCACCATTGCATTCCCACTGGCATGGGTACCAAACGAACCCTCACGAACCTCTTTCATCAATTGGCTTGCTTCTTTATCATCAACACATCTGGGCAAAACCCAATCGAAATTTCTCTTGTACAAAACCCCATCCTTATTCAAGTAAAACACCATGGCCAACCTCCGCAGAGTCTTTCGGTCCCTTTTGGATGCTCCCTCAGGCTACTCTTGGGTTTCCAGATAGCGCTTGATATCGAAATACCACGGCTTCTCATCATCAGGCGCTGTGTCCACAGCAAACACATAAGCCGGTCTATCCAGACGTCCTACCTCAACACTGGGGAATTGATTCCACCACTGCACCTTAATCAAGGCAGCCAAAGTAGCCAAAGCATCTGCCAACGGATTCTCTTCTCTGGGCACATGATGCAATATCACCTTGGTGAAAAACGTCAACAATCTCCTGTATAATCCCGGTAAGGAACTAAATGAGACTGATGCGTATACCATTTTCCGTTAACCTGATTCACAACCAAAGCTGAATCTCCATATATAACAAGGTTCTTGATTCTCAAATCAATCGCCTCTTCAATCCCCAAGATACAAGCTTCGTATTCAGCCACGTTGTTGGTGCACTCAAATGTTAGTCGGGCAGCAAAAGGAATGTGGGGTCCTTTCGGCGCAATCAAAACAGTACCAACTCTGTTACCATTCACATAAACAACCCCATCAGACATCAGAATCCGTTCGGATTCAGGGTCAGGCCCCTCCTCCGGGATCGGTTCCTCACAATCTTTCGATTTGAGCACCTCGAGATGTCCTCACCAGGGAACTCAAACTTCATCGGTTGATAATCCTCTACAGGTTGCTGGGCGAGGCAATCAGACAATACACTCCCCTTAATTGCTTTCAGTGAGGTATACTGAATATCATATTCAATCAAAATCCTTTGCCCTCTTGCAACCCGTCCGGTCACTGCTGGCTTCTCAAAAATGTACTTGATCAGATCCATCTTGAAATCCACAAAGTGGTATGAACCAGCATATACTGTCTCAGTCGGTGAGCAGCCTATGCCAAAGTACAACAAGTTTTTTTTTCGAGCAGTGAATGTATTGTTTCACAGTCGATAAACTTTTTGCTAAGGTAAATTGCATGCTCTTTTCGACCAGACCCTTCATGCTGATCCAGTACACACCTCATAGACCCCTCGAGGGCTGTCAAGTACAGGGTTAATGGTCGTCTCTCCACAGGCATCAGAATCGGAGGTTCCTGCAATTTATTCTTTTATTTTTCAATGCCCCTTGGCAATCATTATTCCACCTGACCGTTTGATCTTTTTTTTTTCCAGCTTTAATAGGTTCCCACGTGGCTGTCAGATGAGATATGAAATGTGAAATGCAATTCAATCTATCTAAGAAACCACGAACCTTCTTTTCTGTTCTCGGTTCAGGCATTTCTCGTATTGCTTTTTTTCCTTTTTTTAGCAGGATCAACCTCGATTCCTCTTTTACTTACAATGAACCCCAGCAACTTACCGGACCTCACTCTGATAGTGCACTTATTCGGATTCAACCTCAGTTTCAATTGTCTCAACTGGTCCACTCAGCTTGGCCAGATCTACTAGATGCCCTCCCCTGTTTGGGACTTTGCTATCATGTCATCAACATAGCATTCAATTTCATGATGAATCATATCATGAAACAAAGTCACCCTGATACGTGGCACCGGCGTTTTGCTTCACTAGAGGACAGTCTTCTCTCAATGGTAGCTTGTGCACAACGACATCAGTATCCGACCTTGGCATATCCTGGTACGACCAGGCGAAGGTATCCACATGCTCTTTTAACAGTGCTACCATTCTGCTCTTTATATTAGCCCCTGAAGCGGCCCCAACTTTCACTTCCTTTCTGACCTCGGCGGTGCCTGGAATATTACTCTTGAATCGTTCCTCGTGCGGTTGAATCACCCTCTCCTCTTATTTCAACAACCTGGCTAATTCCAGCAGATCACAATCTTCTTCGCCTTCTTCTTCGGCATGATAGATCGGATTGTCGAAGTCATACAAAGGTGTAACCAAATTGTTATCAATGAGATCCGGAGAATTATTTTTCGAAGTCGGAACGAAGCCAATCAAAAGGAAGAAAAAATGAAAATAAACATTGCCATTTTTATTTTTTGTTTTTAAACTGCAAAAATAAATGAAAAACAGGGAACACCGCTTTTAATTGAAAAACATCCATTTATTACTGATGCAAAATGTTGCAAAATGAAACACATGAGGTGGCCCTTACAATGGACCAATACGTTTCGGGCAAAACGTATGGCTTTCAAGCAAACAGAATTGAAAAACAGAAATATTACTCTTCCGGATGAGTGACAGTGATGATCTTTGAGGCCTTCCAGTTCCCTGGTACACACGATTTTATCCACGACTCAAGCTCGCGGTCACTGTCGGTCTCTTCACCCACTGTACAGGCGTGACCTGGATCCAACATTCCAGCACTGATGAACGGGAACGGTTGACGGCGTATTCTATTTTGTCTAGACGACTCTTGATCTGGATGATAACCAACCCCGAACATATCCGCATTCACCACAAGGTCTAGGATCTTTCCCCAGCCTAGGGCTTCTCCATTCTTCACCACTTCTATGGCCTGCTTATAAGAAGAAATGGACAGTTTTTTCTCTTTCTCAACACAAATGGAATTTTCTACCTTGACGGTCTCAACTGCCTGACATGGTGTTTCAAATATTTCACTGTCCCTTTCTACCTGCTTGAACGATGACAAGTGGCTGACAAAGATGTCCTCCTTCCCCCAATCAACTTTCTCAAATCGGAGACGTCCTTCATCCATCATTCTTTGAATCGTCTCCCTCAGCATTACACACCCATTTGTAGTGACGGTGCAGGCAGCACAACGATTATCACAACCAGGGAAAACTCCACTCTTCATCAAATGTCTCTTGACCACAGACATTGGAGTCCTCAACTGGTTCACATCTGTCACCTCTATTTTTCTCTTATCCTCTGACATCACATTTACCCCCATAGGGCCATGCATCGGCGTGGGATTAGCATTCACATTTGGAGACGGTGCAAAGTTGATTGCCTTAGAATCCACCAAGTCCTGGACCACATGCTTAAAAGTTTTGCAATCCTCAATGTGATGTCCGGGTGCACCGGCATGGAACTCGCACCTGACATTCTCATCGTAACTTGCAACCCTCTGATCCGGTTTCCCTGGAACCAATGTCCTTGGCTGCACCAACCCAAGATCCTTCAACCTTTTAAACAGAGAGGCATAAGTCACGGGCGGCTTATTGAAATGACGATATGTCGTCCTTCTTCTCACTTGGCACCCGGCTTTTTGTACTTTCTGTAGAGGTGGCTGCTGTTGCTGTAGTACAGATGAATTATCAGCAGGAATAGTCACTGCAGCAGCATACGGGTGGTAACGATCCTTACCCCTTTTGGCATGCACATCCATTGATTCAACATCCTTCCTGTGCTGACTACTGCCAGAGGGCTTCGTTACTGTCATACGGTGAACTGACTTGGGGTGTTTTGCTTTTTATCGCAATGTCGCGGATAGCAAGAGTCGCCACCGACTTTTCTTTTATCCAATAAGGAAAGGTGGAAAAGAACAGGAAAGACCTCAATAGATTTTGGGTTCGGGAGGTACATTATACAAAGGGAAGGTGTTAGCACCCTTTGTATCCATGGTTATCCATGGGCTCTTAATTGCTGGATCACTTATATTTTTGTCTGAAAAGTGTTCGTGAATTGTTTAAAAAATGTTTCGAAAAGAGAGTTTAACTTTGTAATGATTCTCGTATGAATGTATACAAAGTATTTATCTCGTTTGATTTTGAAAATGGTTTAGAAAAATATAACTTGGTAATGATTCTAGTATGAATGTATACCAAGTGGTGATTTTCTAGGATTTGCAAAGTGTGAGGGATGGGAAATGTTTTAGGTTATGATCCAGCAATTGAGAGTTATACCTTCCTAAGGTCGTTATGAACGTTTCCTATCCTTATGAGGGTAAAATTGTCCTTACTATTGAGAAGTAAGTAATTTTACCCTTTGGATGTTTAAGGGTCATCGTAGGGTCATCGATAGGTCATTGAAGGCAACAGTTGTAAGGATACCTTAGCATTCGAAGGGACGATCATCATTTAACCGTAGGCTACACCGAAGGGTCATCGAGGGACGAAATCATATATTCGAAAGCAACATCCGAGGGACCATGATTTATTTTATGATGATTTAACCGAAGGGTCTTTGCTAAGTGTATCCCTACATTCGCGGGACATGACCGTTATACCGTAATACCGTAGGGCAAAAGAGAGGTCCAAGATCACATATTTAAAGGCCATATTTTGAAGTTAATTAGGTGATTAGGATGAATCTCCACATTAAAATCAATACATTAAAATTAATACATTAAAATTAATTAAGCAATTTAGGGTGGATCTTCATAAGGGTATCCCACAAATAAAGTGGAAGGCCTAAACAACACTCTTTTCCTGGGATATGTGAACCTTTACAAAATTCAGCAAACGGGTTAGAATACCAATCAGGGTGCAATCGAGGATTACACCATAAAAGAAAACACAGCAGCATGAATGTCAGGCAAAACAGTGCATAATTAACATAGAATAGATCAGGTTACGCATAGGACATAACAAATATCAACGGCTGTCCTGTTCGCCTCTGCCTCGCCTAGTGAGGGCCTAGCGAATGCTCGCTACATGCTCGCTTAGCGATGTGCTAGCGAGCGGCTGCGGGTTTTGAATTTCAGAACAGTATGATCTCAGCATGCTGCATGCCTTATTGCATTCAATTACAGAAATAATATGGTCAAACACTCAGGATATTCAGGCGTACTGGAATTCACATGCAAAGTCTAATTACATATCCAAAAATTCAATCATGATGCATTATGTATTTAGAGATTTACAAATTGGAAGCATAAAACAATAATGATACACAAACCTGTTTGCAATGGAGTGGTAATGCTGAATTGGCAAGTCACTTTTGGTATCGGGTTGAGTTGGGCGGCGGTAACTTCGGTGCGGATGAGCGGCCGTCAGGGCTTCTTCACTCCGACTTCTCTGGGCTACTCTCCGGGGTTGCTATGCCAGGGTTTCCGGTCGTCTCCGTCTCGGTTTTTCGTCCTCTTTTCGTTCTGGAGTTGGGGTATTTATAATACTCCTTTGATGACCTAATGGGCTCAGAATGAAGCCCGAAATTTTCTGTTGTCTGTCAGCTTCGCTAGGCGAGCGTGTAGCGAACGTGTAGCGAACGTTCGCTAGGCGAGCGTGTAGCGAACGTGTAGCGAACAGGCCAGTTTGGGCCATTTTCTGGATTGAGCCATTCGTGAGCTGGACCTTTGTTCCTTTAAGATCAGTGTCATAAAAATGAGTCGGAATGCCCTGAAAAATGTCTTAAAATATGAATGGGCAAATTTTGGGGTATGACAGCTGCCCCTGTTCAATATTCTTGAACCGAGAGAGTAGAATGGTATGTGCACCATTCGTGGTCTGGAGGTGGAAGATTATTGAACACTAAAATGCCCCCAAAAATTTGCGCTTGTCAGCCGGGAGCTAGTCTTGATGGAGATGGGCTTAAAGATGCCATCCAGGGAATTTGATGATAAGAACTTCAGAGTGCGTCGTACATTAGACGATATCTGAAGACATGGATGTCGTACCGGGTCATACGCTAGCCCGTATAGTGAGTTATCCATTATGCTGTCGACTTCGTTGGGGAGTCAGAGTGTGTTATACGCTGCTGGGGATAAGGGATCAGAATGGATCATACGCTAGACCGCATCTGAATACCAGAGTGAGTTGTTCAGTGGGCGGATGACTTTGCTGAGGATGAAAAATCAGAATGGATCGTACGCTAGATCGTCTCCGAGTTGCAGAACGAAACCTCCATTAAGCGGGTGATTTCACTTGGGATAGAAGATCAGGTCGGATCGTATGCTAGATCGTATCTGAGTTGAAGATCCAAATGGGTCTTATGCTAGACCGTATTGGAGTTGCAGGATGAGCCGTCCGTTAGGCTGTGTCTGATGATGAAAGGGGGTAGTCATATGCTAGACTACACTTCAGAAATATACCGTACACTAGGTAGCATCTGAGCAGATGAAGGTCTAACTGGGTCGTACATTAAACCGTATCTGAGCAGGATGAGCCGTCCATTAGGCTGAATCTGATTATAAAAGGGGGTAGTCATATGCTAGACTACACTTCAGAAATATACCGTACACTAGGTAGCATCTGAGCAGATGAAGGTCTAACTGGGTCGTACATTAAACCGCATCTGAGCAGAATGAGCCGTCCATTAGGCTGAATCTGCTTATAAAAGGGGTAGTCGTACACTAGACTACAATTCAGAAATGTACCTGTCACTAGGTAGCATCTGAGCAGATGAAGGTCTAACTGGGTCGTACATTAAACCGTATCTGAGCAGAATGAGCCGTCCATTAGGCTGAATCTGACGATGAAAGGGGGGTAGTCATATGCTAGACTACACTTCAGAAATATACCGTACACTAGGTAGCATCTGAGCAGATGAAGGTCTAATTGGGTCGTACATTAAACCGTATCTGAGCAGAATGAGCCGTCCATTAGGCTGAATCTGCTTATAAAAGGGGTAGTTGTACACTAGACTACAATTCAGAAATGTACCTGTCACTAGGTAGCATCTGAGCAGATGAAGGTCTAACTGGGTCGTACATTAAACCGTATCTGAGCAGAATGAGTCGTCCATTAGGCTGAATCTGCTTATAAAAGGGGTAGTCGTACACTAGACTATAATTCAGAAATGTACCTGTCACTAGGTAGCATCTGAGTAGATGAAGGTCTAACTTGGTCGTACATTAGACTGTATTGGAGTTGTTGAAGGTCAGAATGGACCTTTGTTTTGACTGTGTCAGGAGGATAATTGACCTGAAAAATAAAGTTAGCTTCATGCTATGTCATGATGCATGAGATGTCTTATGTTTCTGAAACTAAATGCGAACAATGTATGCATGCGTATGCTGTGAAATGATGTAATGAATGAATTACGCGTCTGAAACTAAATGCGAACATTGCGTGCATGTGTATGATATGGAATGATGTAATGTATATGATGCGGAATGAAATTGTATGCAGATATGTGATGTGAAATGATGTAATGAGTGAATTATGCGTCTGGAACGTTCTTCCAGGGGACTCTACTGGGGAAATAAATCGCAGTCTTCTGGTCGGAGATATTTGTATTGATGATCCTTCCTTAGCTAGGGGTATTTGACTTTTATCTGATGGCAGAGATATTCAACAGAGCCTGGCTGGGGGTAGAAGAGATGACCAGTCTAGTGATGCCAATTTCTTCTGGGGAATAACTGGCGTTGCCGGGGAATCGAACTAGCAACGGATTCATTGGGAAGCGTGATTAGACCTTCTCCTCGATCCTGAAGTCGTGTAGTAATTGCTATTACTATTCTAGGCATGCATTTTTGGTAAACATTGATCATATTCAAATGCATATATCAATTTAAGTTAATCAATGGACGTTTACGCAAACAAAACAGAAAAGGTAAAACAAAAGCATCTTTTTGGAAATGACATTGTATTGATTTTGAAAGAGGACCTGTAAACAGGCAATTTGTGTACAAGGAGACAGAAATCCTAGTAAGAGGAAATCGTCAAGAAAACAAAGAGAAAGCTATGCAGAAAAGGTCCTATTGATTTTAATTCCACTACTGTCATTATGTCTTCAAGCCTCTCATCTCCTGCTGTCGGATAGAAGTGATTGGCTTGTTCAGTCCCTTGAACTTGGTTGAAGCTGACTGAGAACGGGACATAGTCTTACGCTTTAATCCCTAATTTTTGCCTGGACCGCCTTTTCAGGTTTTCAGTCCATCAGGATACCCTTTTTTGCCCAAGCCGCCTTTTCAGGTTTTCGACTTGCCGGGTGTACATTTGTATATGTTTATCCTTAATTTTTGTCCGAACCCTTTTGGTTCGCCGGGATGCCCTTACTTTTGCCTAGGTATGTCGACCTAGCGGGTCTCTTTTATGCGTAGTATTTTTTAACTATGTCCGCGTTCACAGGATGCGGGAAATCTTCGCCGTCCATTGTAACAAGTATCATGGCTCCACCAGAGAATATCTTCTTAACCATAAATGGCCCTTCGTATGTGGGAGTCCATTTACCTATGGGATCACCTTGCGGTAGAATGATACGCTTGATCACCAAGTCGCCAATTTGATATACCTGTCTCTTGACCTTTTTGTTAAATACCTGGATCATGCGCTTCTGGTATATCTGCCTATGACAAACAGCCGCGAGTCTCTTCAATCAAATTTATCTGATCGAGTCGAGTCTGAATCCGTTCATCTTCATCTAAGCCCGCCTCTTTCATAATTCTTAGAGAGGGAATCTGAACTTCCACTGGTAAGATGGCTTCCATTCCATAGACTAAAGAGAACGGAGTTGCCCC
This sequence comes from Lathyrus oleraceus, assembly GCF_024323335.1. Lineage (NCBI taxonomy): Eukaryota > Viridiplantae > Streptophyta > Magnoliopsida > Fabales > Fabaceae > Lathyrus > Lathyrus oleraceus. The sequence continues at coordinate 364,659,041 of NC_066581.1, read as the reverse complement.
TGTCGAAGTGCGCACTGAACAGCGATAACCGTGGAAAGCGAATGGTAACATCTCATGCCAGTCTTTGTACGTTACTGTCATCTTTTGTATGATCTCCTTGATACTCTTATTAGCAGCCTCCACGGCGCCGTTCATCTTTGGCCGGTACGGAGAAGAGTTATGGTGTTTTATTTTGAACTGCGTGCAAAGTTCAGTAATCATCTTGTTGTTCAAATTAGTACCATTGTCAGTGATAACTCTTTCAGGAGACAGCAGGTTTCTCAAATAGATATTTGATAGAATCCATCTTAGAAGTCAATAAAGTGGTATGATTCAACATATACTGTCTTAGTCGGCGAGCAGCCCAAGCCAAAGCACAGCAAGCTTTCTCGAGCTGTGAGTATCTTGTTTCACAGTCGGTACCTTTTGCTAAGGCAGTATATGGCATGCTCTTTTCGACCAGACTCGTCATGTTGCCCCAACACACACCTCATTGAATTTTCTAACACGGTCAAATACATGATGAGAGGTCTTTCTTCAACTGGTGGTATCAGAATTGGAGGTTCTTGGAGATACTTCTTGAGTTTGTCATTCATCATTCCATACCCTTGATTTTTCTTTTTTAGTAATTTGAAGATGGGTTTGCAGGTAGCAGTCAAGTGTGGAATGAATCGGGCAATGTAATTCGAGTGCCCCAAGAAACCTCTGACTTCTTTCTTGTTTATTTCAGTACCCAGATTTACAATTTCAATTGATTCCTCATGCGGCTGTATAGTCTTTTCTTCTTGCAGTAATCGAGCAAGTTCTCCAGGGACTTCACAATCTTCCTCGCTTCCATCCTCGGCTTGGTAGATCGGATTTTCAAAGTCATAATGAACAGTAGCAGAGTCATTACCAACAGGATCCAGAGTGGATATGGATCGGCAAATTGTTACGTGAGTGTGTGCAAGAAAACATAGCTTGTTTGAAAAATGACAGGAAAGATAAAGAGCGCAATATTTGAATGCAAAAAGTCCATTGATTTATTGAATGTGAATATGCTTATGAAATGACAAAACCCTTAAAATTAGCTATTATGCCCCGGGTATAGACACAATGCTTTTGAAATACTAAAATAGCAATAACAATTACTCCCGACTAAAGGAAATCGGGATAGTGTCTTCAGCCTTCCAATTATTGAGTCCGTCACCAATTGTTGGGTAGACCCAGCTATCCAGGTCGCAATCGCTGTCGGCATCCTCTATAGCATTAAGAGTTTTGTCATGATTAGGCAGAGGAGCAGTGATGACCTTAGGAGTCTCAGGCGGATTCAATTCAAATTCTCCGGCGTCGATCATATCCTGAACCTTATTTTCAGCAACCAACAATCGTTTGTATCATGCCCGGGGCTATCGGAGTGATATGCACACCTGGCATTGGGATTATAACTAGGAGAAGTAGTGTTGGGTTTTGCAGGAGGATCTCTGAGGGTAATTAAATTTGCTTTTAGCATACCCTGCAGTGCTTGTGCTAAAGTCATATTGATCTTCGTAAACTGCCTTCTTCCCGGGTTAATGTGCCTCACAGATTTCTTGTCTTTTTTCTTCTCGAGCAAGAGAGCCTTCAGTTCTTCCTGCCCCTTGGATAAGTTCAAGATCATCTCCTGGAGTTGAGCATTCTGAGCATGGAGATCTTTGACAGTCTGTCCAAGGTCCATTTTTCTGTTTGCATGAAAACCGTGAGAACATTGATCCCTTTAGAACACCTGTTGTGCAATGTTATGCTATGCAATGTATGAAATGTTTTCAAGGACTTTTGGAATTTAACTTTGCATAAACTACCAAAAAAAAGGAAACTTTTTTTTTTTTTTTTTTTTTTTTTTTTTTTTTTTTTTTTACAAAATAGAGCAAAGTTAAATCCCTAAGTCCTCGAAATGGTTAGTTCAACGCCATGATGTTATGATGATGTTATGATGTTATGTAAATAACAAGCACAAGCAAGTCACACAACCATCATTCCTAAGTTTTAAGGCTTGCATGAGTTCCATAGGTAAGTACCCTCCCCACTGAAGTTTGGTTGGTTCAACCTGTCCTAGAATAGTAACCGGGTTCTAGAAGGATCTCAGATCATCGACCTTTCTTTAAGTCCGCTTCAGTGCAACACCAAGTGGTTGACCGAAGCTTCCCTAAAGTCCAATCTCAAAGAGTGTAGTATCGAGTCTCAACCAACCCCAGTCGGAACCGAAGTCAGTTATCTCACTACTTTCTAATGGCCAGGATGAGTCAATTAGGGTTCTAAAGGTCTGGTTAATGCTTTAATGACACCACGCGGAAGCCAAATTTTTCCTCAAGTGAACATGAGGAACATCAGGACATCCAAAGTGTCACATTAACCGTAGCCATCATTTTAACCATTCCAGTATACGCCGGATAGTCGCGATGATCTATTGCTACTTACCTAAGGTACACTAGATCCGGGTGTAGGATCTTTCACTCAAAAATACCCAAGCAATCCCTTAAAAGTAAATCAGACAATTTGGAATAAGTGATCTTGTTTTTAAGGTAACCTCTCTTTTTAAAGTGTCCCTAGCAGAGTCGCCAGTTCTGTCATATGATGAATTAACTTGGGGTGTTTTGCTTTTTATCGCAATGTCGCGGATAGCAAGAGTCGCCACCGACTTTTCTTTTATCCAATAAGGAAAGGTGGAAAAGAACAGGAAAGACCTCAATAGATTTTGGGTTCGGGAGGTACATTATACAAAGGGAAGGTGTTAGCACCCTTTGTATCCATGGTTATCCATGGGCTCTTAATTGCTGGATCACTTATATTTTTGTCTGAAAAGTGTTCGTGAATTGTTTAAAAAATGTTTCGAAAAGAGAGTTTAACTTTGTAATGATTCTCGTATGAATGTATACAAAGTATTTATCTCGTTTGATTTTGAAAATGGTTTAGAAAAATATAACTTGGTAATGATTCTAGTATGAATGTATACCAAGTGGTGATTTTCTAGGATTTGCAAAGTGTGAGGGATGGGAAATGTTTTAGGTTATGATCCAGCAATTGAGAGTTATACCTTCCTAAGGTCGTTATGAACGTTTCCTATCCTTATGAGGGTAAAACTGTCCTTACTATTGAGAAGTAAGTAATTTTACCCTTTGGATGTTTAAGGGTCATCGTAGGGTCATCGATAGGTCATTGAAGGCAACAGTTGTAAGGATACCTTAGCATTCGAAGGGACGATCATCATTTAACCGTAGGCTACACCGAAGGGTCATCGAGGGACGAAATCATATATTCGAAAGCAACATCCGAGGGACCATGATTTATTTTATGATGATTTAACCGAAGGGTCTTTGCTAAGTGTATCCCTACATTCGCGGGACATGACCGTTATACCGTAATACCGTAGGGCAAAAGAGAGGTCCAAGATCACATATTTAAAGGCCATATTTTGAAGTTAATTAGGTGATTAGGATGAATCTCCACATTAAAATCAATACATTAAAATTAATACATTAAAATTAATACATTAAAATTAATTAAGCAATTTAGGGTGGATCTTCATAAGGGTATCCCACAAATAAAGTGGAAGGCCCAAACATCACTCTTTTCCTGGGATATGTGAACCTTTACAAAATTCAGCAAACGGGTTAGAATACCAATCAGGGTGCAATCGAGGATTACACCACAAAAGAAAACACAGCAGCATGAATGTCAGGCAAAACAGTGCATAATTAACATAGAATAGATCAGGTTACGCATAGGACATAACAAATATCAACGGCTGTCCCGTTCGCCTCTGCCTCGCCTAGCGAGGGCCTAGCGAATGCTCGCTACATGCTCGCTTAGCGATGTGCTAGCGAGCGGCTGCGGGTTTTGAATTTCAGAACAGTATGATCTCAGCATGCTGCATGCCTTATTGCATTCAATTACAGAAATAATATGGTCAAACACTCAGGATATTCAGGCGTACTGGAATTCACATGCAAAGTCTAATTACATATCCAAAAATTCAATCATGATGCATTATGTATTTAGAGATTTACAAATTGGAAGCATAAAACAATAATGATACACAAACCTGTTTGCAATGGAGTGGTAATGCTGAATTGGCAAGTCACTTTTGGTATCGGGTTGAGTTGGGCGGCGGTAACTTCGGTGCGGATGAGCGGCCGTCAGGATTTCTTCACTCCGACTTCTCTGGGCTACTCTCCGGGGTTGCTATGCCAGGGTTTCCGGCCGTCTCCGTCTCGGCTTTTCGTCCTCTTTTCGTTCTGGAGTTGGGGTATTTATAATACTCCTTTGATGACCTAATGGGCTCAGAATGAAGCCCGAAATTTTCTGTTGTCTGTCAGCTTCGCTAGGCGAGCGTGTAGCGAACGTGTAGCGAACGTTCGCTAGGCGAGCGTGTAGCGAACGTGTAGCGAACGTTCGCTAGGCGAGCGTGTAGCGAACGTGTAGCGAACAGGCCAGTTTGGGCCATTTTCTGGATTGAGCCATTCGTGAGCTGGACCTTTGTTCCTTTAAGATCAGTGTCATAAAAATGAGTCGGAATGCCCTGAAAAATGTCTTAAAATATGAATGGGCAAATTTTGGGGTATGACAGTTACTCCAGACGACAGAACATCTCCCTGGATTTCCCCCATTCTCAGCCACTGTTCAATCCTCTCCAACCTCTCAGCGATTGCTTTCTGCCCCAAGGCGAGCCCTCGTACAACATTGGACAACTCCCTCATCATTTCTTTCAATTCGAGAAGGTCAGCGTTGGGGAGATTCATCATTCCTGTGTCAATCAAACAGGTTAGAAACTGACACCTGCAAAACAGAAGACAAGTTATTATGATTCATGCATGAATGCAATATCTATCCATATGAGGAACACTCTGTGCTTTCGATCCTGGTTTCATCGAGATAGATAATAATTCAGCAGCAACATTCTGACATTCATCATTTGATTTCATCACACAGATCAGAGATATATGATTTAGCAAAGATACCCCCCAGCCACGTGCGTGCGACGTGAGTGAATACAGGAAAGCAAATAAAGCTTGAAGATTGATCACTGAATGAAAACAACCATCGCATATCAAAAGGTGCACTGCAAGTGCAAAAGTCATACATCAAGCTGATACAAGTCATATACAATTCTCCAGAATCAAAGTGAAAATACAAGCAAGCGAATTCCGTCAATAGGCCTGACGGTAATCCACACAAATGAGAAAGGTCTACACTGATGAAGGCCCCACAGACGGCTCTGCATCATCAACCATCTTGGTAAACTTCACCGCGAACCTAAGCTCAGTGTTCTCCTGCTGCAATCTCCCTATCTCCTTCTGGTGAATCTTCATCTGTCGGAAGTAATGATCTCTCTCAGCAATGTAGTGATCTCTCTCAGCAATGATCTTCACGTTCTCAGTTTCCTTAATCTTCAGCTTTGCCTCCCACTCGGCGATAAGGGTTCTGACTCTGTCTTCCCTCTGATCCCTCACAAGGATTTGTCTCCTCTTCTCATCTTCAATGACCTTCGAAGCTCTAGCCAACCTCTCCTTGGTGATGTCGTGCTCCCTCATGGATGACTCTAAAGCTTGGTTGACCTTGCCATAATAAGCGGTATCTATCTCAAAGCGCTTCACCACAAGAGCATGTCTCTTATCCTGGTCTTCCATTTACCCTTTGATTTCCTGATTAGCCATCTGAATTCGAGCAATACTCATCTCCAACTCAGTCTTCTCTGCTTGCAGTTGATCTCTGGCTTTCTTCATCTCAAGGAACTCTTCCATGCTGACAGAAGGACGTGGCCCCTCAACCAATGGACACCAAGGATCACACCCAGAAAATGGTAGATGTGTGAGCTCAATCCTTTTCCTAAGCCAATCATCAAATGGAGGAAAAGACCTGCTATTAACCTTACCAAAAGGAACCTTGCCCTTCCTCTGAATGTCACGCCACTCATCCAACACTTGCCTCAACTTGGCCTGATTGTACTCAACCGGAAAGTAGAAAGACTCCTGAATCTCTCGCCCGAGAGGAGGACCCTCCACAGCAAATCCCATTTGTCTCCTAAGAAGCACTGGGTTGTAATTAATGCAACCTTGAACTCCTATAAGAGGTACATTGGGAAGACTCCCACAATTATAAATGAAATCTCGTCCAGCCATACCATTGTGAGTCCAAGCTATGTCCTTGGCCCGCAAACCCATCAGCCTGAATGACCACTTGACAGTAGGATCGAGAAAGACAAAGGCACCCCTGGAAGGCAAATATCCCATGAACCACTTGTATAATAGCTGAGCACAACATCTGATCAATCCTCCACGCCGCTTCTCGTTCCGATTATGGACCGAGTAATACACATCCCCAACCAGAGTAGGAATAGGATTCCTCTGTATGAACAACCTGATAGCATTAATGTCCACAAAGTTCTTCTGATTAGGAAACAGGATGGTCCCATAAATGCTCACAGCAATCAAGGCACAGACAGTCTTCCAATTACCCGCAACAGCGTGCTCCTTGGCTTTAACCTCCAAGAAACTCAGATGAAAACCGGGTAACTTTCCTTTCTCCTTCAAACCCCCCTTGGTCACCTCCGGGCTCAAATAAAGAGCATGAGAAATCTCAGCGATATCAGGCTCCCCCTTAGTGGCAAAGAAAGGAATCTGATCTCTGATCGGAATACCCAGGATACTAGCATAGTCTTCCATCAAGGGTCCCAACAAGTAATCCGGGAACACGAAACATCTCAAGCCCGGGTCATAGAACTGGAGAAGAGTATGAATGGCGCTCCTATCACTGTCTGTGAGCCTGAAGACCATCTTCAGAATACCCCCATACGTCTCACGGAACATCCCCACATGGTCAGGTGTAATCAATGCTATCATATCTCTCAGCACACCAATCTCTGGGTCGAAGAAACTGTAGACGACGTCATCTTTTAAGCCGGTCCTCATGTCTGGAATAAAGAGGTCTCTCAACCAGGATCTCGATCAAGAATGTCCCTGCATATGGATAAACATGAGTTAGATGCAGATAAATGCAAAATGAAATGATGCAGATGTATGGATGCAATGCACTGTGCCATCCTCCAAGTCATCTGATCAACCACTGCACTGAGTTACGGCCTCTGAACTGATCACAACCATCTGAAGTCTGATTAACCATAAGTCCAACTCAGGAATTCCGAAATAAACGGAACTGGAGGATACATCACCATCATCACCAGAGGTTCTCTGAACAGATAACCACAACAATCTCTGAACCAGCCCAAGGAATCCTGAAATAAACGGATCCCCACTGATAAATACCACGGACAGAACTCCGGCGTCTCGGAAATAAATCCATAAATCCGACTTATAAATAGAACTCTGATCGATAACTGAACCATTAGTCACCATCAAAGTCACCATCAGAACATGCATCTGTAAGAATCAAACCCTCCCCTCACAGGTGAATTCTAATTAGGTCATCCTAAGGCGGATAATGGTCTCGACAATCGGGCAAAGATACTCAACGGGTTTGCTCTTTCGGGTGTGCCGTTGTAGCTCTCTTAAGATTAATCCAAAGATCCGGGAATGAACGGTCACCGAAGTCAATAGTTCAGATGAAGTTACTCAACCAGAGTGGATACTCCACAAAGGAAGAGCTCCCTCAAAGAACCTCGTCCGGCTTGTGGTGTGTCACGTCGCCCAAAACATGTTGACCTAACATGAGAGGCAACATGAGACCAAGCTAATCCTAGGTGTATACTCGGGCCTGGGTTTTAGCCCCACTCAGAACACCCCCCCAAATCAGAGAAACCACCTGTACAGAAGACAACACATGATAGTATGATGCATGCAAATATTTATGCAAATATATACACAACATAATAATCATAAATGCAATAAATAGAGCAACACAAGCAACCTACACTATCCTAGAGAGCGCTAGGAGAGACTCGCTTAGGGAAGATGGACCAGCAAGAGGTCAACTTCTATAATCCCCAGCAGAGTCGCCAGTTGTCGCATCCGCGAAAAACAACCGGCGGAAAAACAAAACAAACAGAGCCGCCACCGTGCGTTATTTATCCCAAAGAGGGAAAGGAAACGCTCGAAGTAAACCTGGAAAAGACATGGTCTCGCGACCAAAGAGAGATGGGATTGGGAGTCGGTTATGCGAAGGGAAGGTATTAGCACCCCTACGCATCCGTCGTACTCGACGGGATCCACGCTCAAAAAGATAGAAGAAAGGTTGCTAAACAATGCTCAAAATAATGCATACACACACTAGAATAAAATACAGATGGAAGAAGAGGGGAAAGGGCTCGCTAGGATATCGCATCCTATGCCTACGTATCTCATCTGGAATGAGAATCAGAGCTACCGTAGTTCGGCTCACGCACGCCAAACAAAACAAACACAGGAAATCGACTGCCAATCGCTGGACTTATGTCGGACTCCAACACACACAAAAAAGGGGTTACCCGGACGCTGAGTCGTCAAAAAGCAACAAAAAGTTGAACAAGCAAGCTAACAGGGAGTCTGGTACTCGAGCCTGCTAGCTGTCAAGCAAACACACGCAAAAAGGAAAAGGGTGAGGAAGTAAAACTTCTTAGGTGTTCACCTCTTGAAATCATATGGAAGATGATTCAAGTGATTCCTTTGGAATAGGCAACAAGGCAAATAACAGGTAAACAAAGTATCAGGCAAGGTTAACAAAAGCGGATACCGGATGCCAATTAATGGACTTATACCAATCTCCTAAAACAAAGAGGGATACCAGATGCCACTCAATGGACTTATACTAGTCTCCTAAAGCAAAACAAAACATGGATATCAGATGCCAATCAACTGGACTTACACTAATCTCCTAGGGATGATCATGGGAAACAACTGCCAATAAATGGGCTTACAATTGACTCCTCACACACAACAAGCAAAACAAAAGTAAAGAGGAAACAAGTTGCCAATAAATGGTCTTATACTCGACTCCTACCAAATCATAGGAAACAACTGCCAATAGCTGGACTTACAATTGACTCCTCAATGGTCATAGGAAACAACTGCCAATAAATGGACTTACAATTGACTCCTCAAAAGACAAGACAAGAATGTCACAAGGATATGAACAATGATCATGCAATGATGTACAATTAATGATGATAAATGCACAAAGACACACGTAAGCAAATATGCACAGATGAATCAAGCAATCAGACAAACAAGTCAATTAGCAAACACTATATACAAGCAATTAGGCTCAAGCAAGGTTAGACTTTACAGCCAACTGGAATGGGTTAAGTTGTGCTCTTAACCTTAACATTGAGAGTTAAGGTGAAGCAGATGAAATGGAGATGAGGGGTGTGCCTCATAGCTCTTATCCCTGGTCAGGGAGAGCATTTGAATAATAGAAGGTGTGGGAGTTCAGAAAGTAGGAACTCTTCTCCACAAGGATTAGACTCTATAGATCTTGGGTTAAGATCCACAATGCATCAACATGTTATGTGAGCAAAGGGATGACACACTGAATAGCAGGAGATGGACTACACATCTATTTTGTCTGCCAATTGCCTTATCAAAGGACTTTTCCTGCTTAGCACAAAAATAAACACACAAAGACATTGCCTCTTAAGGAGGACTTCAGACAGGTGCCTGACCACATAACAGGCCAGGTCTTCCAGACTACATGAAGAAGAGAGGTTATACCTAATTGGTTAAGCAACCAAGCAAAAGCAAGTTCAAAGTGAACTTAAGCAACTTATGTACCTGTGGAAACATCAAACCAATCAGTACACAACTCAAAAAGTCAAACAGATAATCAATAGTCAACAGTCAATAGTACACAGTCAAACAAGCAATGCAACAATGTGCAAGACACAAGCTCAACTCAAATGAGCTAAGAGCCACCTACAAAACAAGTCAAGGTTAGTCAACATCAACCACATAATCCAATCCAAGCAAATGAATCAATCCTCTTATGGCCATGTACTTCTTAACCTGAAAACAAAACTCAAACATAACCAACAAACCACTAGGGCAAGGCCTAGGGTCAAAGAGGGAGAAATAATTCAAAACAGAAGCTGAAATTTGACATGATGAAACTTCAAACAATTATTGACACATAGCAAAAAGTCTCACATTCATATCATTTACCAAATCCATTTCATGATCAATTGAAGTTCAAGACAATTTTAAAGTCAACATGTGATCAAACAGAAAGATAAATCTCAATTAAATCAGAAATGATTCACAAAAATCTGGAAAAATTCATGCATAGGCGCCAATACAACTGGCGCCTCCTCTAAAATTTTAAGGGGTGCGCCAACTCCCCCGGCGCATCCTCTCCCAAACATGGTTATTTTGGAAATTTTTTTTGAAAACTTGGTTATTTTCGTATTTTATTTGAAAAACATGGTTATTTTAAAAAAAAAATCTCATCTTAAAATCAACTCTTTTTTTTTTTACTTTTTAATTTAATTTTTTTTTTAATTATTTCTTTTTAATATATTTTTTCTGTAAAAAAGAAAATTTTATTATTTGTTATTTTAATTTTTCGAATTTTATTTAATTTATCATTATTATATTATTTATTTTAATATATATTTTTAATCTAAAAAATAAAAATCAATCAACATAAAATTAAAGAAAAAAGTTTCAAAATCTTTTCTTGTTATTACTTTCTTGAGTTTATTTTTATCATTTTTTATCGCTCCTTTTTATTAATATTAATTTACTGTAATCACCTTAATATTAGAATCTTATTATTTAGGGGAAAAAAAGAATCAAGAGATTTTTCACGTATTATTCCTCACTCCAGTATCAGAGATTTTCAAAGTCCCAAAAGATTTAAATCTCTCTTCAACAGGTGATTCAAAGCTAAAGGACAAAAATTATTTCTTTCTGAAAAAAGAATAGACAACAATCCGACAAAACCTTCATAAACATTCATACAATATTTCCAACTTTCAAATTCATTGAATTTGTCTCACACTAAAAATGGAAAAAGAATTTTATGCATTAACTAGAAAAATCAAGACTTTAATATAATGTTTCCTCAAACTACAGTATAAAAGGAGGTACAAGTTGTGCAGTAAAGAGGGAAGAAAAGGACGACAAAAACAAATTCCACAAAGTTCTACAACTTTGGCGAAGATTCGAAAAATCTCAAACACAGGGAGAATTGTTTTCACACCGAGAGCAATTCTCATACAACCCTAAATCTAAGATTTATTCATCCCTGCAATCCAAATTATGGGAGGCAATCCCTGCGACCTAAGAAGAACAGAGTCAGAATAGAGAAGGTGGAATTCTTCCCCTGATAACTTTCGGGCCGGTGATTTCTTGTCTTATTATCCTCGATATTGTGTTGTGTTGTATGATATAGCTTTCCTATAAAAATTATAAAAACTCTCATAAGTCTCCGTAAACCTTAAATCATCAATTTTTAAACAGTTTTTCTTTGAGTCATGTTTTGTAATAATCAAACCAATGTCAAATTCAAGAGATTCAAAACCTCAAACAAAACCATTTTTTTAAAAGTTTTAAAAAAAAACTCAATATAGTTGTATAAATAAAAATTTGTTGAAATTCTTACTATTTATTGTAAATTAATAAATACAGAAATGTACGAACAATTGCTTTCCAAGCATGGGTAAGCGATATTAATGCGGTCTGGAATGAGACAATTGATAAAAGACTTTTCTCACTAATCAAACACATATAAGCTTTCACCTAATTCATATCAAAATTTCAAAAGATCTAAGGATAATAAAATTAAAAAGGAACTTAATAGAGTATTGTTTTTAATATAACAAATTATAGGAATATCTAAACGCATAGGCATAAGATGACAAATGCAGAAGAAAAAAAGTTTCGGTTCCATTTCAATCACTGTGGGCAACGTACAACGCTGAAAATTTAACATGAATTAGAAATTAAAATAGCACTTAAAATTTAACATAAAACAAAATTTCAGACAATACCGAATTGATTCGAAACCAACACCTTGTAAATTAATGATCATAACTTGTATCAATCCCAAACAACATCATGAAATATCCTAAAACAACATTTGTAAATTCTTAACATAATCCTGGAAAACAAATTTCATAACAATATCAAAATAATAAAATCACAAAGATTCGAAACAATTTTGAGTCAGAACAATACACAACCGAGAAAGCAAAGTCGAAATAGAATCGAAACTCAAACTAACTTCAGACCGAAATCAACAGAACAACCTTAAAACAATTGAATATCCAATAAGAACTGAATCAAAGTTAAAGTCAAGACGCACCTCTTCACCTATGCCTTCGCTTCCGTACATCGCTGGAAAATCCCCTTCTCCGATCGCCACCCTACGCAAATCAAATTGGCGATGTCGTCACAATCATCGTGAACACACCGTTGCCACCATCGAGGGTTGAAGATTGATTTTTTTTAATTATTTCTTTTTAACATATTTTTTCTAAAAAAATAAAATTTTATTATTTGTTATTTTAATTTTTGCGAATTTTATTTAATTTATCATTATTATATTATTTATTTTAATATATATTTTTAATCTAAAAAATAAAAATCTATCAAGATAAAATTAAAGAAAAAAGTTTCAAAATATTTTCTTATTATTACTTTCTTGAGTATATTTTTTATCATTTTTTATCGCTCCTTTTTATTAACATTAATTTACTGTAATCACTTTAATATTAGAATCTTATTATTTCGAGGGAAAAAAAGAATCAAGAGATTTTTCACGTATTATTCCTCACTCCAATATCAGAGATTTTCAAATCCCAAAAACATTCAAATCTCTCTTCAACAGGTGATTCAAAGCCAAAGGACAAAAATTATTTCTTTCCAAAACAAAGAACAAACAACAATCTGACAAAACCTTCATAAGCATTCATACAATATTTCCAACTTTCAAATTCATTGAATTTGTCTCACACCAAAAATGGAAAAAGAATTGTATGCATTAACTAGAAAAATCAAAACTTTAATATAATGTTTCCTCAAAACTACAATATAAAAGGAGGTACAAGCTGTGCAGTAAAGGGGGAAGAAAAAGACGATAAAAATAAATTCCACAAAGTTCTACAACTTTGACGGAAGATTCGAAAAATCTCAAACACGGGGAGAATTGTTTTCACACCGAGAACAAGGAGATGAGTCAAAGAAGGAAGATTCAAAACAGAGAAGGTGGAATTCTTCCCCTGATAACTTTCGGGCCGGTAATTTCTTGTCTTATTATCCTCGATATTGTGTTGTGTTGTATGATATAGCTTTCCTATAAAAATTCTCATAAGTCTCCGTAAACCTTAAATCATCAATTTTTAAACAATTTTTCTTTGAGTCATGTTTTGTAATAATCAAACCAATGTCAAATTCAAGAGATTCAAAACCTCAAACAAACCATTTTTTTAAAGTTTTTTTTAAAAAAAACTTAATATAGTTGTATAAATATTTTTTTTTTTGAAATTCTTACTATTTATTGTAAATTAATAAACACGGAAATGTACGAACAATTGCTTTCCAAGCATGGGAAGCGATATTAATGCGGTATGGAATGAGACAATTGATAAAAGACTTTTCTCACTAATCAAACACATATAAGCTTTCATCTAATTCATATCAAAATTTCAAAAGATCTAAGGATAATAAAATTAAAAAGGAACTTAATAGAGTACTGTTTTTAATATAACAAATTGTAGGAATATCTAAACGCATACGCAGAAGATGACAAATGTAGAAAAAAAATGTCGGTTCCATTCCAATCATTGTGGGCAACGTACAACACTGAAAATTTAACATGAATTAGAAATTAAAATAGCACTTAAAATTTAACATAAAACAAAATTTCAGACAATACCGAATTGATTCAAAACCAACACATTGTATATTAATGATCATAACTTGTATCAATCCCAAACAACATCATGAAAAAACCTAAAACAACATCGGTAAATTCTTAACACAAGCCTGGAAAACAAATTTCATAACAATATCAAAACAACAAAATCGCAACAGATTCGAAACAATTTTGAGTCAGAACAATACACAACCGAGAAAGTGAAGTCGAAATAGAACCGAAACTCAAACTAACTTCAGACCAAAATCAACATAACAACCTTAAGACAATCAAATATCAAATAAGAACCGAATCAAAGTTAAAGTCAATACTCACCTCTGAATTTATGCCTCCGCGTCCGTACACCGCCGGAAAATCCCTTTCTCCGATCGCCACCCCACACAAATCAAACTGGCGATGCCGTCACCATCATCGTGAACACACCGCTGCCACCATCGAGGGTTAAAGATTCTATTTTGATTTCTCCAATTTGAGAAGTTTTGTCGTTGTTATGTGTTGCTAAAACGGAATCGATTGAGAGATAGATGGAGTGTCTATTTCCGGAAAGTTGAATTCATAGAAAGTAAACCCTTTAAAATTTTGAGAAGGCTACTGATTACTGAACATGCGCTATTTCTTATTTTTCTTTAAAATATATTTTTTATTTCCTTTCCTTTCTTTTTCATTTCATTTTTATTTTGCTATTTCTTCTTTTCGGTTGTTACTCTTGTGTAAATAAGAGGAGTCTAGCCTGGGATATTAGTTTGTTATTTAGAAGTTTTTTTAGAAGAATCAAATATTTAGAAAATATTAGAAAATCAAGTTAATACTAATGTAAATCTATAAAAGAAAATCAAGATTGATCATGTTTTATTTTACTATTGAAAATACAAAGAGGATTTTTCTAATCCCTTTATTAATTGCATTTTATTATAATATTTAGATCCAAATTAAAAATACTAAACAATACAAAAAAATATAAATGTGGATTAGTTTTAGAATGATTAGGCGTATTGAAATTTTGAATTAATTTTTTAAATGAGTTAATGTATGTAATATAAAGAATAAAAAATATAGGGTTAAATATGAGATATTAATTAAATTGGAAAATTGGGTCAATTCTTGGTATAATTATGAGATAACTTAGGGATAGTATGAGATGGATTTATGATAATTTTTAGGATTTTAAATAAGGGATAAATGTCGGGGATAAGGGATATGGGCTTTGAGATTTATTAAAATAATTATAAATATGAATTATTTTCTTAAATCAAAATAATGAGATTTTTTGCAAACAACTAAGGGATAAAATCAACTTCACTCATTTAAAACCGTAAGTCCTCTACCCTGGAGTATTGAGGTATTTTTCAAAAATTAATTATTTCTCCGTCCTCGATGTGTGAGAATTTTTAAGGGATAAAAAACAAAAAAAAACAAAAAAAATGTTTTTTAAGAAGAACTACGGTACCCTAATCCTTCGCCTAATGCCAAGGTACGTAGGCATAGAGTTGTAAACCCTAGTGAGTATGATTATAAAAAATCTTTTTAAGTCTCTTGTCTATTGAAGTAGAATACCTTATGTAAATATAATAAATAATTAATAGTCAATTAGTAATCAAGCAAACACCTTAGAAACATACACTAGCCCTAGAATTGTAGGAGGATCCCATTGAGTACAATGGAGGTAAGGGGTGCCTAATACCTTCCCCTTACTTAACCGACTCCTGAACCTAGTCTCTCACCCTTAACTATTAGGTTTTATCATTATTTCCCTGTTCCTTAGGAACGAATAAAGGATGATGGCGACTCTGTCATTTTTCCATCCGCGATATCTTGTATTCCTTCTCCATAGCAAAACAAACCATTTATGAACCACACCCATAATATGAATTCTCTTGAACCAAATTTCAAAATATAAACAACTTTCAAAATGTTAACCTGTTTTGAAAACATAAACTAGAATTAACATTGTAACATAACAAGCAACAACAACCAACAATATATTGTTAACCCAAATAGAAGTACATTGTAACATAAATAAGCAGTACAATGTAACATAGCAAGAAACAACAACCACAATATAACTAGCATTAATATTGTAACATAAAAAATAATAACAACCCGTTGTACATTATTAACATAACAAGCAACAACAACCAGTTGTACATTATCAAGATAACAAGCAACAACAACAACAACCGACAACAAATCATGTAAAACATAACAAAGGTCTTCAATCTTCATGCTTAATTGAATTCATGTAGTTCTTAAGGTCTTCATTATTCTCAAGATATTCATCTAATCCGGAATCAGTTACATCCAGATTCATTAGGTCATTCATAATAGCTTCTACCTTTTTCATCTTTTCAGGGTTAAGATTCTTGAAAAAAATCTTCTTATAGACTGTTCCATCAGACAGTTCAACAACAGTAATGTGATCCCTAACAAATTCAACTTCCATGGCTTTGTTCAACTATAACTCCACCATACCAATAACCTCCTTTGTAACCTGAATCTTGTGGATAAGTTTGCTGCTCCCACTATACATGTTGAGAGAAGGATATGAAATTGGAACATGAAAACAACAACATACAACAACATAAAACAACAACAAAAATAACCATAAACTCTTGAACAAGAAGAAAATCATGTGAAACATAAAAATAACATACACGAAAAAGAAAGAACAAGGAAGAAGAAAAAGAATACCTTTATGTATAAAGCGAGAGCTAATGGCGAAGAAGAAGAGAGAAAACATGTGCTAGGGTTTTGTTGTTATAGATACGATGATACTGTCAAGAAGCGAGAGCTAATTCACTTATATTATATATGAGTAAAGAATTTTACCACGATCGTATTCAAAAACCGTGATGAAATGTAATGAATTTCACAACGGTTCACATTAATCACCGTGGTTGTCATACCCAAAATTCGCCCTACCCTTCATATAATCATATAGGTCAATAACCTCAAGCATTTGCATATCATCTTCACCCATTCCTTTCATTTGAATAAGCATGGTTCAATTTGATTCACATGTCGTGTCGGTTGGATTCAATAATCCATTGTATATACAGTCATCATCTTGTAACCATGTCAATAATTGTTCCAATTAATTCTAACTTCGTGTTGATTTCAACTTCAAATCAATTTTTGAAGTTTAGATTGATTTTTGAGGTTAGATTTGATTTGTGGAATTTTGGGGGATCATTGAGTTTTTGATTAGTCTTAGAAGTCGTGGCATCATTTTAAAATCAAGATTCTCGATCCCGATTTAATCTTAACATTTGCAATCAATTCTTATTTTAGAAATCCTCTTTCTTTTATGGGCTTTCTTTTTGGGTTTAGAGTTAAGCCCATTTATACTTTTTATTTTATACAAGTCCATTTTTAATCCATCTTAGTTCTAAACTTCATCCAATCCACCAAGTAAAATCCAATCCATTTTCAATATCAAAATCCATTTTTTTAAAATCCAATGTCCATGTTTTAAATCCATTTGTTTCTAATCAAAATTAAATCCACATCTTAAATCAAATTCAATTTGCATCATCCATAGTCATGTTTTTATTCAGCATTAATCCATATTTTCATTTTTACCAAATTCCATCTTAACCCATGTCCATTAACCATTTTTAAACCCATTTGATCTATTAATCCAATTCAAATCCATAATATCTAACTAATAATCCATTTTGCATATAGAAATCACAATAATCCATTATAGTCAAAATCCATAAACCATGATCCAATTATGTCCAACATTTACAAAAATAATACTCCCTCCGTTCCTTTATAAGTGTCACTTTTTTTAAAAAAATTTGTTTCTTTTTAATTGTCACTTGCAAAGTTCAAGATAGTATTAATTGCAATTTTGTCAAAATTACCCCTAGATAATGATTGCAGAGAGAGAGAAAATAAAGTGAATGTAATAAATAATTAGGGGTATTATAGGTAAAAGAAGAATTATTGTTTAAAAAGTAACAATAATGATTAGCTTCCTTGGTATGTGTAAAAAGTCAAAAAATGACACTTAAAAAGGAACGGAGGGAGTAATAATAAGTAATGTGCAGGAATGGAAATGCATAACTGTAGCTACCAAAACACCAAGCTGCGAGCAAATAAAGCTGCAAAAGCCAAAGAAAACGTAAAGAGCTACCAGCCAAAACAACACAAAGCCACGACTACCAAAGTGAAACGCAAGCTGCAAATGCACAGCCGCATAAGCCAGTTGCAACACGAGGCGTAGTGCAAAGCAAAACGCAGCAAAAACTGCTACCACATGAAACCAAAAGATCCTTAAGCCACAATCCAAACAGCTGCTACAAAATGAGCCGAGCGTAAACACAGTGAAAAGGAAAAGCTGCAACCTAAGCCGACATAGTGTAAACAACAGGCTTTACACCATAAATCCAAAACGCAATCCAAGCCAAACCCAGTTGATACAGTGCAAACGGAAACTAGCTGCAAGAGCCAAATTAGAAATTGAGAAACGACTTCAAAGCGTCAAAACGCCGAAATTTCATACATATCCAAATCCAAATAGAAAAATCACTCACAGTTCTATATAAATGCATACGCTTTTCAGTTGAAGCTTCTTCTTCGGCAACAAGAGAACACTTGAGAAAGACCTTCATCGATTCGTAACAAAATTTTTTCTCCCCAGAATCGCGTGCATCACGATCACGGACATCGCCATCACGCTTCATCAACACCGCACCACGTCAAGTCCGGTGAACATCCACACTCACGAATCACAAATCAAACGTGAGGCTAGTTATTCATAAGGCTTCTGCAGCTTCTCGGTCGCAATCTCGGAGCAACGTCAACGACAGATCAGAGAAGGTAACAGAAGGAGAGAGGCTCGCGAAGCATTACCCGATCTCGATTGTCTTCTCATCGTCGAAGATCATACGTGTGGTAGGTGACTTTTCTTCCACTTTCATTTCCATCGATTGATTATACGTAAAGTAGGCTTGGACTCTGTGGTTTCCTTTTAGAGCGAAGCTCTGATTGAGCGGCTTCATGTGGATTTATCGGATTCGTTGTTAACACTGAGTGTCGCAACCTGAAAAAGGAGATGCGAAAAAACAACCGGCGAGAAAGAAATGACAGAAGAGTCGCCACCGTGCGTTATTTATCCCAAAGGAGGGAAAGGAAACGCTCGAAGTAAACCTGAAAAGAGGAAAGGAAAAGACAAGGTCTCGCAACCAAATCTTGGGTTCGGGAGCCGATTATGCAAAGGGAATGTATTAGCACCCCTACGCATCCGTAGTACTCTACGGGATCCACTTTTGTTGTTCTTGTCTAAAGGGTGTAGGTTTATCTAATGTACTATTTACTAAAGTGGGGGGGGGGGGGGGGGGGGGGTTAAAACAAAACGACTCGCACGGATGTCGCATCCACTGCATACGTATCTCATCTGAATATGAGAATCAGAGTCTTCGTAGCTCGGCTACCTAGGGGTTAAAGAGGAGTGTGCTCGCTAAGACATCGCATCTTATGCCTACGTATCTCATCTGGAATGAGAATCAGAGAAAGCCGTAGTTCGGCTAACTACGGGTTAAGGGTTGTGTTTTTGGGTGAACGACGTTACTACGCA
The DNA here is from genome assembly GCF_024323335.1 of Lathyrus oleraceus. Classification (NCBI taxonomy): domain Eukaryota; kingdom Viridiplantae; phylum Streptophyta; class Magnoliopsida; order Fabales; family Fabaceae; genus Lathyrus; species Lathyrus oleraceus. The sequence continues at coordinate 364,639,660 of NC_066581.1, read as the reverse complement.
ATCTACCGGATGCTCGACCTTTGGAGACTTACTCGCCTGTAGTAGAAGGAGTAAACGTGTTCTTAGGAGAAGAAAAATCAGTGAGTTGGGGTGTTTTAGGGATGCTCATGCAAAAGGGAAGTCCTAGACGAAGGAACAGTGCTACCTTAATTGACATGCAGACGAGAGACTATACGAAGCCTAGCAAACCTATGGGTGAGACGATCACACCACACAAAACATGCATCTTAAAGTAAACACGCCAACAAGGGGGCTCAAACATACATGGGTAAGGCTTTAGTCAAGAGGGGTCATATCAACCTCGACAAACAAGCCATGGAATAGGTAATCAAATGGGCTCTTAACCACTGACATTGAACGTAAGGGTGAGAAGATCAAAAGGGTAATGAGGATAAGACCTCATAGCTCTTAACCTTGGACAGGGTGAGCTTATGACAAAAAGTGGGGATTCAGAAAGGTGGAACCCTCTCCACTGACTGACCGGACAAAAGATCTTGGGCTTTTATTCTGAAGCATCAACACGTAGTGCAAGCATAAAGAACGACACACTGAATAACGGGGGATTAATTACTAATCCCTTTTATCCGTCAATTGCCTCTTCAGGGAGGTCTTTAGCACTGATGCCTCTTCTTGGAGGTCTTTGGGCACAAAAGTAAACAAACAAAAGAAAACATTGCCTCTTATTGAGGTCTTCCGGCTAGGAAAGCGGTAAAATGAGGGAAAGGTAAAGGGATCAAGAGATCTACCACACGGATAAAGATCCGAAGTAATAACAGCTAAAGAAGCAAGAAACCCAGAGATCTCTCAAGCTAGCACCATCAAAGAAAGCGAGTCAGTACAGGTAATCGGAATAAACCTCCAGGTGGTATCCCACAAATAAAGTGGAATGCCAAGCAAGCTATCCTTTCAGGAATCATGTGAGCCCTCACAAAAAAACTCAACAAACAGGTTAGAGAAACAAGATGGGGTGCCATCAAGAGTTGCACCAAATAAGAGAATCACATGAATCATGCCATTTAAATTCACAAAAAGCTCACAAAAAGCAACCAAGGGTAGGAGGCCTAAACCTCTTGTTAAACACATGCATCAAAAGGGTATCAAAATTCAAAGTCAGGGGCAAGGATCCACACATCAAGACATGACATACATACTAAAACATGTGCCCACATGCAAAACCTAACGATAATACCTCATACATTCAAAGCATTCAAATTGAAAGCATAGAGTAATGGAAATAGGGCAAACCTGATTGGAGAGATCGAATGAAATTGAATTGCCCGTTTGGGTTTGCAAAGCAATCTGAGGGTTTATATGAGATGGAATTGGCTCTTTGTAGATGAGTTCCTTTCAGTCTCTGGAGGTTGCTCTGAACTCTGTTAGCTCTTCTCTCACTATCTTTTTCCCCAGGGTTTTTTCTCTACCGAAGCTCTAGTATTTATAACCTGATTTTTGTGACTTTGTGGGCTCAACAGAGAGAGGTCCAAGTCCAAGATTTTTCTTTTATTTATTTATTTCTTTTTTTTTCATTTTTTTTTCATTTTTTCGTTTTTTTTTTCTTTCGAAACGCGTGGGCTTCGCCTAGCGAGCATGGCAGTTCATGAACAAACTTTTGCTCCTTCAAGATTAACGTTTTGACAGATGAATAGACCCCATTTGAACATGTTGGAAGTATCTCAAGTCATTCCCTTGTGTTGACTGATCACCCAGATAGGACCCACAAAGTGTCTTGGATGATATTCAAGCTTCTTGGATCTAATTCTGATTGACATGATGAAATGCAATATGAAATGTTAAATGACCTAAAAATGAATGCATGCATGAGGAGGGCAAATTTTGGGGTATTACAGCTGCCCCTATTCAATCAACTGGAGACCCGAAAAGAAGATAGCAGCGGCTTTCGCACTTTCGAGGTATCAAGGGATTGAATACAATAAAAGCTTGAAAATTTGCACTGAAGTGAAGTGAAGTAACAATGCCTGTCAGAATCGGCAAAGAGGTGGTCTTGAAAGAAGAATCCGTGTGGTATGGTGAGAGTCAGTCTGAATGCCGGAAAAAAATGTTAACCTGGATACCAAAATAAATGGTAACATAGAAATAACCATGGCCTGAATGCCGTTCATCAGTCTGAATACTGGAAATGACTTCGATCTGAACATCGGAAGATATGAGATTATTAATATCGGTCTGAACACCGAGAGGCTGGCCTGAATGCCACAAGTTGCGTCGACCTGAATGTCGGAAACTTCTTCGATCTGAACATCGGAAAACTGGCCTGAATGCCACTTCGATCTGAATATCGGAAAATTGGCCTGAATGCCACTTCGATCTGAATATCGGAAAATTGGCCTGAATGCCACAAGTTGCATCGACCTGAACGTCGGAAACTTCTTCGATCTGAACATCGGAAAACTGGCCTGAACGCCACTTCGGTCTGAATACCGGAAACTGGCCTGAATGCCACAAGTTGCATCGACCTGAACGTCGGAAACTTCTTCGATCTGAACATCGGAAAACTGGCCTGAACGCCACTTCGGTCTGAATACCGGAAACTAGCCTGAATGCCACTTCGGTCTGAATACCGGAAATTGGCCTGAATGTCACTTCGGTCTGAATACCGGAAACTGGCCTGAATGCCACAAGTTGCATCAACCTGAATGTCGGAAACTTCTTCGATCTGAACATCGGAAAATTGGCCTGAACGCCACTTCGGTCTGAATATCGGAAAATTGGCCTGAATGCCACTTCGGTCTGAATACCGGAAACTGGCCTGAATGCAACTTCGGTCTGAATACCAGAAACTTCATGCCTGTCAGCATCGGCAGAAATAGGGAAAGATAATAGAGGCGGCGCATGGGCCAATGACACTTGCTGGGGATAATAAAGGTAAGTCATGAACAATCTTCAGTCTGAGTACTAGAAACAACTTCTGACTTATCACTTGGGATACCGAGAATATTTTATGCTTACATGCGTATGTTTGAATTTTTCAATGGCGTAATGCTCCATGAAAATGGAAATGCTACGCGATTTGGGAGGATGCAATGCAATATGATTCTACATGCAGGGATGCGAAATGCTAGGTAGAATGCCAAGCTGAGGCAAGGGAATCTGCTGGGGGAAATGATCACCATCTTCTGGACCCTGACAAGGCTGTTGGAGATGCATAACGCAAAGAACTCTGTAGGGAAATGACCTGCCACACGGTGTTCTAGCAATGAAGAAATAACGAGACTCTGACTAGGGAGAGAACGACACTGAAAACCTGCTGTTGGGGAAAGCGATAGTGGTTCTGGCAACCATAACCTGCGAGAGAGACGACTTAGCAGGGGAAGCAAACACCGATACGGTACCGAGATTCTGCTTCAAGGAAAGAGACCATGGATCTGGCATCGAGATCATCGATCTGGCATCGAGATCATCGATCTGGCATCGAACCCTGAGGAGCAGCCGCTTCTACTAGGAAGATACAGTCTGGCACTGTCAACTCCACTGGGGATATATAGTCTGGCACTGTCAACTCTACTGGGGAGTGTATATTCTGAAACAACCGCTTGGGGGAGGTACAACAGTGAGAGCCTGCTGGGGATCGAAGAATCCAATGCTCTGATCAGCTCTGCAGGGATAAGATACCAACTTCGATTGTTGGGGGAAAACATTCGCGATCATCGGCTGGGAACCTTAAGGAAATGCCCCGAGGGTACCTGTTCTGAATAGACGATCTAAAGCACTTAACATTTACAACAATTTTAAATGTTTATTAAGCATGTACCTGTAAAGCTCTTATGTTTCATGATGCAATGTTTATCAAAAATTCGGACGTCATTTTTGCAAATAAAACAGTAAAATGAAAACAGAGATATACTGAATAACATGATTTTATTGATTGAATGGCCTCTGAATAGGCATTTACATCAGGAAGCAATCCCTGGAAAGAGGTAATCGCACAAAAGATAAAAACAGAAATTAATCTACTGACAATGTGAAATGGATTTCTATTGGGTTCCAATTCTGCTATGACTTGCTCGTCTTCAAGATCCTCCAGATGATCAGCTTTCTGAAAAGAGTGATTGGACTGTTTCCTATCCTTCAAAAGTTTCCAGTCATTGACACGAGATGAGATTCAGAACTACTCAGAACGCAGTCATTCGTTTAATCCCTAACTTTTGCCTGGATCTCCCTTTTCGGGTTTTCAATCCACCGGGATACCCATTTTTGCCTAAGTTGCCTTTTCAGGTTTTCAACTTACCGGGTGTACGATCTTTTCATTTTTAATCCCTAATTTTTGCCCGAACCTTTTCATTTTCTTGGTTCGTCGGGATGCCCATTTTTTCCTGGACTATTCTTTTTACTGTCCAGCGGGTCTATTTTATGCGAAGTATTTTTTTAACTGCGTCTGAGTTCACAGGGGAAGTGAAGTTTTCACCATCCATCGTCACAAGCATTAAGGCCCCACCATCAAAAACCTTGGTGACAATATACGGTCCATCATAGTTAGGAGTCCACTTGCCCCTGTGATCTGTTTGAGGAGGAAGGATCCTTTTCAACACTAAATCTCGGACTTGGAAACATCGAGGACGCACTTTCTGATCAAAGGCTCTCTTCATCCGACTCTGATACAACTGCCCATGACAAATGGCTGCCATTCGCTTCTTTTCGATAAGACTCAACTCATTGAACCTTGTCCGAATCCATTCAGCTTCGTCTAACTTAACATCCAACAGGACTCTTAGAGAAGGAATCTCCACTTCAACAGGTAGGACTGCTTCCATACCATACACAAGGGAGTAAGGGGTTGCCCCGGTCGATGTACGTACTGAAGTACGGTACCCATGCAAGGCGAAGGGTAGCATCTCATGCCAATCTCTGTACGTAACGACCATCTTCTGCACAATCTTCTTTATGTTCTTATTTGCCGCCTCAACAGCACCGTTCATCTTAGGGCGGTAAGGGGAAGAATTGTGATGCTGAATGTTGAAGTTCTGGCACAACTCCTTCATCATTTTGTTGTTGAGATTAGAACCATTATCAGTAATGATTCTTTCGGGAATCCCATAGCGGCAAATGATTTCTTTCTTGATGAAACGGACAACCACATGTCTGGTGACATTCGCGAACGATGCTGCTTCGACCCACTTGGTGAAATAGTCGATGGCAACAAGGATGAAGCGATGTCCATTGGAGGCGGTCGGCTCAATCTTTCCAATCATATCGATGCCCCACATAGAAAAAGGCCACGGCGAAGACATCACATTCAAAGGATTTGGCGGCACATGTACCTTATCAGCATAAATCTGGCATTTGTGACACTTCCGAGCATATTTGAAACAATCAGATTCCATGGTCATCCAGTAATATCCCGCTCTCAACAACTTCTTAGCCATTGCATGTCCGCCGGTATGAGTACCGAAGGAGCCTTCATGAACTTCCTGCATTAACATGTCTGCTTCGTGTCTATCCACGCATCTAAGCAGAACCATGTTGAAGTTCCTCTTATACAGCACATCATCTTTGTTCAAGAAGAAACTGCCTGCCAATCTTCTCAAAGTCTTTCTATCATTGTTGGATGCCCCTGCAGGGTACTCTTGATTCTTCAGAAAGCACTTGATGTCGTGGTACCAGGGCTTGTCATCAACTACCAGTTCAGCAGCAAACACATATGCGGCCCTGTCGAGGCGCATCACATCGATCCTGGGAGCGTGGTTCCATCGAATCACGTTGATCATGGAGGATAGAGTGGAAAGAGCAACTGCCATCTGGTTCTCATCATGAGGTATGTGATACAACTTTACTGTTGTGAAGAAAGTCAATAGTCTTCTCGTGTAATCTCTGTAAGGGACCAGATTGGGATGGAGAGTGTTCCAATCACCATTCACTTGATTGATCACCAGAGCTGAATCTCCGAAGATATCCAGAGTATTGATTCTCAAATCAATGGCTTGCTCAATACCCAAGATACAGGCTTCATACTCAGCTTCATTATTGGTGCACTCAAAAGTAAGACGAGCGGTGAAAGACATGTGGGCACCTTTCGGAGTAGTAATGACAGCACCAATTCCACTTCCTCTGGCATTGACAGCTCCATCAAACAATAAAGTCCACTTTTCGTCTGGATCAGGTCCCTCCTCAACAACTGGCTCTTCGCAGTCTTTCATCTTGAGGAACATGATGTCTTCATCTAAAGAATCAAACTTCATCGGCTCGTAATCTTCAACCGGCTGTTGAGCAAGATAGTCTGACAGAATACTCCCCTTGATGGCTTTCTGGGATGTATACTGGATGTCTTACTCTGTCAGTACCATTTGCCAATGAGCAACCCTTCCGGTGAGAGCTGGCTTCTCAAATATATACTTGACTGGATCCTTCTTGGAGATCAGTAAGGTTGTGTGAGTCAACATGTATTGTCTCAATCGCTTAGCAGCCCATGCAAGTGCACAACATGTCTTTTCAAGCATTGAGTATCTCGATTCGCAATCTGTGAATTTCTGACTTAGGTAGTAGATGGCATGCTCTTTCCTACCTGTCTCGTCGTGTTAACCGAGAACGCAACCCATGGAATTGTCTAGTACTGTTAAATACATAATCAGCGGTCTCCCTGGGACCGGAGGCACAAGGATAGGAGGATTCTGCAAATACTCTTTTATTTTCTCGAAAGCCTTTTGACAATCATCATTCCACCTGATAGCCTGATCTTTTCTCAGCAATTTGAGTATTGGCTCGCACGTGGCTGTTAGGTGAGAGATGAACCTTGCAATATAGTTCAACCTCCCTAAGAAACCACGGACTTGTTTCTCTGTTCTTGGCTCAGGCATTTCCTGTATCGCTTTCACTTTGGCCGGATCCACCTCAATCCCTTTTCCGCTAACAATGAAACCCAACAATTTTCCAGATCTCACCCCGAAAGTGCACTTGTTCGGATTAAGCATCAGCTTGAATTTCCTCAAACGCTCAAACAGTTTCTACAGATTCACCAAATGTTCTTCTTCTGTCTGAGATTTGGAAATCATATCGTCAACATAAACCTCAATTTCATGATGAATCATATCATGGAAAAGAGTCACCATCGCTCGTTGATATGTTGCTCCGGCATTTTTCAGACCAAACGGCATCACCTTGTAGCAGAAGGTGCCCCATGGGGTTATGAAAGTTGTCTTCTCCATGTCTTCTGGTGCCATCTTAATTTGATTATAGCCAGAAAAGCCATCCATGAAGGAGAATACCGAGAACTGAGCTGTGTTATCCATCAAAACGTCGATGTGAGGTAATGGGAAATCATCTTTAGGACTAGCTCTGTTCAGATCCCGATAGTCAACACACATCCGTACCTTTCCATCCTTCTTAGGTACTGGAATGATATTTGCAACCCATGGCGGATAATTCGTGACTGCTAGAAACCCTGCATCCAACTGTTTTTGCACTTCTTCCTTTATCTTGACAGCCATCTCTGGTCTTGTTCTTCTGAGCTTCTGCTTGACCGGAGGACAATCCTCTTTGAGAGGCAAACGGTGTACCACGATATTTGTGTCAAGCCCTGGCATGTCCTGATAAGACCAGGCGAAGATGTCAACATACTCTCGCAGCAATTCAATCAACCCCTTCTTCACATTATCTTCCAAAGCAGCCCCTGTCTTGATTTCTCTCTTGGCGTCCTCGGTGCCGAGATTAATCACTTCAACAGACTCTTGATGCGGTTGAATGACCCTTTCCTCCTGTTTTAATAACCTGGTGAGTTCTTCAGGGAGTTCACAGTCTTCATCACCCTCTTCTTCAACTTGAAAGATCGGATTTTCAAAGTCGAAGCGAGCCATAGCAGAATCGTTATCAATAGGATCCGGTGATGTGCATCTGCATGAGTGATGGTATGTGCTTATGAGTGTGAAAAAAATGAAAACTAAACAAAACATTGCCAAATATTTTTTGATTTTTGAAAACTGCAAAAATGGAAAAACAGTGAACGAAATATTTGAATGCAAAAAGACGTCCTTTATTGATGATAAAAAATGCAGGTATTCGCATAGATGAGCCCTACAATGAGTCATTACGCCCTGGGCGGAACGTAAGACTTGGATATGCATGAATAAACAAAGAAAATTACTCTTCAAGAAGAGTGACTTGGATAATCTCTTCAGAAGACCAGTTGCGGAGAACTTCACCCGGGATCCTCGGACGCAACCAGTTGTCGATGTCGTAATCACTATCCCCATCTTCATTGTTGATCGCTGAGACCTGGCCATACTGAATGATGCCAGCACTGGAGAAAGTAATCGGTCCCTGACGAGTCTGAAGTGTTGAAGTTGTAGAAGTCAGGGCTGGCTGATACCCAATCCCGAACTTGTCTTCTTTCATTGGTAACTCCAACAGACTTCCCCAACCGGGAGCAACACCCGAATCTACCAATGCCTGTGCCTGCTTGAAGGACGAGATAAAGGCACCCGCTTTAACTTCTTCCACCAGAGTAGCATCCTTGATCTGAACCGCCTCAAAGGCCTGACATAGGGTCTCATGAAATTCACCTTCTACCTCGACATACTTGAATGTAGACAGGTTACTGACCAGAATGTCCTCCTCACCACAGACGGTGATAATCCTTCCATTGACTGGGAATTTAACCTTCTGATGTAAAGTTGAAGAGACTGCCCCAGCATTGTGGATCCAAGGACGACCCAGTAGGCAACTATAGGAAGGACTGATATCCATCACATAAAAGACGGTGTTGAAGGTTTGTGATCCAATCTGAATTGGCAATTCTACCTCTCCGAAGACCGATCTCTTAGAACCATCAAAGGCTCTCACAATAAGATCTGAAGGCTTCAGGACCAAACCCTCCACTTCTAACCTTGACAGGGCTCTCTTGGGTAGCACATTGAGAGAGGAACCTGTATCCACCAGAACATGAGATAACACGGTGTCTTTGCATTCCATCGAGATGTGCAAATCCTTGTTATGGTTGCGTCCAGCTGGTGTTAAGTCAGAATCAGTAAAACCTAACCCGTTGCTTGCATGAACATTTGCAACGATCCCTTCTAGTTGGTTCACTGAGATCTCCTGAGGCACATATGTAGCATTTAGGACTTTCAGCAGTGCCTCCCTGTGCGCCTCCGAACACAATATGAGTGAGAGAATGGATATCTTGGACGGAGTCTGAATCAACTGATCGACTACCTTGTAGTCACTTCTCTTTATAATTCTCAAAAGCTCGTCCACATCTTCCGCAAAAGTAGACTCAGAACCAGCCTGTGGTGCCGAGGACCCTCGTTCATGACCTGCTTGCCTTTGGCTTTTGCCGCAACATCAGCACTATCAGTTTGGGTAACGGGTGGTGAGAACAGTCTACCACTCCTGGTGAATTGCTCGATTCCACCAACATTGTCCACTGCGGGACCTTCAACTTCAAGCTCAGACTTCTGACCCTCTTCTACCTTCAGTGGCCGTTCTACCCCATGATCGTGCGCATACACATTCCCCCCATAATGCCAAGGAATGGCCCTTTCGCTGGTGAAAGGTAAAGGACCAGGGGTTGTGATAGTCATAGTGGACGGTCGCGATGGTGGCACCGATTGCGCTTCTGGTACATTGATCTGATTAGTTGGGTAGAAAATGGTGATAGTAGCAACATCATAGTCATACTCTGAAATCTCATTCATTGAAACATAAGCATCCGAAACATCGGAATCAAGTTCAATTACATCAGAATCAATCACATTGTTTGGGATATCGGCAACAACATTGGAAAAATTAAATACATCATCATGGATTACAGAATCAGTAGGAACAACATCTGCGAATTCATCAGTAGCATCTTCAAACACTTCTCCCTCAACCTCTTCCACAGACTCTTGGACAGACAAATCTTCAACCTGGAGGATACCTTTGTCAAGCAAGGCCTGGATACCCTGCTGTAGCTTCAAACAACCTCCACTCTGAGTAGCACAATCCAAACAACCCTTCCCACAACTGGGGAAAACATCGGCCTTCAACAAGTAGCCCTTGATATCCAACAACGGAGTCTTCAGCTTCAACATATCTTTGACGGGTTTGGCTTCCCCTTCCATCATATTAACATTCGCACCACCATGCTGGGGCATGGGATTGTTGACGACATTCGAAGCCGGTGCGAGGTCGATGGCCTTTGAATCTATGAGGTCCTGAACTACGTGCTTAAAAGCTTTGTAGTTCTCAATATTGTGGCCAGGTGCCCCAGAGTGGAAGCTACACCTAGCGTTGGCGTCATAACCCATCGGAAGTCTACCAACGGGAGGAGCCAGAGTGCGTAACTGCACAAGTTGTAGTTGTTGAAGACTAGAAAGCAACTGAGTGTACGACATTGGAAGAGTGTTGAAACGCCGGTCCATCGTCCTTGGCCTCTGTTGATAAGCGGGTCTGTTACCCGGTTGTTGTGGTTGGTACTGAGCTGGTTGACGCTGTGGTTGTTGTTGTTGTAGTGGTGTTGCAGCTGGAATGGTCACAGCCGCAACATACGGTTGTTGATGATAGTTCTGAAAGTTATTCCTCCGGTTACCCATGTTCTGATAAGAAGATATGGCATCTTCATCCCTTTCTCTCCTCTTCTGTCCCTGAATGAACGGCTTCTTCAACCTTGATGAAGATCCAACTCCACTCTGGATCTTGTATGTCTTCAGGTAATTCTCCACCCTCTCACCGGTTGAGACTACATCAGCAAAGTTGGAGGCATTATAACCCACCAGGCGCTCCAAGTAAGGTCCTGACAGAGTGTTCATGAACATGTTAGCCATTTCCTTTTCCAACATAGGCGGTTGAACACGGGAAGCTGTCTCCCTCCAGCGTTGAGCGTATTCCCTGAAGCACTCATTGCTTTTAAGAGACAGATTCTGAAGTTGAGTTCTGTCCGGAGCCATGTCTGTATTATACTGATATTGCTTCACGAAAGCCTCAGCCAAATCCCTCCAGTAGCGGATGTGGGCTTTGTCCAGCCTCATATACCATTCCAGGGATGCCCCGGCTAGGCTATCCTGGAAAAAGTACATAAGAAACTTTTCATCATCAGAGTATGCAACCATCTTTCGAAAGTAGGCTTGCACATGGGTCTTCGGGCAAGAGTTGCCACTGTATTTGTCAAATATTGGGACCTTGAATTTCGGTGGCACCCTCACGCCTGGGACCAATCCCAAGTCAGCAACGTCTACTCCCAGAGGATTCTGTCCTTCCACTGCCTTCAACCTCTCTTCCAGTCTCCAAAACATAGGGTCCATACCATGACCCATACCAAAGTCTTCCTGAAGCAAGGGGAACTGATCCTCCTAGTCATCATGGACAGATTGTTGACCGGAGGTGACATGTAGGATCGGGGTAGGCCCCGGTCCACTGGGTCCGTTAACCTCTCCAGCTGGAGGATCAGTCAACGTCTCTGGTTGAGTAGTGGCGGGATTCCTCTGTATCATCTGCCTGAGCTCTTGCTGTCCCTGAGCCACCCCTTGAACCACATCCATGAATTGGTTCATGCGGATCTTCATCTCGGCGAACTCTGCTTGTAGGCTTTCCATTGCTCTCTGGTGGTTTCTGCGGGTACCGTACCGGTGAATGCCTGAGTCAGATATCCTGCTAGTGGAACACCAAACAACTGAGAACACTGCGGCAATACCTGTTATGCAAGACATGCTAATGAATATGCAAATGCAATGACATGTTTATCAATTCCAAAGGTATTCTACCCCCTTGATTCCAGTCTCTCATCAGATAAAATATCCCTTTTAAAACGTACCAGAAAAACCCCGACTAGAATCGAGAAGAAGATATAAACCCCACAGAAATGGATAAACATGTGTTAAATGATATGAATGCAAATGATGTGATGCAATGCAGTGACATGCAAATCAAGGTTGCTGTATCTGCTTGAATATCTGTTGGGTTGCACTGTCTGAAGAGAAACCCACTGAAGAATGTACTACGAGATCAAAACTTTGCTCCAGAAAACCGGGTTGGTTGTATATCACGAGGCACAGGATCAGAACTTCAGCATGAATTCGGAACCGGGAACCATAGAACACAATCATCAATTTAGAACCCATACTTCAGAACCAACGGTCACCAACAAGAACCAAACAAAAGTCACCAACAGGACACGGTCACCATCAGTACCTGTAAATGAACATTCCCGCCCCACTCACGGGTGTAATCTAGGCTAGGGTAAGGTCAAGAGAAACGCAGGATAAACAATCCTTTCAAGAATATCATCATATGCACACCAGGTGTATGCAACGATAATACCCCATCAGAATCTGAACTGCTCGTGATACCATGTTCCGCTAAGTGGCGCCATACCACTCGCTTCCCATGAATCACTCTATTACTAGGTGTCCTAAAGTTCACTCATAGCCTGTGTATTGGGCCTTTTACCTCTTGTGTCTCCCACCCAACAGTGAAACAGATACACAACCAACACAATATGCATGAGACAGTAAAGCGCACATAGGATGCAATATAAGCAGATAAGTATGCAAAACAATAAATAAATAACACACAATAGACAATAAACAGACAAACGCTAGGAAAGGCCCACTAGGGAAAGTAAGTCCCCAGCAGAGTCGCCAGCTGTCATAACCTGAAAAAGGAGATGCGAAAAAACAACCAGCGAGAAAGAAATGACAGAAGAGTCGCCACCGTGCGTTATTTATCCCAAAGGAGGGAAAGGAAACGCTCGAAGTAAACCTGAAAAGAGGAAAGGAAAAGACAAGGTCTCGCAACCAAATCTTGGGTTCGGGAGCCGATTATGCGAAGGGAAGGTATTAGCACCCCTACGCATCCGTAGTACTCTACGGGATCCACTTTTGTTGTTCTTGTCTAAAGGGTGTAGGTTTATCTAATGTACTATTTACTAAAAGGGGGGTTAAAAGAAAACGACTCGCACGGATGTCGCATCCACTGCATACGTATCTCATCTGAATATGAGAATCAGAGTCTTCGTAGCTCGGCTACCTAGGGGTTAAAGAGGAGTGTGCTCGCTAAAACATCGCATCTTATGCCTACGTATCTCATCTGGAATGAGAATCAGAGCAAGCCGTAGTTCGGCTAACTACGGGTTAAGGGTTGTGTTTTTGGGTGAACGATGTTACTACGCAATCTATCGGATGCTCGACCTTTGGAGACTTACTCGCCTGTGGTAGAAGGAGTAAACATGTTCTTAGGAGAAGAAAAATCAATGAGTTGGGGTGTTTTAGGGATGCTCATGCAAAAGGGAAGTCCTAGACGAAGGAACAGTGCTACCTTAATTGACATGCAGACGAGAGACTATACGAAGCCTAGCAAACCTATGGGTGAGACGATCACACCACACAAAACATGCATCTTAAAGTAAACACGCCAACAAGGGGGCTCAAACATACATGGGTAGGGCTTTAGTCAAGAGGGGTCATATCAACCTCGACAAACAAGCCATGGAATAGGTAATCAAACGGGCTCTTAACCACTGACATTGAACGTCAGGGTGAGCAGATCAAAAGGGTAATGAGGATAAGACCTTATAGCTCTTAACCCTGGACAGGGTGAGCTTATGACAAAAAGTGGGGATTCAAAAAGGTAGAACCCTCTCCACTGACTGACCGGACAAAAGATCTTGGGCTTTTGTTCTGAAGCATCAACACGTAGTGCAAGCATAAAGAACGACACACTGAATAAAGGGGGATTGATTACTAATCCCTTTTATCCGTCAATTGCCTCTTCAGGGAGGTCTTTAGCACTGATGCCTCTTCTTGGAGGTCTTTGGGCACAAAAGTAAACAAACAAAAGAAAACATTGCCTCCTATTGAGGTCTTCCAGCTAGGAAAGCGGTAAAATGCGGGAAAGGTAAAGGGATCAAGAGATCTACCACACGGATAAAGATCCGAAGTAATAACAGCTAAAGAAGCAAGAAACCCAGAGATCTCTCAAGCTAGCACCATCAAAGAAAGCGAGTCAGTACAGGTAATCGGAATAAACCTCCAGGTGGTATCCCACAAATAAAATGGAATGCCAAGCAAGGTATCCTTTCAGGAGTCATGTGAGCCCTCACAAAAAAACTCAACAAACAGGTTAGAGAAACAAGATGGGGTGCCATCAAGAGTTGCACCAAATAAGAGAATCACATTAATCATGCCATTTAAATTCACAAAAAGCAACCAAGGGTAGGAGGCCTAAACCTCTTGTTAAACACATGCATCAAAAGGGTATCAAAATTCAAAGTCAGGGGCAAGGATCCACACATCAAGACATGACATACATACTAAAACATGTGCCCACATGCAAAACCTAACGATAATACCTCATACATTCAGAGCATTCAAATTGAAAGCATAAAGTAATGGAAATAGGGCAAACCTGATTGGAGAGATCGAATGAAATTGAATTGCCCGGTTGGGTTTGCAAAGCAATCTGAGGGTTTATATGAGATGGAATTGGCTCTTTGCAGATGAGTTCCTTTCAGTCTCTGGAGGTTGCTCTGAACTCTGTTAGCTCTTCTCTCACTATCTTTTTCCCCAGGGTTTTTTCTCTACTGAAGCTCTAGTATTTATAACCTGATTTTAGTGACTTTGTGGGCTCAACAGAGAGAGGTCCAAGTCCAAGATTTTTATTTTATTTATTTATTTATTTATTTATTTCTTTTCTTTCTTTCTTTCTTCTTTTTTTCGTTTTTTTTCTTTTCGTTTTTTCGTTTTTTTTTTCTTTCGAAACGCGTGGGCTTCGCCTAGCGAGCATGACAGTTCATGAACAAACTTTTACTCCTTCAAGATTAACGTTTTGACTGATGAATAGACCCCATTTGAACATGTTGGAAGTATCTCAAGCCATTCCCTTGTGTTGACTGATCACCCAGATAGGACCCATAAAGTATCTTGGATGATATTCAAGCTTCTTGGATCTAAGTCTGATTGACATGATGAAATGCAATATGAAATGTTAAATGACCTAAAAATGAATGCATGCATGAGGAGGGAAAATTTTGGGGTATTACATTGAGGAGGAGAGTTCTAGACTTTAGGAGTGTGTGGCGTGAGGTAGTGGGGAGGCTCTGCCACCGCCGCAATGAGCTCTGGCGCGGCGGAGCGGATTTTTGCGTCTTCGGTTATTAGGATTAAGAACGAAAGTTAGGATTCAAAGCATGCATAGTGATGTAGAATGACTCCCTCTGTTTGACTTCCGGTGAGGATTGGTTGGGCCTTAGGCCCAATCCCTTTCATATATGCTTTTACACCCCCTGGTTGGGCTTAGTAGTTGACATTAGGCCCATGCTGATTGTTTGAAGTCTTAGGACTGTGGAATTTTTAGAACTTTGGTTATTTTATTATTAATTGTTTGAATTTTGGAATTGTTTAGATTATTTTGGTTAATTGTTTAGATAGTGATAATTGTACTTAGAATATTAATTGATTGTTAATTGTTTAGAACTTTGCATATTTTGCTAGTTGTTTAGAATTAATTTGATTTTGATCCATTTGTTAGAATTATTTTGTTAATAGTTAGATCAATATTTGGATAATATTTTACAATTGATATTTTAATAGTTTAATTTCGTTAATTGCTTTAATCTTTAGAATTTAATTTCTTGCCATTGTTAGTTAATTTTAGAATTTTGTTTTGATATTGAGTATTCTCTTATATTTTCTCTTTGATCTAATTTCTAACAATTAACTTCTAACATCTAACGTTAACATCTAACCTTTAATTTCCGCATTTTAAATTCCGCTTCTAACATTTATTTTTTGTCATTTACCTTATGCAATTTTATTTTGCTTTGTTATCATATTGTGCATCATTCATCCCATTCTAAAATGAACCTAAAAATGGTTAAGACTTTAAAAATTGAAAAAAGATAATAATTTCCCATGCTTGGAGAGAACTTTGGACAATGGACTTTGAGACTCATTAGGACCCTTTGCAAAAGACCTTGGACAAATGTGACCTAACATGGAAGAAGCGTGCAAGAATCAAGAAGAATTTGTAATCTTTTAATTGTAATCTTTTACGCGCTTTCTAGTTTAGGACACTATGCACACACATGGCTTTCTCTTGGGCTACCTGACAATGAGACCTTTTATTTCCGCACTCCCCTGTACTTTACATGTACCCCCTCCCCTTTCTGATGTACGTATTTACTTGCTTTATTTTATTGCTTGTTAGCTACTCCTTAGGCATTAGGAACGCCCACCATTTCGCAAACAATAATCAAACCCTTGATCCAACGTCAAGCGGTCTCTTTTTCAAGTCAAATTCAATAAGCAAACCCTTGATCCAACGTCAAGCGGTCTCTTTTCTAAATCAAATTCAAAAACATAATAAATGGCGATTAGGATCGTACGTCACGAGCCTTAAGCGATAAAGAAGGGATAAGACTGGAGCTTTTCTACACTCATTCTGAATGCTTCGAACACAAGACGTTTGGCTTGATCCTTTGGGGTATTCACCTTTATCCATAGTCTTTAGTGCAATCCGAAATCAATAACACTTTCTTCAAACTTAAAAACAATTCAACACATTCAAACCTTTTGTTTGACCCTTAGGGCGACATAATCGAAAACCCTTCTTCAAGGTAATAAAATCAACAAAACAAACCAAACAATTTCAAAATCACGAACTACGAAGGCTCTGATTTCTCACTTCAACAAGTGGGCATACGTAGGCACGAGGATCCATTTCTTGGCGAGCACAGTAATTTAAAATCTACCTCCACTCCGCATACCTTTGGCAAGTAAACATTCGATAAATAACACACATGTAAGCGCAAACATCCTAGATGGTTCCCATGGAGTACCATGGATGTGAGGGGTGCTAATACCTCCCCCTTGCATAACCGACTTCCGAATCTGTTCGTGGTTGCGATGACCATTCTTTGGGGTTTTCTCGATATTTTCCCATTCCTTTAGAATAAATAAAAACCGATGGCGACTCTGTATTTTTCGCGTAGCGACAGTGGTGATATGTATTTTTAATTTTAAATTATATATTATAATTATAATGACAACATTAATTGTAACGAAAAAGTAGAAAATTGTTGGAGCTGGGATCCGAACCCTATCACTCCAAAAATATGTAATCACGGTTTATTAGTTTGGCCGTAGTGCAATGTATTTTCGTAAATATAAATAAACAAAGTGCCTCCAAAAATGAGGTATTACCACGGTTAGAAGTTAGACCGTTGAAGTTTAGTGTGACGAAAGGTCTATTTTGCAGTAGTCTCAAACTGAGGAGTAAGTGATCTCAATGTCTTCTCAATGATTACTTTTTAGAGAGATTTTATCCATAAGATTTCATCTCATTTATGATCAGAATCACTCTGGAGATGTAATCCGGTACATTCTCATTGTTCTTCATGTTGAGATTCGCATACTACTTACGTAGAGATTTAAGCTTCACCTTCTTCACTGATGCATCACCTCCATAGCAACATACTAGTATGTCCCACACATCCTTCACTGTTGTTGAATCAACGATCTTCTCAAACACATTCACATCTACACACTGATAGATGTAGAATAAAGCTTTATGATCCTTCTTCCTCATCTTTATATGTGTGTTTCTTGGTGCTTAAGTTGCATCTGATGTAACAACTTCATAACCGTCATTGACGAGATCAAGAACTTCTTGAGCACCAAACAACACACACATCTGAATCATCCATCGATTCAAGTTCTTTCTATCAAAGACTGGAAACTTGGTATTCAAGCTACCGTTTCCATCATGCATCTTCGATCTTGTGCAAGAATTCACTCAAATCTCACCAAACACCCGTGTTCCCAATCCCTCAGAATCAAGAAATGTGATTCTATTATGATTTTGAACTTCAATTCACTGTGAATTTAAGAACTGAGATCAATCACACACGCCTCATGTTCACTAGTGTTTCCCTTAATGTTTCCCGTGGATATGAACTGGAGCTTTAGATACTAATTGTTGGTGCACAAGAAGGAGGAAGATGAAAATGGTGAAAATGGAAGAGAGAAAATGTAACCATGTAACTGACTTTCCTTGTGGAATTAAATTCTGTTACAATGAAAAAATTATTCTCTAACTAAAATGCAAGTTCAGTATATATACATATTCAGAATCTGAAATGAAATTCATATGAAAACCAAATTAACTCTAAATTCACATTACATACAAATGAAATGTAACTAACTACTTGAATTTGTATTATACTTTAATAACTACATATTTATAAATAAATGCCCGTGTTTCCTTCTTCGATATATCTCTGGGGCTTCTTGGTCTCTAATCTACCTGAGATAACATCGTCAAAGCAAATGTCATCTCTAGAACCATCTTTTAGTGTATGTAAGGAAGACTACCACACATGAAACAAAATTTGACACATTTCAACCATGAAAAAACTAATATCCCATATTCCCTTAAATTCTCAATTAGTTGTCAATTGAGACCAATTGAGTTCCTATGTACTCTATCTTTTGTCAGTTGGAACAATTAGAGCTCCCATGTACTCTAAATGTTGTTATTTGGGACCAATATAGTAACCAGTGAACTCTGAAGAGATTAATTATTAATAAAAGAGACATACCAATATTAATAAGTACAAGAGAGGACATTTCGGTAACATTAATAATAGGTCACTTGGTAATAGAAGACAAAATATCAATTGAGATATTTTGTATCACTACCTAATATTATAATATATACTAAGTATGTATATATATATATATATATATAAAATATTGTGTGGTGGTAAGAGAAGTGGAAGAGATAAGATTGGAGAAAGAGAGAGAGTTATCAAAAACTGGGAGAAGGGAAAAGAAATAAAGAGGAAAAGAGGAAGAGGAACAAGAGAAGAAGAGGAAGGAAGGAAGAAGAAGGAAAAGCTCATGAAGAATCATGGAAGCTCATCATCACCATTTTCTACTCATCATCTTCACCATCTCCATGTGTTAGAAGTGAGTTCTAGTTAGAAACTTTGTGATTGATATAAGTTAGGGTTTATTGAATCATAGAGTAATTAGTAAGGGTTATGATAATATGATGAGAATCCTCTTGATCATGAATGAGATGTTACTAAGTAATCCATGATTATTGTGTTTACATGTTTGAATATGTTTGTTGTTTTTGTTATGAGTGGGTGTTCATCACCTTGAGAAAACTATGGAATGTTTACATGTTGTTTGATTATCCATATCATGTACTTGCTTGTAAATTTGATGGCCATGTTGTTAGTCTAAGAACAAAGTTGGTTCTACAATATATCTCTAAGATTTTGATGATAACAAAAGATGAAACCAAAATGGTACTCTAACGAGATTTTCTTCTTAGTGTGCAGGACTCTGATCAAACATCAGATAGAAAATTACATCAGATACAAAATATTCAATTATCAGATATTACTCAGAAAGAATGTGTCCAGAAGGTTCTGATTCTGATCAACGCAGATACCAGCGCAACATTAAGAAGTCAGAAACTCCGATAAAGGAATACTGAATCCAGACTCTGAATCTTAAGAAGTCTAGAGCATTAAGAAGCTTTGATGTGATTAAACATAATTATCCTCAGAAGGCAAACTCTGATCTATCAAGACTCTGACGTAGACTCACCAGCTCAAAATGCGTAACCGAAAAGAAATTTGTATTTGGAAAGAAACTATTTCAAGAAGGAAATATTGAGGCTCTCAAAATTGTTTTAGAAAGAAACAATGATAGTAATGACATTAATCACTCTTCAATAACCAAGATCCTATAATCACTCCAACGGTCCTTCTCAATGACTATATAAAGGAAGGAATACCTGACAAGAAGACACCTGAGACACACAAGAAAATGAAAACTCTCAATTTCATTCTTATCTTTCACGAGTTGCTGCTCTTACATGAAAAGCTATTGTTCTTACAATTATGTAATTCTTGCTTGTTTGTTAGAAGCACTTTACATTACAATTTATACTCTTGCTTGAACTACTTCCTCAAGTGTCTCTGTGTAGTTTGAATACTTGAGAGGGCTGAGAGATTATTCTCTTAGACGTTTGGTTGTGTAATCTTTCAAGATTAGTGGATTAAGTCCTTTTTGAAGGCGAACTCACCTTGGCCGGGTGGACTAGAGTAGCTTTAAATTTCAAGCGAACCAGTATAAAATTCCGTGTCATCTCCTGTTTATTCTGTGTGTGTCTGATTTCTGAAAAAGTTTTTATTTCTGAAACAATTCAAACCCCCTTTCTTGTTTTTCTCAACCTTCAATTGGTATCAGAGCTACGACTCTGTTATTGATTTTCTAATCAAACACTTAACAATGTAGAGAGATCCAGCATGAGAAAAACTATGGCCAACACCAATGAAAGAGATAGTTACAATGTTAAACCTTCAATCTTTGATGGAGAAAAATTTGATTATTTGAAAGACAGAATTGAAAGTTTCTTTCTGGGCTACGACGTTGATCTATGAGATATTATCACAATTGGCTACACACCACCTGTGACAGACGCTGGTGTTGCTACTCCCATAAGCAGAATGTCAAATGATCAGAAGCGTGAATTTAAAAACCATCACAAAGCCAGAACGATACTACTCAATGCCATTTCCTACAATGAATATGAAAATATCACCAACAGGGAAACAACTAAAGAAATACTTGACTCCCTAAGGATGACTCACGAGGGAAATTCTCAAGTCAAAGAAACAAAGGCTCTGACTCTAATTCAGAAATATGAAGCCTTTAAAATGGAGGACGATGAAGCTGTAGAGGTAATGTTTTCTAGATTTCAAACTTTAATTGCAAGACTCAAAGTGCTGGATAAAGGCTACACAACTGCGAATCATGTCAAAAAGATTGTTAGAAGCTTGCCAAAGAAATGGAGACCCATGGTCACAACTTTAAAGTTGTCAAAATATTTGAACAATATCAACCTTGAGGAACTCGTCAGTTCACTCAGAAGCCACGAGATAGAACTAGAGGAAGATGAACCTCAAAATAAGATCAAGTCTGTAACACTAAAGTCCAGATCTGAAAGACGCAAACTAGATAGAAACAAAGCCTTCCAGGGTGAAGAGGAGGATAATGAAGACTCTGAGAAGGAAGACTTTGACGACGAAGAAGAATTATCCCTTTTAACCAAAAGAGTAAAACAACTCTGGAGAAAAAGGAATAATAACTTCAGAAGACCAAGACCCAAGGGGGATCGATCAGAATCAACTTCCAGGGGTAACTCAAACAAAGATATAACATGTTATGAATGTAAGGAAATAGGTCATTACAGAAATGAATGTCCCAAGTTGAAGAAAGAAAGCTCTAGAAGAGAGAATTTCAAGAAATGTTCATTCAGA
The DNA here is from genome assembly GCF_024323335.1 of Lathyrus oleraceus. Lineage (NCBI taxonomy): Eukaryota > Viridiplantae > Streptophyta > Magnoliopsida > Fabales > Fabaceae > Lathyrus > Lathyrus oleraceus. Next base: position 364,618,401 of record NC_066581.1, on the reverse strand, counting down.
AGTAAAAAGGGACTGATGGCCACCTGGGACGACAGTGGATCTAATTCATCCGAATCAGACTCTGAAGAACAGGAAAATGTTGCACTCATGGCTATCACCTCCAGAAATACATCAGATGGAGAATCTGACTCTGAAGAGGTATTTTCTGAACTTTCTCGCTCTGACCTTGAATCATGCCTTTCTGAAACTCTAACCTCATATCAGAAACTTAAACAAAAATTTAAGCCTTAAAAGGAGTTCTTGAAAGTACAATCAAAGAATGTGATAAGCTTGAGATAACTGCTTCAGAACTAAAAGATGAAAATCAAACTTTGATAAAAGAAAGAGACTCCACAAATAAACAATGTTTAAAACTTGAAGAAGCACCATCTCAAGCCCCACAAACTTCTAAAACAATGATATATGAATATGAAAAATATTTTCAAAAGTTTCTGAAAAATGGGATAGAAAGGAGCAGAATGGCATCCATGATTTATGGAGTAAGTCAGAATAATAAAAGAGGAATAAGGTATGTCCCCAGTGAAGATAAATCTTCCACATATGACAAACCTAAATCTCCTTTTTCTTATCACTACACACATACACAAGCACAACGTTTTGATAATGCTAGAAAACCCAAAGTTCTAAGGAACTCTGGGAAAACTAATCATAAAGGACCCAAGAGATTCTGGGTACCAAAGGATAAGATTGTTTATGTTGCAGATATCTTATGCAGCAGAGTTAAGACACCAATCATGGTACCTGGACTCTGGATGCTCGCGACACATGACGGGGAGAAAGCATATGTTCCAAAGCCTAGAACTTAAAGATGATGGCTTCATAGGTTTCAGAGGAAATCAGAAAGGAAGGATCAGAGGCTCCGGAACTATTGGTAATGGAATTCTTACCTCTATATCCGATGTTCTATATGTAGAAGGATTAATGCATAACCTGTTATCAATAAGTCAATTAAGTGATAACGGCTATGATGTAATCTTTAATCAAAAAAATGTAAAGCAATTAATCAGAATAATGGAACAGTCATATTCACTGGCAGGAGGAAAAACAATATTTACAAGATAAATCTTTCAGACCTAAAAGAACAAAATGTAAAATGCCTTCTGTCTGTTCACGAAGAGCAATAGGTATAGCATAGACGCTTGGGCCACATTAGCATGAGAAAAATTTCTCAGCTAAACAAACTCGAGTTAGTCAGAGGTCTACCCAAGTTGAAGTATTCTTCAGATGCTCTGTGTGAGGCATGTCAGAAAAGGGAAATTTTCCAAAACATCTTTTAAAAAGAAAAATATTGTTTCCACCTCTAAGCCTCTGGAACTTCTTCACATTGACCTGTTTGGGCCTGTTAAAACAGCATCAATTAATGGAAAGAAATATGGACTAGTTATTTTTGATGATTTTAGTCGCTGGACATGGGTAAAGCTCCTAAAGCACAAGAGTGAGTCTCACTCTGTACTCACTAGCTTCTGTTCCAAAGTGCAAAATGAATTTGACTCTAAAGTCATCAGAGTCAGAAGTGATCATGGTGGAGAATTTGAAAATAAATTTTTTGAAGAACTATTTGTGTCTAATGGAATATCCCATGATTTCTCCTGTCCTAGAACTCCACAACAAAATGGAGTTGTAGAAAGGAAGAATAGGACACTCCAAGAGATGGCCAGAACCATGATCAATGAAACAAATGTTGCTAAGCACTTTTGGGCTGAAGCAGTAAATACAACATGTTATATTCAGAATAGAATCTCTATAAGACCTATTCAGGAAAAGACTCCCTATGAACTGTGCAGGGGAAGAAAACCCAACATTTCTTATTTCCATCCTTTTGGATGCTCTTGCTTTATTCTGAATACTAAAGAACATCTGAACAAGTTTGATTCAAAAGCACAAAAAAGTATTATGTTAGGATACTAAGAACGCTCTAAAGGCTACAAAGTATACAACACAGAAACCAAAATTGTGGAAGAATCAATCCATGTTAGATTTGATGATAAGCTTGACCCTAAAAAGTCAAAGCTAGTTGAGAAACTTGCAGATCTGGAGATTACTCTTGCGGGTTCTGACAAAAATACCAAAGCACCAGAAGTATCTGATAAACAAAGTCTAGATGCAAATGAAGCCTCAACTATCCAGAAGAAATTAAGAAGCCGCCCCAACATCTCTGAAGATTTGATTCTAGGAAACAAGGATGAACCTGTCAGAACTAGGTCAACATTCAAAGTACCTGAAGAAATCCCTCTAGGACTAGTATCTCTGATTGAGCCTACTTCCTGTGATGAGACACTTCAAGACAACGACTGGGTTCTAACTATGAAAGAAGAGCTAGATCGATTCTCAAAGAATGACGTCTGGGATCTTGTTCCAAAACCTAAAGGAACTCACATTATTGGAACCAGATAGGTGTTCAGAAACAAACTGAATGAAAAAGGAGAAGTTGTCAGAAATAAATCTCGACTGGTGGCACAAGGGTACAGTCAACAAGAAGGCATTGACTACAATGAAACCTTTGCCCCAGTCTCCAGGTTAGAATCCATTAGTTTACTTGTTTCATTTGCTGTAAATCATTCTATCAAACTATATCAAATGGATTTCAAAAGTGCATTTCTTAATGGTTATATATCAGAAGAAGTTTATGTCAATCAACCTCCAGGTTTTGAAAACTCTAAATGTCCAGAACACGTTTATAAACTTAAGAAATCACTGTATGGTTTAAAACAAGCTCCCAGAGCTTGGTATGATAGATTAAGTAACTTCCTTTTGGAACATGACTTTATTAGAGGAAAGGTTGACTCTACACTCTTCTGTAAAAACATTAGAAATGATCTCATGATATGCCATATATATGTTGATGACATTATTTTTGGTTTTACTAACCCTTATGTATGTCAAGAATTCTCTGAGATAATGCAGGCAAAATTTGAAATGAGCTTAATGCAAGAACTAAAGTTCTTTCTAGGGATTCAAATCAATGAAGCTTCAGAAGCTACCTACGTTTATCAAAGTAAATACATAAAAGACATTCTGAAGAAATTCGAAATGGCTGAACGCAAACCTGCTAAGACACATATGCATCCAACTTGCATTCTGGAAAAAGACGAAATTACCCAGAAGGTTTGTCAGAAGATCTATCGTGGTATGATAGGATCTCTTCTCTATTTGATTGATACACGTCCTGATATTTTGTTTAGTGTATGTCTCTGTGTCAGATTCCAATAAGATCCTAGAGAATCTCATTTAACAATTGTTAAAAGAATACTCAAGTATCTGAAAGGAACCCCTAACTTGGGCCTGATGTATGAGAAAACATCAGAGTATACACTTTCTGGTTATTGTGATGCAGATTACGCAGGAGACAGAATGGAACGTAAAAGTACATCTGGGAACTGTTAGTTCTTTGGAAAGAATCTGATATCTTGGGCCAACAAAAGGAAATCAACCATAGCTCTGTCCACCGCATAGGTAGAATATATATCAGCATCACTATGCACTACTCAGATGCTCTGGATGAAGAATCAACTTGAAGACCTTCTGATTTTTGAGAGTAACGTTCCTATTTTCTGTGACAATACTGCTGCCATTTGTTTAAGTAAGAATCCTATTTTGCATTCCAGAGCTAAGCACATAGAAATAAAACATCATTTCATTAGAGACTATGTTCAGAAAGGGGTAATCACTTTAAAATTTATTGATACAGACCATCAATGGGCTGACATTTTTACCAAACCCCTGGATGAAGATAGATTCTCTTGTATCTTGAAAAATCTAAACATTCAAAATTGTCCAGAATAAAATGTGCCTCTGAAATAGAAAAATAAGGCTCTGAAGTAAACACCTGGAATCTATATCTGACTCTGATCCTACTACCAGTTAGAAGTCATCTGAGTCAGAAACCCTCAAGATCCAACCCTTTGGTATTCCTGAAGATCAGATAAAGTAACATGTGGTATGTCTTGCGTCTGACCTTGGAACTTCTAGACAGCTATCTAGCAGAAATCAAGAAACAGACTCTTGATATCTCCTCGAGCAGTGTGCTGACTTGGGGATTAGACCTCCATCATGGGATGTAATCATTCTCCTCCAAACATGCTTACTTGGTTTACGTGCTGCATTCATTTTCTTAACTGTTAAACTCACTTTCTGTTGTTGTTTTGCATGCACCCTAATTGTGTATTTATTCATTTCACAAGCTACACTTACACACTTTACACCCACGACTTCACAAAAATCTCTCTCTCTCTCTCTCTCTCTCTCTCTGTTCTTCATCTTCAGTAAAATATTTCTGCAGTCTTCATCAAGCTCTTCAAACATTCATCATCATCTTCAACTGTTCTTCATGGATTCTCAACAACAATCAGTCTATAAGTTCTCCCAACAAATGAACTCAACAGAGCAAGCACCCAGTTCTAGCCAACAAACCACTACAACCACCGACATAGTCTCAACTCCAGTCTACAGGGAACCCCACATCCTCGATCGTGAGCCCCACATACATCTAGCAACTCCCTCTGAGAAGCTTGAAGTTCTCTGTGAATCCTTGATTGATTTCGAAAACATGAAGAAAAATGGCGTCGACCTCACTGAAGAATTGAAAATGCAAGGGTGGGAAACATACTTTCAACACCTCTATGGCCCTATGTACATGAATCTGGTGAAGGAGTTCTGGCGTTTCGCAGACTCAGATGATCACTACATTGTCTCCTACGTTCTGGGAGTCAAGATAGTCATCACTGAAAAATCAATTGCTTCCCTTCTGAACATGGAGAAGACAGGAGGAAGACGCATCTACAACATAAACCCTAGGGAAAAGTACTTGTCCCAGGAAATCAACCCTACCATCTTCCAACAGAGTGGTGAAGGCAAGCATTCCAAGAACAAGGAGCTACATCAGAACCTCCGGGGTCTGGCTGAAGATCATCTTAGGCACCATCTATCATCTTCCTACTTCAAACTCTTCTGACTACATCAACACAGATCAGAAGTGTATCTTATACTGCATTCACAAGGGTCTGAAACTGTGTCTACCTGCACTCCTCTTCAAATACCTCAGAGATTCAGCTAAAGACACCAGAAAAAACATGAAGACAAGGAACTACATCCCTCTGGGGAGGCTGATATCTGATGTATTGATCGAGAGTGGCCTCGTGGATCACCTAATTCAGCTCAGACTCATGGAAGATGTCACCATTGACACTGGAAGACCTCTGAATGCTCGGAATCTGAAGAGCATGGGAATCATTGATCAAGTCAGAGCCAAACCAACACTTTATACCTCCTAGGAAGCACTCAGAGATCAGAGGGAGATTCCCAACAGACTCTACCTGTTCTCCAAGATTGACCCTCCAGAGGTAGTAGCCTACTATCTGCAGGACCTTGCCAATCAAGGGGTGGATATCTCCGACTTCACAGTGGAATCGCTTCCTGAGCATCCACCTAACTTCATGAAGAGGATACGGGAGCCCTCTGAGAAATCCAAGAAGGCGAAGAAAGCTAAGCTGGGAGAATCCTATGGATCAAGACCCCCAGTTCCTCTGGTTGGCTCTCTAGGTAAGTCTATATCTCTCCCTCGCTCTGTCAAAATTAAACCAATTGCTTCTTCTCTTCCCTAAATAACTCCCATATACACCTCTGCTGAAACTCCTCCCTCAACCACCAAATCTTCTAACCCACCTTCTCTGAAATTCAACCTCGCCACTACAACATTACCAATTTCAGAAGCGGAAATGTTGAATGAAACCACCTCACCATCATCATCACCATATCTTCAATCCCCACCTTACTACGAACTCTCCTCTGATACCGAACCATCTGACCCCCAATCCCCCACTCTGGCTCAGCTCCAAGCCCGTGTTTTGGCCTCTTAACAGCCATCACATCCTGAATCTGAACCAGAAGTCACTTCCCCACCTCCGGAACATCCAAATCCAACCACATCTGAACCACCTCAAACACCACCTGCACAACAACCAACCCACTCTGATCCACAACCAACCCACTCCGAACCACAACCAACCCAACCACCATCTGAACCAACCCCACAACCTGAACTATCCTCACAGACCCATTCTGACATACCACCACCCATCACTTCCGCTGACCCAACAACTCCCACACTTAATCTAAGTGCCCCAAACTCACCCTCCTCACCCTCCCCAGCCTCTGCCACTGAACCACAAACTACCCTTCCTACCCTTGAAGAAGCAATCCAGGTTTTTGCAGAGTCTTCAGTTGAGAAGGTCAAGTTTCTGACCATCAACTCTGGTATCAGTGATGATCCCTCTGCTGTAAGGATCCATTGGAACAAAGTGATAAGTTGGATGACCTCTGAAGCCTTCAAGCTGAAAGGCCTCTCTGAACAAGTCCGCAACGACTTCATCAGAGACGCTGGTATTAGACTTCAAGAGCGCCTAGCCAGAGAAGCTGAGGAGCGGGCAAGGAAGGTAGCTGAAGAGAAAGCACGCCAAGACGAACTTCAAAGAATCAGAGAAGCTGAAGCAAAGGCTGTTGCTGATGCTGCTGCTGCTGAGGCTGAGGCAAAAGCTAAAGCTGACTCTGAAGAAGCAGCTCATGTAACAACCCAATTTTTAGTATTTATTTCTTATATTATTATTATATTTTATTTTATTTATTTGGGGTGTTAATTAATTAATTGGTTGTTAGGTAGTATAATAATTAATTGAATTAATTGACTTTGTGTGTATATTGTGTTGGTTGAATTTATTTGAACTAAATAGAGATATTATAATACTATGTCTTTTGGGCCTAATAATTAAATTATAAGTATCATTCCTTAAGCCCAAATATAATACTAGGATAGTAAGAGGTGGGGAGAGTGAGAAGTAGCACTCATTTGGTCATTTCAAGGCAATAGAGAAAGAAAGAGGAAAAAGTAAGGAGAAGAGGGGAAGAACATGGGAGAAGCTAGGATTTCCAGAAAATTGAAGAGGTAAGGGGGAGAATCCTTATTATTATGGGTTAGTATAATTGGGTCAATGGGTAGAAATATGTTTAGGTTGAAATCCCTAATTTTTTATGGATTTGGAATTGGTAGGTTTTGATGAGTAATTTTTGATTTGTGATGATTAATTGCATTTGGAAAGGATATATGGGTAAAATTGAGGGATAGATTGAGAAGCCACTTAGTTTATTAAATTTCATTACAGTAATGGCAACGTTAAGAAAAATTTTGTGTTCGTGTTAACGGGTTAACCAAAATATGTTAACGGGTTACATGCTGAAAATCTGCCTAGGAATTGAATTCTGTTTTCGTGTTAACGGGTTAACCAGAATGTGTTAACGGGTTACATGCTGAAAATCTGCATAGGAATTGAATTTTGTTTTCGTGTTAACGGGTTAACCAAAATGTGTTAACCGGTTACATGCTGAAAAATATGCCCAGAAATTGAGTTTTGTTTCGGGTTAACGGGTTACCTCAAAAGTGTTAACCGGTTACCACTGTTGAAAAAGGGAAAAATTGAGGATTTTAAATGTTGTAACCATTTTAAAATAAAATCTAAGTGTGCGTGTTTGATGATGAGCCTATATATGTGAATAGTATATTTGTTATAAATGTGTATATGTACCATTGGTGGATAATTCATAGAGTTGAATTATGGTTATATGTGGAATGTTAAGATGGTAGAGATGATCTTAATTGCATATATTGTTGGTATTTGTACATTCATTCATGGCATAGTCGGCTTTATGGTGGAAGCGGTGAAACTGTGGGTTCACATGGTAATAGACGTTGATCCTTGAATGGAAATAGGCGTAGAAGACGTTGATCCTTGAATGGAAATAGGCGTAGCAGACGTTAATCCTTAAATGGAAATAGGCGTAGCAGACGTTGATCCTTAAATGGGAAATAGACGTAGTGGCTTTGATCTTGTCCGGATCGGAAGCGTGGCTTGGATTCTAGATATTGAATCGGAAAGCGGTGAAACGTTGGGTTCACATTGCGGTACCACATGCATAGAGTCACATGTCTTGCATTGAGTCACATTAGAGTTATGTGATAATTGAATATATGCATTGATGTGATTGTTATGTGTGTATGAGATATGGTAATTGAATTGGTGATGTTTGGATACATAACTTGGTGAAATATGTGATTATGTGATAATTATAGTTATGCGTATATTTGGGAATATAGCATTGGATTTTAATATTATACTCCTTGAGTTCTGATGTATGCTTGAAACATGTGAAATAGATATTGGTTAGTATTATTTACATGGTTATACAAGGTGTGATGAATTCCTTTAACTGTTAATTTAATCATTGTGCTTTATTATACTTCTTCATAATATTTTGAATTCTCACCCTTCTGTTTGAATGTTGCCTTTACATGGGCATCGTGCAGATACTCAAGAGTAGTATTGCTGAAGTAAGTGAAGAGTTTCCGTGTTTTAGCTTAGAGACTAGGTAGTGAGTCAATGCTCTGGCCATGTAACACTGGGTAGATTAGTAGTATTGAACTCATATTTTATTTGGATATGTATTATGTTATTACTTGTGAACACGTTTAATTGCAATTTGCTGTTTGAGAGGCCATGGTGCCAAATATTCTGGATATGGTTTTATTTTATCTTGAGGAGATTATTGAGAGATGATCATGGTATGGGACATGAATCATTTTATGAAATACATGAGTATTCATTATTTTCCACTACGAACGCATATTCTTGTATACTCATGATATTTGAAATGTGTTATTTTAAATGACCAGGTGTATTGTATATTGATGATGAATGATGTTGGTTTTTGAAAGCTTTTAGTTTTTGAAAACGTCGATGTGACGCCCTTTTGTTTATATGCATGCTTATTCACTCTGATTATATGTTATGTATTTTGGGGTATAAAAAGGGGTGTTACAGCTCACATTGCTGAAGAAGTTGCTGCCAAAGCCAACACTGATGAACTGACTCAGGGGGAGCACTCCAACTCTGGGTTCGTCCCTCTGGTCTTGAAGACTCTAAAGGAACTGCAGAAAGAACAACAGGTAGTTCGGGCCAGGCTGGATCAACAAGACTTAGTCAACGTCAACATTCAGACGTCAACATTCAGAACATGTTGTCCCAACTGCTCCAAAGGATGCCTCCGCCTTCAAACCCTTAGGCACCTAGGCTATTTTCTTGTTACTTTCTCTGTTTTCTTATTTTCTCCTTGCTTTCTGCCTTCTGACATATGTGCTTACCTGTAAATGCCTCTTTATCAATATCAACTTTTTTGTTGCCATGTCATTTTGATTTTGACAAAAAGGGGGAGAACTAAAACAGCTATGATGAAAACATAACTAAATCCTCTCAAGCACTGCAAACATTTTCAATAAACTATTACTAAATCAATGACTAAAGATATGCAGGAAAGTAGCTAAAGCACTAAATCAAGGAAGGTCCAGTAAGAACTTCTGAGTTATCCAAGGATCTAACTCAGGGGGAGCCCACTTTCCTATATGATCTAATATTTTCTTTAATGTTTCACCTTTACTCTGTATTGTTTTGTCATCATAAAAAAGAGGGAGATTGTAAGAACAAAGTTGGTTCTATAATATATCTCTAAGATTTTGATGATAACAAAAGATGAAACAAAAATGGTACTCTAACGAGATTTCCTTCTTAGTGTGCAGGACTCTGATAAAACATCAGATAGAAAATTACATCAGATACAAAATATTCTATTATCAGATGTTACTCAGAAAGAATGTGTCTAGAAGGTTCTGATTCTGATCAATGCAGATACCAGCGCAACATTAAGAAGTCAGAAACTCCAATAAAAGAATACCGAATCCAGACTCTGAATCTAAAGAAGTCTAGAACATTTAGAAGCTCTGATATGATTAGACATAATTATCCTCTAAAGGCAAACTCTGATCTATCAAGACTCTGATGTAGACTCACCAGCTCAGAATGCGTAACCGAAAATAAATCTGTATTTGGAAAGAAAATATTTCAAGAAGGAAATAATGAGGCTCTCAAAATTGTTTTAGAAAGAAACAATGATAGTAATGATATTAATCACTCTTCAATGACCAAGATCCTATCATCACTCCAACGGTCCTTCTCAATGACTATATAAAGGAAGGAATACCTGACAAGAAGACACCTGAGACACACAAGAAAATGAAAACTCTCAATTTCATTCTTATCTTTCACGAGTTGCTGCTCTTACATGAAAAGCTATTGTTCTTACAATTATGTAATTCTTGCTTGTTTGTTAGAAGCACTTTACATTACAATTTATACTCTTGCTTGAACTACTTCCTCAAGTGACTCTATGTAGTCTGAATACTTGAGAGGGCTGAGAGATTATTCTCTTAGACGTTTGGTTGTGTAATCTTTCAAGATGAGTGGATTAAGTCCTTTTTGAAGGCGAACTCACCTTGGCCGATTGCACTAGAGTAACTTTAAATTTTAAGCGAACTAGTATAAAATTCCGTGTCATCTCCTGTTTATTCTGTGTGTGTCTGATTTCTGAAAAAGTTTTTATTTCTAAAACAATTCAAACCCCCTTTCTTGTTTTTCTCAACCTTCAGTTAGAAGTGGAGTGGATTATGCAAATAAGAGAAATGGAAGTTACAGAGGAGGAATTTCTGAAAACTAACAAGGACCAATCAATTGGTCCTGGGGTTCTTTCCAGGCCAATCGATTTGGTGGATCTTTTGACTTTTGAAGGATTGGAATTTTCCTGCAAACCAACCGATTGGATTTTGGTTGCAATCGATTGTTTGAAATTTCTATTTTTGGAGAAATGAAATTTATTAGTAACCAATCGATTGGTTTAGTGAAATTTTGTGAGAATTATCCCATTCAATCGATTGATCCAGGGACCTCTTTGGTATGAAACAAGCCTTACCACTAGGCTAAGCTCTTGTTGTTGAGTATTTGTGCAAGGAACAAGTGTTAACCTATAATCTCGATTAAGTTAGTTTGTTAGATTATTTGAGTGTTATAACTCTGTTTTGGATGCAGACGGATGCGTTAGAAAGATAATGTGAAAGACTATCATTATTATACCATGTTATAGTATATTATGTGCCTTAAAAAGGATATGAATTATATTATGATAATGTTAAACATTGTTGTTATGTTTGATTGTAAAATAACATGATTAAAAACCTTACAAAGATGAGTGAGAAAACCTAGGAGAATAACTTGAATAATAACTTAGAAAGATAATATAGATTATGGAAATGGGTATACGGTGATGCTTGGGCACAACGGTACCTAGGTGTGTATCGTGGACAAGTATTCACAAGATAAACGAATCAATATGCTTTGTATGGAACATGTGTGATTTTTATGTAATGAAAATGGATCAGGTTATGATGCCATGAGAATTGATATGATATCATGAGAATTGCTTGATATTTGGTGAGGAAAATTTGTTCCAAAAGTCCTATTGGTTATTGAGAATTAATAACGTATTCGGAACTAGTGTGATTGTGCACATACCACTTCAAGGGCTTAGGTAAAGCGGTAAGTGGGGATGTGGCACCAATGATTCGTCAATTAGGTTTGAGCCCCAACTATGGCGGACATGGGGGAAAGATGGACACCTAAGTGGGTTAGAGGCCCATATGGTGAAAGATACCCTAAGTGGGTTAGAAGTCCATACGGGTGACGATCGCTTGAACTGGGGATTAAGCCTCATAGAGGACCCAATATCCACCTTGAAAGTCGAATCATATGAGCATGCATGAACCAGGCCTAGCTTAGACGTAAGTCAATTCGGGGATTGATGTTTCGTGAATATGAATAGTGATTTGTTGAATGGATACACTCAAGTGACGTGTTTCCATACATTGAGATTATCCCTTAGTTACTCAAGTCCTAGTTACAACGTGCGAGTGATGCACAAGTAACAGAGGGTGAATACTTGAGTTAGAATCGAGTAGAAACCCTGTAAAGCCGATTGGACCCATAGGATAGGAGAACTCACTAAGATTATTATCTCATCCCATTATTGTTGTTATTTTCCAGGTATTCTTTGCAGGTTGAATTCAAGAGAAGTTGTCTACTGATGTTTCAAGGAATGCATTTATTTTAATCTTCCGCTGTAGAGTTGTGTACAATGAAGACATTGTACATAGTTCTTAGATTTTTATTTTTAAGCATTATTGTATAGCATGGCCCATTGATGTTTTAGTTGGACACATGTATTTAATGATGTTGTTAGGCACTTATGTTGTGTCAGTACCAACTAATAACACTTGTAGGATATTATTCTAGATATATATTATACGGGTTGTTATAGTTGGTATCAGAGGAGGTCGATTCTCGACCTAGCCTTGAAACATCATAAATAAATCTATTCTTGTCTCATATGTGTGTTTAGCCAATATGATTCTTAATATCACTGTATGTAGTATTGGGCCTGATCAATCCAATGTTATCTGCGTGGTAGGTAGGATCATGGTTGAGTGACCACGAGGACTCTAAAGTGTTGGTGGAACTTGTGCTTTGAGGGTAGGCTCAAGACAAGAGTTAGAAAGTAAGGAGAACCAGATGGATCAGTTAATGTTTCAGTAAGAGTTATGATTTTGGTAATGTAGAATTGAAGGGTGGTTTATGGTCCAAGCAATCATGTAGTGCTGGTGGAGTCGGGAAGTTGAGGATTTCTGTTGCATACACTGTCAGAACTTTGAGAGAGACGTGAATTTTCTAGTGGAATAAGATATACCCACTGATATGGAATAAGTATTTTAAGTAATTCCATATGGTGAATGAGGAAGTATGGTTATGTTTCTCATTTGTCGCAAGGTCTGGAAGTGAGGTAGTGTATCGGTATTTCAGCGTCTAAGGCCACTAAAACATTTTTGGAAGAACGAGAGTACTTCATGAAGTGTATTTGGAATGGTATATTCCAAGGTGTTGAGAGTTTGATAGATAAGGATGATCAATTTTTGTTGGGAGCCTGAGGTAGTGGTGAAGTCCGAGGAGAGACTCGAGGACATGGCTGCATATTCCAAGTGAAATTGGTACGCACCAAATGAAGGGAGAAGATAAATCAAGTATATTCAGACATAAAAAGGGATATCAGGTTCAATACAGCTCATCAAGGACTCAATGTTAGTAAGATACCATTATGGAATGTTGAGTTACCTAAGGATCAATTATAAGAGTTTGTGTTGGAGAGAGAACACACATTATATAGTAATGGAAGCTCTAGTGAGTTTTTGTTGTAGGAGATCTGGTTGAGGAAAAGAGAAAGTAAATTGGGTTTAAGGGATTCTAGTAGAATGGTTATGTAATTGGAGTTGAGAGGATTACCTTAGAAAGGAAGCAAATATAGAGATTGGGAGCAATGTAAACCTTGCATTACAACTACTGTAGTGGAATGCACTTCATATAAGAATACTATGGAGTCATAAGGATTTTAATGAGGCTAAGATAAGGGTGTGTGGTTGATGATCATTCACATGCGGAGATTTATAGAGGAAGGAGTCTAGTGGAAAAAGTTAAACCTTGGCATTAAGAGAAGTACATGATAGCGGCATTATGGTCACAAGTGTATGTAATGGATTCCTTGTCTTGAGATGGATGCAAAGTAACACACACTTTATTGAGTAGTGAGTCTTGTATTCTGATAAATTGAGTTTATGATAGACAACAAAAGACAAGTCAAGCTTGAGTATGGGCACTAAGTGTAGGATGTGAAATAAGCTATGTTGTAAGAACTTATGGGGAGACAATGAGGATTGTCCATAGCAAGTCATCTAGATAAGTAACCCTAGTATGATGAAGTGTATAGTAGGTATTAGTTTAGAAGAAAATCCCAGTCATAAGTGTGTGGCAATGTTAAGGTTCATCTTAAGTGCATTTTATTTGAATTGCAAGAGTAATAGTGGCCCATTGGAAGTCTGGTTGTTATTTATCTTCTTGAGGAGTGTTTGGTTGGTTGATCACAGAGTATAAACATTCACACCGTGTTGGAGCTAAGGGTATCCTAATGTCATAAGTGTACCATTGTGGATGTACAAATCGAGGATGAAGTTACAAGTTACTGCAAGTCAGATTAATAGTTTTGAAGTTGGGAATTTTGAAGGTGAAGTGCGTAGTTGGTCATCTCTAGAGATATCATAGAAGTCAGATGTTCGGGGAACCCGCCTGGTGAACCATGCTCAGTTTAAGTAAGTCTTGGAAGTACCACTATTATGACTATGAATAACTATAAGGCACATAGCTGGAAGAGACTTACTGAGTGGTGATATTGAGGAGGTTAGTTGTGTATTTTATATATGCGTTAGTAAGGTGTAAATTGGTTAGTCAGATTATGGCATTCGATAATTTATTGGATTCATGGCTTCGAATGTGGACCCCCAGGAGAGTAGTATTTTGTAGACAACAATACTCTACCCTATTGGAAGGATTCATGAGTTATACTTCCGAGGAGGAACGAGGATCAAATATTCCTGAAGTTAACCATGTAACTTAAGTTGTATATTAGTAAGAGCATGAACTAAGATTCTTGAAGATGGATCAGGACGTTAAGGTGAAGGATTCTAGATAAGAAGTGAAATGTTATTTCTAAAGATGTGAAGCATTGTGTGACTCTGAGACTAGTATGGAAACTCACAGTTACAGTCTAGTTTGCTTAAGGCTTCTTAGAAGTGGTGTCTCGTTAATGATTTGAAGTTCCTTAATGGTGTTATTTTGTTATTGGTCGAGATCCTGTGTCAGCAGAAACTTTGAATGAATCAGAACCTCTAAGAGGATTTGATATGGAATATAGTAACAAGAATCAGGTATTGTCAAACTAATTTGGATAAGTTAATTCGAGCATAGGATAAATCTGAATGTCATACACCTTTATAGTAGTAGTCGTGGGGCTCCTGCATATCTATCTTATAGAGGGTGTTGGTCATATTCTAAACCTTTGTGTGTCAGTAAGAAATTTATTATACTAATGGATGTCAGTGAGGTCCTGGTATTGTTTTGGGTGGTGGGAACTCTAGAGGATATGCATGGTCTTCTATGTACACTGTGAGCTAACGAGTAGTGCCTAGGAATCCCAGGTGTTTCACTATTGGAATCAGAATAACACAGTGAAAGGAGATGGATGAAAGAGCTCAATCAAGATTATGAGGATCAAAGAGATAGTTACTCATAAGAATGGAAGTAAGACAATCTCGTGCTAATGGTGCTATCTTATTGGAGTAGTACGAGAGAAGTGAAAAAATAGGAGTAGACGCTTGCAGCATATGGTATAAGATCAAGTGAAGTTGATGAGATTATAGATAGATGGATTACAAAGTTTGTCACATTTGTTGAAGGAATAATAAGTGAAGAGTAGTCAATATTGTGTGCGGTCAAGGAATCAATAAGTTTTCTTATGAAAATTTAATAAGTATCAATTATCCGAATTGAGATAAGATGTCAAAATTATGTCTTAGATAACTTAGTACAAGGAAGGGAAGTTGTGGTTCACGGGAAGAAAGTGGCCAACTGATGTAGAACGGTATATCAGATGAATTAAGTAAGGACAAGTTTAAATGTTAATCCAGTATTGGACTGAGGACACGGTTGAGACCATGAATTATTGAGAGTTCACACAAGAAAGAAGTTTGCCAAGGAAAATAAGTTGGAAGAATGAATATGTCAAAGGTTGAACCCGGAGAGAAGTCAAGTGTTGACCTAGGACGGTGATACAAGAAGAGTTTATTTTTCGAGTGGAGGAAATTTGGGGGCGAATTTCAATTTAGGGGGGAGGGTAGAATGTAATATCCCATATTCTCTTAAATGCTCAATTGGTTATCAGTTGAGACCAATTGAGTTCCTATGTACTCTATCTTTTGTCAGTTGGAACAATTAGAGCTCCCATGTGCTCTAAATGTTGTTAGTTGGGACCAATAGAGTAACCAGTGAACTTTGAAGAGATTAATTATTAATAAAAGAGACATACAAATATTAATATGTACAAGAGAGGATATTTCAGTAACATTAATAATTGGTCAGTTGGTACTAGAACACAAAATATCAATTGAGATATTTTGTACTACTACCTAAGATTATAATATATACTAAGTATATATATGTTGTGTGGTGGTAAGAGAAGTGGACGAGATAAGATTGGAGAAAGAGGGAGAGTTATCAAAAAGTGGGAGAAGAGAAAAAGAAAGAAAGAGGAAAAGAGGTAGAGGAAGAAGAGAAGAAGAGGGAGGAAGGAATAAGAAGGAAAAGCTCATGAAGAATCATGGAAGCTCATCATCATCATTTTCTACTCATCATCTTCATCATCTCCATGTGTTAGAGATGAGTTCTAGTTAGAAACTTTGTGATTGATATAAGTTAGGGTTTGTTGAATCATAGAGCAATTAGTAAGGGTTATGATAATATGATGACAATCCTCTTGATCATGAATGAGATGTTACTAAGTAATCCATGATTATTGTGTTTAAATGTTATTTGATGATCGATCATGAATGAGATGTTACTAAGTAATCCATGATTATTGTGTTTAAATGTTATTTGATGATCCATATCATGTCCTTTCTTGTAAATTTGATGGACATGTTGTTAGAAGTGGAATGGATTATGCAGATAAGAGAAATGGAAGTTGTGAAAAATAGCAGGGACCAATTAATTGGTCCTGGGCTTCTTTCCAAGCCAATCGATTGGATGGATCTTCAGACTTTTGATTTAATTCCTTGATAAATTAAAATAAGTCACCAATGGGGGTCGAACCAAAGACCTCCTTGGTATGGAACAAGCCTTACCACTAGGCTAAGCTCTTACTGTTGAATATTTGTGCAAGGAACAAGTGTTAACCTATAATCTCGATTAAGTTAGTTTGTTAGATTATTTGAGTGTTACAACTCTATTTTGGATGCGGACGGATGTGTTAGAAAGATAATGTGAAAGACTATCATTATTATACCTTGTTATAGTATATTATGTGCCTTACAAATGCTATGAATTTCATTATGATGAATGTTAAAGATTGTTGTTATGGTTGATTGTGAAATAACATGATTAAAAACCTTACAAAGATGAGTGAGGAATCCTAGGAGAATAACTTGATTAATAACTTAGAAAGATAATCTAGATTATAGAAATGGGTATACGGTGATGCTTGGGCGCAACGGTACCTAGGTGTGTATTGTGGACAAGTATTCACCTGATAAACGAATCAACATGCTTTGTATGGGAAATATGTGATTTTTATGTAATAAGAGTGGATCAGGTTATGATGCCATAAGAATTGATATGATATCATGAGAATTGTTTGATATTTGGTGAGGAACATTTATTCCAAAATTCCTATTGGTTATTAATAATTAATCACGTATTCGGAACTAGTGTGATTATGCACATACCACTTCAAGGGCTTAGGTAAAGCGGTAAGTGGGGATGTGGCACCAATGATTCGTTCCTCAATTGGGTTTGAGCCCCAACTATGGCGGACATGGGGGAAAGATGGAAACCTAAGTGGGTTAGAGACCCATATGGTGAAAGATACCCTAAGTGGGTTAGAAGCCCATACAGGTGACGGTCGCTTGAACTGGGGATTAAGCCTCATAGAGGACCCAATATCCACCGTGAAAGTCGAATAATACGAGCATGCATGGACTGAGCCTGGCTTAGACGTAAGTCCATTCAGGGATTGATGTTTCGTGAATCCGAATAGTGATTTGTTGAGTGGATGCACTCAAGTGACATGTTTCCATACATTGCGATTATCCCTTAGTTAGTCAAGTCCTAGTTACAAGGTGCGATTGGTGCACAAGTAACGTTGGGTTAATAATTGAGTTAGATCCGAGTAGAAACCCTGTAGAGCCGAGTGGACCCATATGATAGGAGAACTCACTGAGATTATTATCTCATCCCATTATTGTTGTTATTTTTCAGGTATTCCTTGCAGGTTGAATTCAAGAGAAGTTGTCTACTGATGTTTCAAAGAATGCATTCATTCTGATCTTCTGTTGTGGAGTTGTGTACAATGAAGACATTGTACATAGTTCTTAGATTTTTATATTTAAGCATTATTGTATAACATATCCCATTGATGTTTTAGTTGGACACGTGTATATAATGATGCCATTAGGCACTTATGTTGTGTCAGGACCAATTAAAAACACTTGTATGATATTATTCTAGATATATATTATACGGGTTGTTACCAAAAAATTGGCTCCTAATTAATTTGCCGCACTTAAATTTTAATCATCTTATATAGGGTGTCCAAAAACTTAAGACGACCCTGTTCACCTCAACCTCAATGTACTGTTAGAAAACTGAAATTGCCATTGAAGATAGGAGAGGAGGAAAAGATGAGAAGGAAAAACAAGGTAGAGAATAGAGAAAACTAGATGCTCCAAAATAGATTGATTGAGCTTGAATGAAATCATACATGGATCAAGATTATGTAGTAAAAGGGATAGCATACAATCTATCTCCAACTAACCAAAATAATCCTAAACAACTTTAACAAATTTGAAACTAACCCTAACAAACCATTTTCATAAAATGGAAACTTAATAACTAAGTTTTAAAACTAGCTACTAAAAATGGTAAGATTGTTAAGAGTTTGAAATAGGCTTTAAAGACCTTATGCAACTATTTCATACTTTCAACAACCTCCCTCAAGTTTAAGCATGATAGATATTGATCATACTAGGCTTGGATATGATGATATTAAATTTTCTTGTGCTCAAAGACTTTGTAAGAAAATCTACCAATTGTTCTTTAGAGGATATTAGCAACAACTTAAGAATTCCTTATTGAACCTTCTCCCTTATAAGATGACAATAAATCTTTAGATGTTTTGTTCTTGTATGGAAAATAGAATTTGAGGATATGTGCATGGTACTTTGGTTCACAGTAGAATACAAGTGGTTTGCAACAAATAATACTCAAATCTCTTAGAATGTATCAGAGTCAAATCAACTCACATGTAGTTGAACCTAATGCTCTATATTCTGCTTCAGAAGAGGATCTAAAAATTATTGTTTGTTTCTTTGCTTTTCATGACACTTGTGATGAACCAATAAAAAAGCAATAGCCTGATGTGAATTTTCTAGAATCAACACATCCTACCCAATCTGCATAAGAATATCCTAAATATATTTCTTTGAAGACTTGGGAAATAACAAACCTATGTGCGGGTTTTGCTTAAAATACTAGATTACTCTACAATCTATATTATACAGTAGCTGTGTATGATTATGTTAGAATTGACTTAATTGTTGTGTTGCAAGAGTGATATATGGCCTTGTGTTATTAAAATACAATAATCTACTAATGAGTCTTCTGTAATATGTGATGTCTTCAAGCTTTCATCTTGATTCAAATTTGTGGAAGGATTCAAAGGTGTATGAGCATGTTTGGATATAAGTAATCATGTGTCATGCAATAAATATAAGAAATACTTTCTTTGTGAAATAACAATTCCCTCTCTCGAATGTGCCACCTCAAAACAAAATATGTACTTTAAAATTCCTAGGTCCATGATTTTAAAATTTCTATGTAAAATGCCTTTGATCCTGTCAAATTCAGATAAAGATGTGTCGACTAAAATCACATCATCTACATATATGAATAGAACTGTATTTTGATTATATTTGGAAATATTGAACATAGAATAACCTAAATTTGATTGATTATAACCAAGTTTAAAAAACTTGGAAGTAAGTTTCTCATACCATTTCCTACTCGCTTGTTTTAAACCATAAAAACTTTTAATACGCTTACAAATCTGATTTGGCTTAGTGAATTTTATTCCTTGAGGAACAATCATGTACAAATCCTCCTCTAAGTCACCATGCAGGAAGTCATTGTTTACATCTAGTTGATGTAAATTCCAATTTTTGATAGCATCTGTTTCAAGTAAAACTATGACAGTAGATAACTTTGCAACTGGTGAGAATGTGTAAAAAATCAAAATCCTCAACTTGGCTATAACCTTTTGCAATCAACCTTGCCTTATATCTCTCTATGGATCCATCAACTTTGTGCTTAATTTTTAAATCCATTTGTTACCAATAGGGTTAACATTTGGTGGAAAGAAAATCAATTTCCAAGTTCCATTGATAGCATACAATCTATCTCCATCTAACCAAAATAATCCCAACTAACTTTAACAAACTTAAAACAAACCCTAACAAACCAGTTTCCTAAAATAGAAATTTAACAACTAACTTTTAAAACTAGTTACTAAAAATGGTGAGGTTGTTATAAGTTTGAAAAAGACTTCAAAGCCCTTATGCAGCTACTTCATACTTTCAACATGTACTCATCCAAAAATTTCATCGAAATCATTAGCTCAAACTCCCAACAACTCCTTTGATGATTCTATTTCAACTCCGCCTCTGCCATGTTTAAAAGGTGATTTAATCTTCTCCCCATCAAAAGAATGGAGGAGTGCAAAAATAACCTACATTAGAGATTGATTTTGAAAAAATGTGAGAAGAAACCTACCATCAAAGAGTTTTTTTTTAATGAAGGTTGATAATATTAAACGAAAAAGGTGTTCAAACAAAAGACTACAAAAGGGGAACAAAGACCACCCCATCAAAAATTAGAAAACTTAAAGATATGTATATCTAACCTATTCTTTACAAAATCCCCTATAATCCCAATAGGGATAGAGTCAAAAAGTAATCTTGGAATTTGCACTAAGACCAATATTTACAAAAAAGTCAGTGCATGAATTCTCTTCCTTAAATATATGCGTGAGGATAAGATTGGAGATGATAGGTGGGTTAGTACTCTCCAGCCATATATTCCTAAGACTACGAGGAATCAGACTATGGTTGGAGTAAACTTTAACAACCATTAAACAATCTGTTTCAATCCAAAACTTTCGCCAACCACGAGACTTAGCGATGTCAATCGATGTTAGGACAATATTTTTTTTTTACATTTATCGAAGAACCTGTTTGTAAATTTTCAGCAAAAGCAAGCAAGAAATCCCCGTTGTTGTTTCTAAAAATACCGTTGCAGTCACTAACATTAGTATTAGGACAAAATGCTCCATCACAATTACCTTTAACCCATCTCGTATTAGGACCAAAGAACTTTTGTGATGTTAGGAGCACGAGGAAGATGAATTTGAACATCAAAAGCCAAATCAAGGCAAAGTCCGCAATTGATATGGAAGAAAGATTTATAACATTGTTACCGGATAACATAGTTTGATTCTGAATCAGATTGATGTATTTTATTTTGTTATGGCTCATCTTGTCATGCTTGAATTTATTCCTAGCAACCCAAATTTGGTTGATAGTAAAAATGAAAGCATCTTTTAACACAAGAACGAACTGGTTGGATAAAGTGGAGTTGCAAATGTGAAACTAGTCTTCCAAAGAGTTTGGATTTGAGTGAACACCCGCCTTTCTCATGAGCCAATTCCAAAGGGACTTAGGAAAAGAGCATTGGAATATCAATCTTAATTGATGATGCAACTAAAAAAGTTTTTTTTTTCATTTTGTTAGAATACTTATTGACGTGTATTCATAAAAAATATTACACAAATATATCTTGAGAGAGAATGTTATGTGTTATATGTAGGAGTTCACCACAATAAACTTCCCAATTTTTGAAATCATTGTCAAACTATAAGACATTATGTTTTCTGGTATAATCTCAAACAATTTAAAGCCTTTGTTCTAATCTTAGAATATGGCTCATAATAAATTTTACAAAATATTTTCCCTTATTTATCAATACAATTAATGTTCATTTTTTTAATATATTTTTTATTTAAATGGTTAAATTCTATTAATGTTCATTTACGTGAGCTTCAAGGAACTAACATCTTGTGGCAAAGCTACGATTTTCCAATAAATACTCTCCTTCCAAATCAACCTCTCACTAGGTACACTAAACTTGTTTCTTCAAGAAGCCATAGTAATAATTATGTTCTTTAATGAAAACAATGTTCTTCATATGTGTATGTGAATCTGTTTTCTTTTTGGTGGTTTATGTTTTTGTAACTAAGACCGAGAAAATGTCTAACGATGACCAACATAGCTTTTAAAACCAAGAAAAAGTCTAGTGCAAATCAACATAGCTATGATCATCATGCATTATTGGGATTCACAAGAGATAGTTACTCCGAGCTGAAGGTAGCAACAAATAATTTCAACAATGAGACTGAAAGAGGTGGAGGAGGGGGTTGTATTCAGAGGTTCATTACCAGATCAAAGACAGGCAGAAATAAAAAGATTGAATGAAGCTAAACAAGGAGAATGAGAGTTTCTTGCTGAAGTAAGCATCATTGGAAGGCTTAACCACAAGAACATGATTGAAATGTGGGGATATTGTGTTGAAGGTATGCATAGACTTTTGGCATATGAGTACATGGAAATATTGTTGGTTCAATTCCTTTACTTTTGTGGCACTTTATATTTAAATTCATTTACAATTCTTTGTGATTTATGTTTTGGTCTTTCACTTTAAAACTTTTAACTTTCATGCTTTTCAATCTAACTTTCGTTTTATTTCAAAACATTTTTTTTCTTGACAAATCGACTTTTAGTAGTCAATTTCAACATGAGTTCTACTTAGAGATATTTCTAAAATTTTCTATCAAATACGTCAGTTTTACCTATTAACTTGTTCGGACTTCTACCGTCACACAAACTAAACTTTCTTTTTTTCCCAATTTGAGTGACTTTACTTTAACAAAAACTATCAATAAGTAAAAGATACTATTGTGATTATATCTTTGGGTGTTGTCTTTTGTGCGCGGGGAGCATAGGTCTCTCACGTGAGAGATCTTTTTTTTTTTTTTTTTCTGAATCAATAGGAACCGTTGGATTGGTATGGTGCACTATCATCCCATGCACTATCACATACAATATAATTTCTATCCTATATGGATACTTGTAGTTCAGTTGTTATCTGACAACTGTCCTCATTTCTAGTTTCCATGTTCCATGTCTCCGTCTGCAACTTGAGAAGAGGAATTTCTTCATCATTTATTCCATTTTCGTTTCTTCAATTTTCGGAACAATCTTCCCTTATGATTTCTT
The DNA here is from genome assembly GCF_024323335.1 of Lathyrus oleraceus. NCBI lineage: Eukaryota > Viridiplantae > Streptophyta > Magnoliopsida > Fabales > Fabaceae > Lathyrus > Lathyrus oleraceus. The sequence continues at coordinate 364,595,435 of NC_066581.1, read as the reverse complement.
CCTTTCTGATTTCTTCTGGATCTGAAGCTCTTTTTGTGAATCACAGGGATATTGAATCGAAGTTGGATGGTGGTGATGTTGATGGGCATGAAGTGATGCAAGCTAACTATGTAAGTGAAATTTTTGAACCATCCTACTTTGTGTTTGTAATCCATTTTGTTGTTGATTTCTTGATTTAGTTATTTATATTTTTTTAGGAACCATCCTACTTTCTTGATTTCTTGATTTCTTAATTTAGTTATTTATTAGTGATGGATGCTTGAATATTTTTGAATATGATAACACAATTGTTGATGAAGATTCCGAGTTTGAAGAAGTTGAATACGGTGATAAAGAAGTGGATGAAGATGGTGAATTTGACGGAGGTGAATACCATGATGAAGACGCGGGTGAAGATGGTTAATTTGATGGAGGTGAATACGATGATGAGACCGATTCTGGTGATGTTGGTGGACATGAATATTGGAATATAGATGCAAACAACGATGGAAGTGATGGGGGAAGGTTTGAAATGGAGTTCAAACAGTTTGTCTAAATCGATATTTTCATATCAAATTCTAGACGAATCACTTGTTGTTGACGATGTTGACGACATTGCAAAGATGGATATGTTTAACTTGCAAAATGATGATGTTTCGAAGCTGAAATTTGAAAGTCTAGAAATTGCTTACAAATGTTACTGTTGGTTTGCTAAGATGAACGTTTTGCGGTCCGTAAATGTCAAGTTATTAAAAATAAGAATGAAGATGGTATTCAACAAACATTTGTTTGTAACCTTTAAGAATTTAGGCAAGATAGAGTAAAGCAACACAAGCATGGTCCGAAACACGAAACCCGGTGTGGATGTGGAGCAAAATTTTGGGTGCATATTGATATAATTTCACATCGTTGGTATGTCACAGTTTATTCCTTTGAGCACAATCATGAAATGTTAAAGGAGAAGCACTGCATGTTGTTGGCAACTAATAGGAAGCTTAGTCAGTCAGATAAGATACAAATTAAGAATTTTGGGAATGCTGGAATCAAAGTAACTCAAATGATTGGTGCATTTGCAAATGTTGTCGGGGGGTATGATAAGGTAGGATTTTTGAAGAAGGACGTACATAATCAAATTTTAAGACAAAGAAAAGAGATGTCTTCTGATGCTAAAGGTGATGTTAGGTATCTTATATATCTTTGTGTTAAAGATCCATTGATGTTTGTTACACACATGGTGGGTGCGGATAAAACGATGCAAAACCTATTTTGGAGCGATGGTGAAAGTCAAAAGAATTATGAATTGTTTGGTGATGTGCTTTCTTTTGATGCTACATATAATAAAAATAAGTACAGGTGCCCCTTTGTTGTTTTTACTGTTGTTAATCACCATAACCAGACGATTATATTTGCTACCGCTATAGTTTCAAATGAGGTTGAAGGGACATATGTAGGGTTGCTGGAGCAGTTTCTGGTTGCAATGAAAGGTAAAACACCAATATCTTAACAACAGAAGGTGATGTTGCTATGAGAAATGCAATCAAGAAAGTCTTTCCCAACAGTTACCTTAGGTTATGTGCATGGCATATTCTACGAAATGCAATATCCAACATTGGCAATCCCAATTTCATCCATACTTTCAAAAAATGCATGCTTGGTGATGAAATGGTAGATATGTTTGATTTAGAAGAGAGCAGTTGGATAAATGAATTGTAACAGAAAAGGAAGATGTGGGCGTCAACTCATATTCAGGGAAATTTCTTTGCAGGAATAAGAACAACATTACGGTGTGAAGCATTTCATAGCCATATTGTTCAGTTTCTACCCCGAAGATGAATATGGCCGATTTTGCTAAACAACTCCATAGTTGTGTGGCATATTTTTACTTTAGAGAGGTTCAAGTTGATTTTCAATCCCAATATGGGCATGCGGTGTTGTAGACCAGTCTTAGGGCGCTTGAGAGGTTAGCTTCAAAGCAATGGACAAATAAATATTCGAGATGGTATGGTCTGTTATGAAAAACGTATCCTTAATATTTGTATTAGATACTCAAGATATGACATCTTTTACAATTTATGCAGTCTCAAAATATCGAGATGAAAGGCATGGATGGCAAGTTTCCCACTGTCCATCGAATAATGATTTCACATGTCGATGTCTTAGAATGGAATCTATTGGGATTCCATTTGGGCATATTGTTGATGTGATGGTTTATATTGATATTGTTGAATTTCCTAAAACTCTTGTGTTGAATCGTTGGTCATTATTTGCAAAGGAGTCGGTTAATGGAATTTATCAAGATGGTTCACACTATTGGGATTCACATTTGGTTGTTAGACATGTTAATTTGGTGAATCTTAGCAAGGAGGTTGTTGACTTATCATATATGGATGTTGATGATTACAAAAAATATATAGAATATCTGACTACTGAACTTAATAGGCTTAAATCCAAGTACGACAATGAAGATGTTCCAGAAAACATACATGTTATAGAGGAGTTGGAAAATATACTTAACCCTTCCTGTTCAAAAAGCAAGGGTTATGGACCAAGTACTGTTGGTACATTGGGGAAACGTAGGCGGACACAAACATGTGGTATATGTGGTGCAGCTGGTCACAACAGAAGATGTTGTGCTACTCTTGGAGCAGATGGATAGCCTCCTCCGTATAGTTCCTTACAATCACAATCTTGTCATCTTAGAATAGTCACAAGATGTCCTTATACGATCATGTCATCTTAGAACAGTGACAGGATGCCCTCATATCATCTTTGAACTGTCACATGATGTCCTCAAATCATCCTGCCATCTTTGAATAGTCACATGATGTCTGCATATCATCTTTGAACTGTGACATGATGTCCCCATACCTTCCTATCATTTTAGAACAATCCTAGGATATCCTCATACCATCCTGTAATCTTTGAATAGCCATAGGATATCCTCATATCATTTTTGAATTATCACAGGATGTCATCATACCATCATGTCATCGTAGAACAGTCACAAGATGTCCTAATATCATTTTGTCATCTTGGAACAGTCACAAGACGTCCTAATATCATCTTATCATCTTGAAACAATCACAAGATGTCTTAATATCATTCTATATAGTCACATAATATCCTCATACCATCCTGACATCTTAGAATAGTCACATGCTATCGGCATACCATAATGTCATCTTTAAGTAGTCACATGATATCCTCATATCATCTTTGAACTGTCACATGATGTCCTCATAAAACCCTGTCATCTTTGAATAGTGACAGGATATCCTCATTTCATCTTTACATTTTTACAGGATGTCCTGATACCATCCTACCATCTTAGAACAGTCACATGATGTCCTCATACCATCCTGTCATCTCTGAATAGTCACAAGATGTCCTCATATCATCTTTGGACTGTCATAGGATATCCTTAACCATCCTGTAATCTTAGAACAGTCACAAGATGTCTTCATATCATTCTATCATCTTTGAATAGTCACAGGATATCCTCATATCATCTTTGAACTGTCATAGGATGTCCTCATACCATCATGTCATCTTTCAATAGTCACAAGATGTCATCATTTCACCTTGGAACAGACACATGATTTCCGCATACGATCCTATCATCTTTGAATAGTCACAAGATGTCCTCATATCATCTTTGAACTGTTATAGGGTGTCCTCACACCATCTTGTCATCTTAGAACAGTCACAGGGTGTCCTCATACCATCCTGTCATCTTTGAATAGTCACAGGATATCCTCATATCATCTTTGAATTGTCACAGGATGTCCCCATACCATCCTGTCATCATTGAATAGTCATAAGATGTCACCATTTCACCTTGGAACAGACACATGATGTCCCCATACCATTCTATCATCTTTGAATAGTCACAAGATGTCCTCATATCATCTTTGAACTGTTACAGGGTGTCCTCATACCATCTTGTCATCTTAGAACAGTCATAGGGTGTCCTCATACCATCCTGTCATCTTTGAATAGTCACAGGATGTCCTCATATCATCTTTGAATTGTCACAGGATGTCCTCATACCATCCTGTCATCTTAGAATAATCACGCGATGTCCTAATATCATCTTGTCATCTTGGAACAGTCATAGGATGTCCTAATGTCATCCTGTCACCTTGTAACAGTCACAAGATGTCCTAATATCTTCCTGTCATCTTAGAATAGTCACAGGATGTCCTCATATCAACCTGTCATCTTGGAACAGTCACAAGATGTCATAATATCATATTGTTATATTAGAATAGTCATAAGAAGTCCCCATATCATCTTATAATATTTATAGGATGTCCTCATATCAATATGTCATCTTAGACTAGTCACAAGATGTGCTCATATTTATCTACCATCTTAGAATAGTCGCATGACGTCCTCATATCAATCTATCATATTGTAATAGTGACAGGATGTCCTCATATCAATATGTCATTTTAGAATAGTCACAAGATGTCCTCATATCATCTTAGAATAGTCACAAAATATCCTCATATCATCATGTCATCTTAGAACAGTCACAGAATGTCTTCATATCATCCTTTCATCTTAGAATAGTCACACGATGTCCTAATATCATCCTGCCATCTTAGAATAGTCACATGATGTCCTAATATCATCCTGCCATCTTAGAATAGTCACATGATGTCCTAATATCATTATGTCATCTTAGAATAATCACAGGATATCCTCATACCATCTTGGAACAATTACAGGAAGTCCTAATATCATCTTGTCATCTTGGAACAATCATAAGTTGTCCTAATATCATTTTGTCATCTTAGAATAGTCAAATGATGTCCACATATCATCTTGGAACAGTCATAGGATGTTCTCATATCATCATGTCATCTTGTAATAGTCGCAAGATGTCCTCATATCATCTTAGAATAGTCACATGATATCCCCATATCATCTTGTAATAGTCACATGATGTCCTCTTATCAATATGTCATCTTAGAACAGTCACATTATGTCTTAATATCAATCTGTCATATTAGAATAGTCACGGGATGTCCTCATATCAATCTGTCATCTTAGAACAGTCACAAGATGTCCTCATAACAATCTGTCATCTTGTAACAGTCATAAGATGTCCTCATATCAATATGTCATCTTTAAGTAGTCACAGGATGTCCTCATATCATCTTAGAACAGACATATGATGTCCTCATATCATCCTGTCATCTTAGAACAGTCACAAGATGTCTTCGTATCATCCTGTCATCTTAGAATAGTCATAGGATATCCTCATATCATCTTAGAACAATCACATAATGTCCTCTTAGCATGCTACCATCCTCATCTTACCATACTTATCTAAGTTCACCATCTCATGTTATAATAAAAAGATTTAATTTTTAAAACTATATTTTTTTGAATTGAATAAAACATGTTCCTTTTTAATTTAAATTATTTTATTTTTATAACACTAATATTTTCTTTTAATTTATTTTTAAAATACTAATATTTTTAAAACATTATTTTTTTCTGAATATAATATTTTCTATTAATTTATTATAATATATTTTTTATAATTGGTGGGCAACATTATTTTTAAAATATCTATTAAAAAATGTTATCGTAAAAAGATGAAATTTTAAAAATAATATTTTATTAATTGTGTTGAATAAAAATGTTTCTTTTTAATTTAATCTAATTTATTTTTAAAACGTTAATATTTTCTTTTAATTTGTTTTTAAAACACTAATATTATTAAAACGTTACTTTTGCTGGCAATGTTTTCGTTGCCAAGCTATTTGATTGAAGTGTTTCAAAATTACAGACAGCGCAGTGCAAGCACACCATATTCACATCATATCCAATGGTTGATATTCATTTGAGAAAAAAAACGAAACGTCTCTCACGTGAGAGACCTATGAACGTAGCCTGAGCCATATCTTTGAAGAGAAACTTATCTCTAAAATCATCATTGTTGTATAAGATGCAAGTCTTGACATGAGATGTTTTTTTTCCTTCTATTTGATACAATTTCATCATTGTTTGACATGAGATGTTCTTTTCCTCCTATTTGATACAATTTTTGGAGCGTCGAAACTTCCTTCTCTTTTTGCTCGATTTGTGCTTTGATCATAATTGATAATTAAACTTTAAAAATGTCACAAATGTAGAGCTACATTGTTTGAAACAGAATTATGGTTATCATCAACATGTATATATTGTTGCTGTAACGGATTTACATAGATAAAGCAGTGTCATGCCTTGGTTTATTCCTAGTATTTGAACCCCATTCAATGGCTTCATCAAGGGCTTTTTGTCGTTCGACGGCACTGTCATCGTCAAGAAGACTCAACACTGCGCTATTTTCTTGTGTTGGTGATGGCATATCAACCGGTGACAAAACTGGTTGATCTTGATTCATTGGATTAAGGAAACTAAGAGCTGTTACAACATCACTTATCAATGGTCTCACTGATGGTTCTTCGTTTAGGCACATTGCTGCTATTGCCACTGCTTGATGTAATGATCTCATTGGAAAGCTTCCTTCAAGTTTTGGATCTGCCAATTCTGTATACCTAGGTGGTTCCCTGAGTACCGGATACGCCTGTTCGATTTTAAAAATATCACGAGTAAGTGCAAGTTTCATAGTTTGAGAAGATAAAATATAACGAGCATGATTTCAAATTGCGGACAACATCACTTGCATCAGTTGATGCGACCATAATATTATGGATGCGGTAGTGCCTGTAACTGCATCATATTACAATTGCGGTATGATTGTAAGTCAAGGCTAAAAACCGCATCATAACACATAACGAGCATGATTTCAAATTTCAGACATCACTTGCATCACTTGATGCGACCACAATATTATGGATGCGGTAGTGTCTTGTAATTGTACCACCTTGCAATTGCAGTGTGATTACTAAAAACCGAATCATAACACTGCAATGGCCTCATCCGACCACATCATATATATATATATATATATATATATATATATATATATTAAAAAAGTACGAGTAAATCCAAGTTTCATAGTTTGAGGAGATAAAACATAATGAGCATGGTTTCAAATTGCGAACAATGAATGTGGTGGTGCGGTAGTGTCTGTAACTGCATCACGTCGCAATTACGGTGTGAAGGTGAATCAAGATTAAAAACCGTATCGTAACCGTGAAACGGCCGCATCAGATGAGTTAATAGGACCTCATAAAATGTTTGTCACTATTAAATCGTAGTTAAATAGAGCCTATATCTATTGTGTCATGGTTAAACTAAGATGAATTTACTAAGGGTCTCCTTAAACTTGAGATTACTCTGATTCAGACAGCATCATGCCACGACTAACTATATAGATTAAAAGATAATGATTAAGGAAACTAACCCAATAAACAAGATTTTGCTCCTTTAAAGGTCTTGTGTTATCAATAGTTCTCCTACCAGTAATCAATTCAAGCAAAACAACACCAAAACTGTAAATATCTGATTTAACAGTGAGTTGACCAGTTCTTTGATACTCAGGTGCACAGTATCCGTAAGTTCCCATTACTCTTGAAGAAACATGCGACTTGTCACCTGTAGGTCCAAGTTTAGCCAATCCAAAATCAGAGAGTTTTGCATTAAAATCATTGTCCAGTAAAATGTTGGAGGATTTCAAGTCGCGGTATATCACTGGTGGATTCGCTCTATCATGCAAATATTCTAAACCTTTTGCAGCATCTAGTGCTACTTTCATTCTTTTCAACCATTCTAATGGCTTTTGTTTTGGAGGAAGATCTGCAATAATACCAATACTAATTAACGCTACATACATATCGAAATCAATATCGATAATTTCCATTCGAATGATAACTTTACCTAGTAGATGATCTTCAAGAGATCCTAATGGCATGTACTCATATACCAATAGTCTTTGCTCTCCATCAGCACAATATCCAATTAGATTCACTAGATTACGATGGTGTAAGAGGCTTAGCATCAAAACTTCAACAAGAAATTCTCTATTCCCTTGCAATCCATTCCTGTCAAGTTGCTTCACAGCTACTTCCTACATAGTTAAATCATACCAAAATCATTAAAATACTCACATAATATACGGACACACAGATACAGCCACAGACACAAATACCAGATATCAGATACAGACACAGACACAGGCCACAACATTACGATATCATTGTCTTACCTGGTTTGTTTTTTCAAGTCTTCCTCTATAAACTCTTCCAAAACCACCTTCACCTATTAGATTTTCTTGTCTAAAGTTCCTTGTGATAGAAGCCAATTCTCTGAATGTGAATGATTGTGCAGAAATGTGGTTACCACTACCATTTTCTTTCTTAGCCTCTTTATTTATTTTAGGTTCTCCTTGTGGGCTTGACCTTGCCCTGCGATAATGATTATCTGCACAAAATAAAACCATACATCAACCATCCTCCTCAATAGAGAATTTCCCCATCACATAACTCTTTTAGCGCGTGTTTGGATTCACAGTGAGACCGACGAAATGGCAATATAGAATCATAACTAAAATCTTTCACATACAAACATAATCATAATTTGATATATATATATATAATTTTACCTTGTTGATGAGGTTGAGGTTGAGGTGCTTTCTTAGGAGATATTTGAGTAGGAGGATATTGCATCCTCTTTTCATTGTTTTTATTGTTGTTATTAGGCCTCCTTGGTACTTTCTTTTCTTGGTTTGAGAAACATGAAAAGCAACTCATTTCTCTACCTTTTATATGTATATTTATTTAAAGTAAAATCCTAGACCCAAATTTTTAATCTATCAAAATCTTTCTCACAAAAAAAAAGTTTAGAAATTCAGAATGTATTAGAATGTTAATATAAAAAGAAAAGAATGAGTTTTATTCCCCTTGAGTATTGAACAAGGAAAATGAAAGAAACTAAAGGGGAACCAAAACTAGAGAAACAGGAACAAAGTTTGAAGGAATTAATAATGATGAAGATGTTGGAACTAAACCCACAAAAAACCTAAATGACATGTAACCGACAGGGCCTAACAAACTGAAAAACAACATGGCTAGGTTAGGTCAGAGGTCAGTATTGGAACAAACATGGAAGATGTTGACGATGTTTTTTGGTGTTACCGTAAAGAATTGCGACCAAAAAGGAGATGAGTTTCAAATATGATAAGAGAGAGAAGGAAAAACATTTGACCAAATGGTATTGTGGGGAGTAGAGTTTATGATGCCGTTAAACATGACAATTATAGTCCATTGTTTTTAGAATGGAAGAATGTATAAGATGATATATACACAAATATGATTCAATCCACGTGTAAATATGTCATGAAAAAAAAACATGTCATTCAAAAGATTACATGAAAACACAAATAATGAATTCTTTTTCTTTTTCTTTTTAGCATGTAATGTTATAGATAGAGATGTTCACTACTATATGGTTTAGATTGGTTTTAAAATAAAATGTCATTAGATTCAAAAATAAATTTATACATGTTTATTTTGGTGACTGATAATAATAAAGCAATTCGATAAGATTAGAAGGTCATGAATGTCTTAGAAACTGAATGTCGCACCTTATAGGAGAAATACATTTTTCATTGATAACACCAATACACTTTTTTTATCATTGCCAAGCAATCGACCTTGGCTAGATGATAAGATTTCTTTACTAAAAATACATCACAGACCTCTCTAAGAGATCATAGATGCAATCACAAAGAGATAAATTAACAAGAAGAACATTGAAACAAAACAAAACTCGGCTCCATCGACTATACTTTGAGTTCTACTGTCAGGTCTTGGACAAAGCTTAATCCATTTAACAATCTCGATGTTCACATACGTACCCAGAATTGGAGGATCTTGACAATTGAATTCTGAGATCACTTAGTGTGATTGTACCTAAAGAATGATCATAAGTAGGGGTGTGCATGGATCATGAACCAAACCAAATTGAATCATATATATGGTTCGGTTTGGTTCTTAAAACCATTTTCATAAAACCAATTTATTTTTTAGAAATCAGTTTATAAGTGGATCGGTTCGGTTTTAAACCGATTTTTCAAAAAAAAAATAGTTTAAAAAAAACAGTTTTAAATCAATTTTTTTAAAACCAATTTTTTATTTTCTTAAAAAAATCAATTTTATAAAAAAAAATAGTTTTATTTTCACTAATTTTATTTTCTTTTAACTAACTTTTTTATTTTCACTAATTATAAAACTATTTTATATAAAAAAAATATTTATTTTAAAAAGTTATTTTAAGTTTGACTTTTATAATCACCACAAATAATATCTCGATTAAAAACAATCCCAAAGTATAATGTGTTACATAAAAACGGTCATAAAATAAAATAATTATGAATCATATCTCTATAAATCATAATTGTTCATAAAATAAATAACTCATCAAAAAAATTGTTCAAATTTCTAAAATCTCTCATAATTGTTCATAAACAAATTTTATGAGGTTTTAAAAATATTTTTTTTTAAAATTTAAAAAACATAAAAAAATAACAAATATTCAGAAAAAAGAAAAAATTATATAAAAAAAAATTGAAAATAATAAAATTATATTCTAAAAAAAAAATTAAAAAAAATCTATTTTTGTTTAAAAAAATACAAAATATTTTTGATAAAAAATATCTTTTTAATTTAAAAAAAATAATAATTTTATTTAAAAAAAATATCAAATATAATTTTTTCGAAAAGAAAATCCAAATATAATATTTTTAGTGAAAAGAAAAAAAAATCTGATTTTTATTTTTAAAATAAATTTTTTATAAAATTTAAAATATAAAATCGATTTATAATGTGATAAAACATGAAAACATACAAAAATAAAAATTTAACATATAGTAAAATTTGGATAACCAATAACAAAACCAAATTTTTATAATGGGTAACGGTTTATATTTGGATAACCAATAACAAAATCAAATTTTATTTTAGCATTTGGTTTGGTTTTTTTAAAGTGGATCAATTTGGATACCAATTTGGTTATGGATAATCGGTTTTTTTGCACATCCCTAATCATAAGGTGACCACACCCTAGCATCGTACCGGATTTAGGCCACTCAAGCACCCGATAACTGTCAGATATGATGGTTAATCATATCCGCCGACATCTTTCCTATAAAGTAGGTGTTTCAAAATTATACATCAATATCGAAGAACATTGAAATGGACACGCCCTAGTAGTACATTTGATCATAACTAACCGATCAAGGAAGACCGTTAGATGACTATCTACGGGATCTTATGATATTTGTCTCTCATGACAAATGTCCATACCAAAAAGGCTTTATGGCCTCTAAACCTTGAACTTCATTATAAAATTGAGTCTGCAAATCAAACTCAGACCCTCACATCTACTGTGATATTAACTTGATTGCCGAAGTGTTTCTAGATTTACCCCTATCATTTGATGGATTACGTAGACTACCGTTCATCATCTTATCAACAACACATAAAGAAAGAGTCTTAAAAGATCACATAGAATTTTTAATATATTATATATTATATTTTACATAAAAGTTATTACTTTAATTTGTTTTTTATAAATTGATATAAAATACAAAATTATTGTATTTAGAATATTCTAAGGCCGATCTAAATCAATCGCAATAAATCTAATATTATCGAATTGATTTTTATTTAGTAGAAAAGTCAAATGAATGCTAAATGAATGATGCATTAGTGAAATGCTAAGTGTTATAATTGATTGGCAAGAGTTGACATCAAGCCTACGTCGACTAAGGTTTCTTGACTGGTATCTTGAGATGTGGTTTAGAAGAATATCAAGAGAAGATCTTGAGATAAGGTTTGGAGGAGTCTCAAGAACACACCTGGGAAAGCACTCGTCACCATGTCGATGACGAGACTTTTGACAAACTCCAAAGACTTAGAAAATTGAGAAAACCAAAGACATAAATGACTTAACACTATCAATAACTACCTTCGACAAACAGGAAATTACTAGTCACTAAGAGCAGTTAGAGACCGTTGGATAATGGTTTTCAGCAGTTTCAAAGTGCTGACGACGTGACACTACGTTGGAAGATGAATTTCATGCGTTCGAAGACGTGTCAATTCTTTAGGAGTAAACTGCCAGAAATAATTCTTTTTGGTTTAGAATATATAGCAGGCTCATATGTTGTAATTGAGGTCGCAAATTTCATATACTTTCTCTATAGAAATAGAGTATCCAAGTCAAAGTGTGAAACAGTTTGTGAGTAATATATGAGTTTGCGTCCTTTTTATTTGTACTTTTCTATGTTTCCTTAATTGAAACATCATTTTCTTTTGTCATTTGCTGCATTTGTTTAATGTTGTTCACTTTAAACTTCTTTTAATTTAATTCAAGCTTTATTGTCTTTAAAGTTTACGTTTGCACTGTTTGCACCCAGACATTCATAGTCATGTCATACATATACCTTATTGTAAACATGTTCGCACAAAGATATTCTCGAGATTTTTCGAGTTAATCTCAGACTTTCAAACTCGTGATTGTTCGCTAAAGCACATGCGAACAAATTGGTATGTCTGGTGGGACCAATTTTGTGCAAAAAAATACTTCTTTTTCAACAAACTATTGTATTATTGATCGGTCACCCTTTTCACTATGTTTTCGTTATTTATCTGACAAGAAACCAAGGATTTTGAGACACTGTGTACGCATTATGGTACTTTTAAAGTTAATTCTCATTGTCGTAAGTTATTTAAGAAATTTTATTAATTGTTAGTTTTATTTTGTGTTTTCGTGATTTTGCGTTTTGGTTGTCGTGTTTATGCCCTCCAAGTCCACGTAGAAGATCCAACGGACTCGATGCAAGAAAGTGAAAAGTTTTGGCGGTCGAAAATAGAAGATTTCACAGTTCAGGAGGCCTGACACGGGCCATGTCAGGAGGAAAGCAAAAAAAAAGAATAAGTAATGTCTAGGATAGTGGCTTGACACGGCCGCCCGTGTCAGCTGACACAACCCGTGTCAGCCTGACGCGACCCGTTTCAGGTCACCTGGGGTGTGTCAGCAAGGAAACCACAAGGCAGAGAGCTAACACGGCCCCCCATGTCAGCCTGACACGGTCGCCCGCGTCAGCCTGACACTGCCCGTGTCAGCCTGACACGGTCGCCCGCGTCAGCCTGACACTTCCCATGTCAGCCTGACACTGCCAGTATCAGCCCAAAACGCTAATTTTCTAGTTTTCCGGCTTTTTCACCGGGTTTAAGCTGTAGGGATGTTTTGGAGATTTCCACCTTATGCCAAGGGATTTTCACTATATTAGGAGAGTTTCTGCAAGAGAAAAGATCATATTGGAACGAGGCGAACACGATATTGTCAAACAAGTAAGGATTACAGAGATCAAGGAATTCGGAGAGGGGAAGGTTTTCATGAGCGGAAGCGATTGAAGATCCACGTCATCCAATTACTTGTAATGTGTATTTTTTATCTTGAATTTGTTTTGAACAATATGAGTAGCTAAACCCCCCAATGCTAGGGGGTGTCCCTGATTTAGAATTCTAATGACTATGAGTTTACGATTGCATTTATAATATTATTCTTACGGTAACCTTTTGATGTGTTTAATGATTTCTCTTTCGGACCAATCGAGATTGTTTTGTGCTTATCCATTAGGTTGGACCGTCATTGGTAAGGTTTTCATAAGGTTACTCTGCAGTAGACATCACCTAGGACTAGGGATACCCTGTATGAATCAGAGCATTCTTGATATAATAATGCTTAACTTCATCATAATTGCCTATGGGCATAGAAATTAGGGTAGATTGATTAACGGTTTTCTCACCAAGGACTTGGGAAAAAATACCCTTGAGAACTAGTAGTAACTGATATTTATTGATGCAGTAATGACTCAGAGTTGTTACAAGAATAAATCATACACCTTCCCTGGCATTGTTCCTCATACCGTGCAAACCTTAATTTTTATTATTATTTTCCTTTTCCTTTATTTTTATAATTTTGAATTTAAAAACCCCAATTATAATTTTTGTTTAATTGAACGATGAACTGAAATCAATATTAACTTGCAGTCCTTGAGATCGACATTCGGGGAATTTCCCCTTTATTACTATTACAGGCAAAATAGTACACTTGCTATTTTTCTGATCAATTATCTACTTTATTTTATCATTGAAATATTTTCAATGTCTGGGGTCATATGCGTTTGAGGAGTGGTAGGATCTTAGCAGAAATGATGCTCCAGACCATGAGCCAACGGTTACTACGATAGTTGGTACAATAGGTGTCATATCCCAAAATTTGTCCTCCCTTTTTCACTTTTCATCTGACCTATGACTTAAGATTCATCTGCATTCATATGCATCATGCATTCATAGATTCAAGGCTTGTGGTTAATAAAAACCAGGGTTTTGCTTGAGGATTATGGTATTTCTCATCATATGGGTGTTTACCTTGAAAATCGATAAACAACCGCCGATCTTCCAAATTTCTAAATTTGGTTACTTGCAGGATCGATCAGATTGATTCTAGGACATGTGCTAATTGTTTTTGAAATGAATTGTGGTAGTAACGAATGCTCAATAATAAGCGTCAAATTAGAGTTTGAAAACTAATAAAAAGGGTGATATGAACAAGAGAAATTATAAAGGATTTGTAAATGACAAAGTAAATGTCGAAAGTATAGGAATTGAGTATGCAAATCAAACTCAGACCCTCACATCTACTGTTATACTAACTTGATCCGAAGTGTTTGTAGATTTATCCCTATCATTTGATGGATTACGTAGACTACCGTTCATCATCTTATCAATAACACATAAAGAAAGAGTCTTAATAGATCACATAGAATTTTTAATATATTATATATTATATTTTACATAAAAGTTATTACTTTAATTTGTTTTTTTATAAATTGATATAAAATACAAAATTATTGTATTTAGAGTATTCAAAGGCCGATCTAAATAAACCACAATAAATCTAATATTATCGAATTGATTTTTACTTAGTAGAAAAGTCAAATGAATGATGCATTAGTGAAATGCTAAGTGTTATAATTAATTGGCAAGAGTTGACAGTAAGCCTACGTCGACTAAGCCTTCCTGACTGATATCTTGAGATGTGGTTTAGAAGAATATCAAGAGAAGATCTTGAGATAAGGTTTGGAGGAGTCTCAAGAACACACAGGGGAAAGCACTCGTCACCATGTCGATGACGAGACTTTTGACAAGCTCGAAAGACTTAGAAAATTGAGAAAATCAAAGACATAAGGGACTTAACACTATCAATAACTACCTTCGACAAACAGGAAGTTACTAGTCACTAAGAGCAGTTAGAGACCGTTGGATAATGGTTTTCAGCAGTTTCAAAGTGATGACGACGTGACACTACATTGGAAGATGAATTGCATGCGTTTGAAGACGTGTCAATTCTTTAGGAGTAAACTGCTGGAAACAATTATTTTTAGTTTAGAATATATAGCAGGCTCATATGTTGTAATTGAGGTTGCAAATTTCATATACTTTCTCTATAGAAATGGAGTATCCAAGAAAAAGTGTGAAACAGTTTGTGAGTAATATGTGAGTTTGCGTCCTTTTTCTTTGTACTTTTCTATGTTTCCTTAATTGAAACATCATTTTCTTTTGTCATTTGCTGCATATGTTTAATGTTGTTCACTTTAATTCAAGCTTTATTGTCTTTAAGTTTATGTTTGCATTATTTGCACCCAGACATTCATAATCATGTCATACATATACCTTATTGTAAACATGTTTGCACAAAGATATTCTCGAGATTTTTCGAGTTAATCTCAGACTTTCCATCTCATGATTGTTCGCTAAAGCACCTGCGAACAAATTGGTACGTCCGGTGGGACCCATTTTGTGCAAAAAATACTTCTTTTACAACAAACTATTGTATCATCTACTTTATTTTATCATTGAAATATTTTCAATGTCCGGGGTCATATGCGTTTGAGGAGTGGTAGGATCTTAGCAGAAATGATGCTCCAGACCATGAGCCAACGGTTACTATGATAATTGGTATAATAGGTGTCGTATCCCAAAATGTGCCCTCCCCTTTTCACTTTTCATCTGACCTATGACTTAAGATTCATTTGCATTCATATGCATCATGCATTCATAGATTCAAGGCTTGTGGTTAATAAAAACCAGGGTTTTGCTCGAGGATTATGGTATTGCTCATCATGTGGGTGAAACCCTAATTTCACGTCCTTTGGACCTTGGTTCACAAAGTCCACCACATGATATTCATCTGTGCATTCAAACCCTAATTCAAGACCTTGCTATTCATGATTCATTGCATTTGGTGCATTCATGGAACATCTATCATTGTTTGCATATAATCTCAAGGCTCATTCAATCAATAGTATTCAAATTGCAACCTTCATCCAATAACATGATCATTTACATTACATTATGTGCCAAATTGCATTTTTGCCTAATTTTACTTTTAGTCAACTGTTGACTTTTTGGTCAACCAGTTGACCAAAGTCGACAAATCAATTCTTGATTGTCTTAAGTTTGGTTTATAACCCACATTTTCCTCCATTTCATTTTCCATGACATTTAGGGTTAATTGTCATTAGCATTGGCTTTAGGACATGTTATCATCATTTTAATCATGGTTCTCCAAATGACTTTTTCCCTTTATTACATTGATCCAAATATTTCAATAAAGGTCAGCTACATTTAGAATGGAAGTTTGGAGGGTACAACTTTTGCATTTTATTTTAAGCACATGTATCTACCACATTAGGACATTCATATATGATTTGAAATAGCAAAACCAAAGATTAACTTGAATTTGATTACATAGAAATTGGGTTTCCATTAAGTCATGAATCATTACATAAATCCATACGCACATGATATTTACCATTTCCAATTCATTCAAGGTTTCTAATACCATCCGAATTCAACATTCAATTTTCAATACAAACCATACATTTCCATTTTCAATTCATGTTCATTTTCAACTTACATTTCTATTTATATCATAATCTAATCTATTTCAAAACCAATTTGAAAGACATTCAAATTCATTCAAATTACAATTTACCATCCATTATTGTCCATTCAATGAAAAAAAATACAAATATTGAACTTTGACCAAATATTAACTTTGGTCAACAGTTTACTTTTTGATCAACCTTAACCAAAGTCAACTTAATTATTTTACATTCCTAAATATCCTAATCCTAATCCTCATGTTCCATGATTGATCTTGATTGACTAATACACTTGGTGTTTCATGAGGAAAGTCTTGTTGTCACTTTATTTTGTTCAACCAACCAACCACAAGCCATTGAGCCATGAGCCATGTTGCACCTATGCTGCAGAACACAAGTCAGAAGTGCAATGTAAATTCAAAAGCAAATGAATCATCATGCTTACCATGAGCATGCCAAATGTGCAGCAACAAACACTTACATCAAAAGCACCATAACCTTTTTAAACAAAATTCACTTTAATTTCACTTAACCTCGTTAGAATTTGACATAAACTCGATTAATAGTACATTTTCCATAGTTTTAGTGCTAACCAAACTCACCTCAATTTCACTCAAATTGCATCACAGTTTTCAACACCAAATACAACTTAGCACTAATTCATTTTTTTGAAGTTTGTCATAGTGATAGCCGTCCTGTTTACATTTCCCATATCCTGCAACAGGATTGAACCCTATAATAACTAACCATTCATAATTTCATCTCATAACAGAAAATGGAAAACCAAGATCAACAAACCAAATAATACATAGCTCTAACCAAACTGATAGGATAAGAGTTCAACGGTAAACATTAAAACTCAACTAACACAGCAGCAAGAGCATTCGGCAACAACAACATATACAATTCACATTAGAACACATCAAAAGGCATAGCAGCAGTGCAATAATTTAACATCATATCATTAACAAAGAAATTGATTTCCTAACAGTTAAAATCTAATAGAATTACAGCCACTAACTTTTCAAATTACAAAATTTTCAACTGTTTCACAAACTCACATTTCATCAACAGAATTTAGTTAATTTCACTTCTATAACTTACCGTACCAACAAAATTTTGAACTATATAGATTAAAAAATCATAAATGGAATCAAGTAGGAATGATCCTGAGACCGGTCAACAAAACTATGAAAATTAGATGGGACAAAATAAATCAAATTTTTTCTTTAATAATTAAAAAAAATCAATTTAATCAATAAATAAATATAAAAATAATAGTAAAGAAATAATAGTAATTATAATAGAAATAATGATAAATAATAAAAACAAATAATAGTAACAATAATAGTAACTATTAATAATCAATAATAACAAAAATAATATAATGGCAATAATAAATCAATAATAATAAATAAAATAATAATAATTAGTAATAACAATAATTAACAATAAAAATTATTACTAATTAATAATGACAATGATTAATAACAGTAATATTGATAACAATAATTTTGAAGGGTTCTTCGTGGAAGTTTGATGAAGGTGAGGAACGGGTTTTGAGTGGTCCGTCGTGTAGTGGTGGAAGGGGGAGTGCCGATGATGAAAAATGAGGGATGTAAGCGGAAGGACGATGGTTGATGGGTGATGTTATGATGATTGTGTTGTTCATGTGAAATAAAAATTTATTCACTTCTTTATTTTCATTTATAAAAACGAAAATTGAGAGAGGGAGATGTTTGTTGTTATTGTTTGTGTTATTGAGAAATGGAGTGAAAATGAATATGAGGGCGAAAGAGATAATTTGAAGAAGAAGGGGCAGATGGCTGTGTTTTGCTTCTAAGTGAAAGTGTAAGAGAGAGTAATAAAATCTTTTCTGAATCCTCATTGGTTCCCTATTTGAGAGAGAGAGAGACGTGGCTGGTGTCACGTGTCATTCATGCATCGGAGATATTGAGATATTTTCCTTAATTCTCTTAATTTAGAAAGCTTGATTTTTTAAAATTAAAAAAGAAAAAGATAAAATCAAAGATTAAGAAAATGAGAATAAAATTAATAAGGTAAAATAAAATTATATTTACAACAAATTAATTCTAATTAATCCTACTAATTAAAATGGCTAAAAAAAGAAAAAAAAATCAAATAAAAATTGAACAAAAACCGATCATACAAAATGCTCGAAAAATTAAACGGACTGCACCAAAATTATCAGTGCAAAATAAACTTCTGAAAAACATATAGGTTTCGATCAAATTTTGAAAGAAAAATTGATCGATTAAAAGGCTCAAGCTGATTGAAATGCGATGAAAAAATAGTCGAAAAATTAAAACAAACACGCCAGATTAAACTACGCGAACGGTAGATTAAAAAAACTGACGTCTGCATGCTCAATTTTGAAATTTTTCGTCCGCTAATTCGACGTACAATTGAGAAACGATTCGATCGGTCTGTCTTTAGATTTGAAAAATTAATCTGGTTGATATTTCAGGCATTATGCGGAACGAAATGCATGTTACGATGAGTAGAAAATGCAAACGTCGTGTGAATGCATTGATTTACTGATATAGAAATTGTGAATAGACAATCAAATGCAAATGAATCGCTCTTGGACCTTTTGTTTATGATTCTCAATTTATAATTAAAACTCTACAAAGGTTCAGATGACGAAAATACTCTTGAGTGTCATCC
This sequence comes from Lathyrus oleraceus, assembly GCF_024323335.1. Taxonomy (NCBI): domain Eukaryota; kingdom Viridiplantae; phylum Streptophyta; class Magnoliopsida; order Fabales; family Fabaceae; genus Lathyrus; species Lathyrus oleraceus. The sequence goes on along the minus strand of NC_066581.1, from coordinate 364,575,850 downwards.
TCTGAACCTCTAAAACATGATGCAATGGAAATAAACACTGCACTGAGATTGAAAAATCAAATCTTTTGACTTCTTAATCAACATATGATTGAATTAATGTCATCAAGACAAGATAAAATGTCAGAACTCCGGACTTTTCATCTAAATCATGATGAATGCTTCTAAGTGATGAGATGCAGGACAAAATGGATCGTGTATGCTGATGTGGGTGAAACACTTAGGGTAAAATTTAGGGTATGACAACAAGTCACACGTCAAGGAAAAAATGGTGAATCACTTTAATGACGGGACTGCATTAAATGCTTATGTTCCACATTACGCTTTAATCATTCTTGAAGGCCTATCACGACTACTAAAACACTCAGAGTGTCCGACGAGCCCTGGGGCGGCAACTGTTATGTATCGACCAAATGCTAAATAAGTTAAGGCCCACTTACTCTCCCCACTCCATTAATCCCAAGGTATAAATGCCTTAACAAAGAGTTTTCAGGTACATAATCTTTAATACCCACTTTCACTACATTTATCTTAAACCTTAACTGATTTTGGCGTTAGAGTGTTAACCATGCAAGTACCTCTCTTAAGTCCACCGAATTGGAGATAAGCAACTGAAGGAGAAGAGCGATCCAAAATGCAGCGAAATTTAAAATTTCTCCTTTAGTGATCCTTACGAATGAGCATGATCAGTGATAGAATCATTACCTCTTGTGGCGATTGTAACCTTTGATGCAGATCTACAGAGCAATCACGAACATTGAACGATGACAACGCCTCTACTCAGTCCACACGAACGGATTCCTTCAATCTCAGTGCTAGCTACTACGAATGAAGGCTTTGAGTGTGTGAGAGAGAGAAACGAAATTGCAATTGCACAAATGCTTCTACACAAGGGTTTTATTTATAGAACCACTTGTGTGGGCTGCAAGCTAAAAAGCCCACTCAAGTGTATGTGGCCCATATCTTATAATATGCCAAAATCACTTAAGCGCGTGGTACCTTACCATATTTTGTATTCTATTTAAGTACACCGTACCTTACGATGTTCTACAATTCACTTAAGTGCACCGTACATTACGGTATTCCTTAGTTACTCTATCTCTCATCAATCCGTCCTTTTCTGTGTGACCCTGTAGGTTTTCGCGGCATTGACAATTATATTAAATCACATATTTAACATAATAAACAGTGAGCGGTATCTAGCAACACATCACTGCTACCCAAGACACAAAAATGTCATGTGATCTGACAAATCCTTTTGTGATAATACTTATGTGTATAATTACCATTTTGTCCTCATATTTATATTGAACACAAGGCATAGACTGTATCATCCTTGTCCAGTTTAATATTGGGCCCATAGACATTTATCCTGTTACGCAGGATGGGCAAATTCCATCTAGGTCACTCATGTCCCTTAACATGCTTCGTGGAGTACCCATTAACTGTCTTTATGGTCATCCAGTTATGGACAATGTTTGATCAGCAATAAGGCACTCGACTCTACATCTAGGATCCATAGTGGTTTCAGGTCGAATGGTGGCATACACCATTATCACCATGAGAATAACTTATGACACTTTGCATAACATTCTATATAGTATTCTCATAGCGGGTCAATCCAGTATAAATATTACTCTTAATATTCATACCTATGTTTAAGACTTGATAACTCCTTATCCATGATCCATGAGATATGATCATCAGTCTATATACATAATAGTCTTAATGCTTTAATGTTATCCCACTTCACAATAAAGCTCGACTATGGATACTTTAAGAATAATGTCCTTATGTTTAATGTGATCTCATGATTAACTCACACTTGAAACATTAAACGGATCATCTATTCTAGGGACTTTATTAGACAAACATAATAAAGAAAAAGCCTTTTACTATTAATAAATAATTCGATACAAGTACCGAAAGTATTGGCCTCTAGGGCTTACACCCACAACAACAACAACTTAAGATTAACATCATTGATTTCAAAAGCATCGAGATCGCAAGATCAAAGGTATCGTCTCACGGAATTACTTAGGAAATTTCACTCAACCATAGTTTCTACAATACTGCAAGGAAAAAATTACTAATATTATATATTTGATACTATTATATATTTGTATGACAACTAATATAATTCATTTAACTACAATGTATTAAATAGTTGAAAGAATATGTTTTTTCTATGGAATATGATTAGAAATTAGAAGTAAAATTATTGGATATATGAATCATTATTTAGGATTTCGGTCAAAACAATTTTTCACTCAAATTTCAAAAAAAAATTATTTTATATACTTTTTATTTTAATATTAAGTTGTCGAATTTTTTACGAAAATAACCCTGTTTTTCAACAAAATTCTCAAAATAACCCTGTTTTAAAAAAAAAATCCCAAAGTACCTCACTTTTAGGAGGAGGCGCCAATCCAATTGGCGACTCCTCTTAAAAATTGAATGGAGGCGCCAATTGGATTGACTATGGCACATGGTGAAGCCAATCCAATTGGCGCCAATTGGATTGACACCTCAGTGTAAAATGAATTTTTTTTGTTAAACGGTCTACGTGATACATAATTTCGAAATAGGACCAATTGATATTAATAAAAATTCCCGTTTACACAAAAAAATCCTAATGGTGATGACCGGGATCACCTAACCGACCTCCGGTCCCACATCCCCTAGCTATCCTAACCTGTGGCCCTAACCCACGTTGATGATTCACCACTGGTGTTTGAGCATCTGAGGGGCCAAGAGCGTCACTACCAACTACAGGAGATGGCCTGTTGAGATAGTCAGACAAGTCGGCATAGTCTTCAGTATGCATCGAGGATGTACCGCCATAGCTGAGTTCATGACCCATGCTAGAGTAGTTGGGTTGTGTTTGACTCATTGGTGGGCGACCGGGACAGTTGAAGGGAGACATGGGTGTGAATGATGCGTCAAGGAAAGGTTGGAAAGATTGTTGGGGTGTTTGGTGGAGATAAGGTTGTTGAAGGTTTTGGTTTTGTGAGGTTTGGGCTTCTTGGCTATGATAGGAGGAAGGGCAGTTGGTGTTGAATGATCGTTGGGTGTTTTGGCTAAGGCGGCTTTGGTAGGGTGATGTGTTGGATGCGAAGCGATGTTGGGTCTCAGGTTGATGATCAATTTGTTGGTGGTGGTATGGGGTATGCTCATGGTATTGGGGTTGGGTGTATGGCATGTTTTGGTTGTATGTTTGTGTGTTGGTGGAACGGAAAGTTTGACGGACAGGGGGTTGTGTGTATCCGGTCTGACAATGTTGTTGGGGGTTAGATGTTGAGGTGTCTGGTGTGTAAGTTTGTTGACGTGGGTCGTACAAGTACATATAATCAGCGATGAACTGAAAAACAAGCGATCTGTACCAAGCCATATAAGTACGACTTGGTTTTTCTTCATTTGGCATGGCTGCGTCAGTTAAGACATGGTCATGGCAGTGCTTCCGTTTGCGACACTCAGATCTTGCGAAGCTTTGCCATTGATTGAAGTTCCATTGGTCGTTAACTTTGCGCAGATGTCATTCTCCTAGGCTTGCTGGCGGATCTGAGATGTTTTGGGGCATACCGAAGTTAAACTTCACACAATCACTGTTGTGCATCTCCACAGTTGTAAATCTTATTATCGGTGTGCATGGAGTCCATACGGCCGCGTCTTCAGCGTTGACCTCATGGTCATGATCCAAATTTCGGTATGGACGTCAAATGAACTGAAATATGAAAGTAACTTGGATTATAAACTTGGTAGAAGAAGTTAAAAAATTATAACGAAATAATGAGGTTATTATCCATACGTCTGTCGGTCGAAGGTGAACCAACAGATTGCGATACTGAGTAATACAGTGTCTAGGACATCTGTTATAACTCATACCACATGCCGACCATCTGCACCAAAAAGGTAAAAATATTAGTAAGAGATAATAATCGTTAAAGAAGTAAGTAAATATATAGCAATTTAAACAACTTACTTTTGTGCATACGGGAATGTGAAAGGGTTGTTGTTGACGGGTGCTAGGGATGATAGTCTTGACCAACCCCATGCTTGGAGCAAAACAACACATCCAGAAAAGGTAGATGTGTCTTTGTGTGATTTTTTGCATAAAGAGCTATAGAGATAGGCGAGACAAGCGGATCCCTAACTGTAACTTCCTATTATATCTACATGTCTTAGTAAAGGTAAATACATAATATGCATACTAGAAACACTACCTTCGGGAAATAAAAAAGAACCAATTAAAAGCATAATGCAACACCTAGTTTTTATTATTCGAGCATCTTCGGTAGAATGCTCATCTAAGTATAAACTGTTATACTATAACTTAAGGTGTGAAAGGAGTATACCTTGACCTCTTGAGTTATCATCTAACAAATCAATCTCCAAGAGGTCCATGCAAATTGAATTTGCATAGTTGGTTTTACCATTTACAGCCTTACCTTCAATGGGCAGTCCCAAAAGCATGTAGACGTCTTCTAACGTCACGGTACACTCACCGGTTGGGAACCAGAATGTGTGTGTCTCGGGATGCCATCTTTCGCATAAAGCAAGAATGAATTTACTATCCACCGACCAAGACATAATTTTACAATAAAACGCTTACATAAGTTGTTATGTTTGCAACTGTTCCTTTGTGTGATTCGCCCATTGTAAGGATAAACATTTTGTCGGGGATGAAAGAGGTTGGTGCAGATGAAACTACAAGAAGTTGTTGCAGATGAAATTATAGAAGAAGTAGTGAGTGATAGTGTGGAATAAGTGTTGATGGTGTGGATGAATTTATAGGCAAATAAATTGGAGCATGAAAAATTGTGTTTGCATGTGGTAGCCAAATGAATTGGCGCCCATGTGCATTTTGTACATGGTGTCGCCATTCAAATTGGCGCCTCCATAGGGACATGCATGACACACCTAGGTCTGATTGCTTGGTTTCGAGGTCTGCATGCATGAAAGACATGGTGTCGCCAAATGGATTGGCGCCCATGTGCAAGGATTGTAAGGAGACGCTAATTCATTTGGAGTGTGTGCTTGCATGTGTGACACATGGATATCCTCTCTCTTGCATGCTGGACATGTCACTTCTGACTAGCTTGCATGGTTGACACATCATTTCAGACTAGCTTGCATGTGCGACACATCACTTCGAACTAGCTTGCATGTGAGACAAATCACTCACCTATTTAAGTGTCTTACTATCAACATCCAAGACGCAACCCACATTTATCTGCAGCAAGAAAATAGTTTTCATCTGCATAATGTCATCTTCACCGAAATATAATGTCAACGTTCACTGCAATGGTGAAACATACGAGTCTGAGTTATACGGATTTTGTTTTCGAAACAACGATACCATTCGACTTAAGATCAAGAGAAATGCAACCTTCTTTCATTTGAAAAAAAGAATACAATCATGTATAGGATCGGGTATTGTGTCAAAGATCACGTATCAAAATCCAATATTTTTTTAGAACAGTCAATGCAAGTTTTTCCCGCTTAAGGTACGGTATGATGAAGATGTTGAATACATGTTTGTTAGTCATGAACATTCAGGCTGCAATTGTATTGAGTTGTATATTACTCTTCAACCATGTATACCATCTCATCAGTCTCAAATAACTAATCAGGATGAATCTGGTGAAATTGATCCACAATGCTCAAATGACGTCAACCCAGAAGCAGAAGCAGAAGTGAACGTCATTGATGAAGAAGAAGAGGAGACCGAGATACAAGTCGATCATATGCTGAACAACGACATTGAAGATGATGATCAACCACCGCCAATACCTCCTAGTCATGTATACAATCCGCCTCAACATATGACAAACATGCATCTGCATGACGATGAAACATCCAACAGTGTTTTCTATAACCCGTATCCACGATCAGAAGGTGAATTAAAGGTGGGAGACATGTTTCGTACCAAAGAAGAATGTGTGCGAGCTATCAAAAAATTCCACATGAACAACTCTACTGATTTTATAATGAAACGCACTGATTCGAGAAGGTATGTCATCGAATGCCGTATCATCCTTTGTAAGTTTCAGTTGGTTGCGTCTTACAAAAATAAAAACTACTCTTGGGAGATAACTTCAATAGACTCACCTCACATTTGCATTGCAACTAACGTTGAATAAGATCACCGTAAATTAAGCGCTACATTGATATGTCAAGACATTCTGCCATTGGTTAATAAAGACTCGTCGGTGAAGGTGAGTATAATTATATCCCATATCAGAACAAGATTTAATTATACTCCATCTTACAAGAAATCCTAGATTGTGAGGACAAAGGCTGTTGAACAGGTATTCAGCAACTTGGAGGATTTATACAAAGAATTGCCACAGTTTTTATGGGCACTAAAAATATATGTCCTAGGAACTGTGGAAATTATGGAGACATTACCAACAATGATGCCAGATGGAACCTGTGTTACAGGTAATAAAATCTTTCACTGTCTCTTTTGGGCGTTTGACCCAATGCATCAAAGGTTTCGCATTCTGCAAACCTCATATTGGAATTGATGGCACTTGGTTATACGGAAAATACAAGGGTACTTTGCTTATGGAGGTTGCATAAGACGACAACAACAATGTCTTTCCCATTGCCTTTGCTCTGGTTGAAGGTGAAACGGCTGGTGGATGGGGTTTCTTTCTTCGACATCTCAGAACGCATGTGGCTCCATAAGCCAATCTCTGTTTGATTTCTGATAGACATGCTGCCATTGAGAGTGCCTACAACAACCATGACAACGGATGGCATGATCCTCCTTCTACCCATGTCTATTGCATTAGACATATTCAACAAAACTTCATGCATGCAATAAAAGATAAGAATCTTCGCAAGAAGATGGTGAATGTTGGGTATGCTCTAACTCAGCCGTCATTTCAATATTATTATGATGAAATTAGATTGTCTAATGAAGACACGGGAAAATGGCTGAATAACATACCGCTAGAGCAGTGGAATAGGGCATTTGACGGAGGTTGTCGATAGGGCCACATGACAACAAACCTTATGGAATGCATGAACGGGGTATTCAAAGGAGTTAGAAATTTGTCAATAACCGCCTTGGTAAGATCGACCTATTATAGGTTGGCTTCTACATTCGCAACCAGAGGTGAAAGATGGAGTGCGGTGTTAATGTCTGGGCAAGTATTTAGTGAGTGTTGCATGAAAGTCATGAAAGAGGAGAGCATTAAAGCTAGCACACACGGTGTAACAGTCTTTGACCATCATAGGTAAAATTTTAGCATCCATAAAATAATGGACCACAACGAGGGGAGACCAAATTTAGCTTATGCTGTTATACTAAACAGAAGTTGATGCGACTGTGGAAAATTCCAGGCCTTCCGCATTCCTTGCTCCCATGTCATTGCAGCATGCGTATATACTCGTCAAGACGCTTACAACCATTTATTTGATGTGTACAAGGTCGTCACCGTCATGAATGTATATAATAAAAGCTTCTCGGTGCTACCAATGAAGGAAGACTGGCTTCCATACGAAGGTGATATAGTTCGGCACAACGACGAGATGTGTAGAAAGAAAAAAGGAAGGCCAAACAGCACACATATCAGGACATAAATGGATTCGACAAATAAAATGATAAGATTATGTAGTATCTATCATCAACCAGGACACAACAAGAACAACTGTCCCAATCGAGGAGCATCATATGGGTCATAAGATTTTTGTAACATTGTATTTCTGTAACCTTCAATTATTATATATCATAAAGTTTTTGTTACAACTAGGTTCACAACAAACATCAGTACAAAATAAGCTAACTGAAAACATAATTATTTCTAACTGATTATAACAATCAAAGTGATGTCATCTCGACCGAACATCATTTCCCTAGCATCCTTATCAATTTTCATTTGTACCCAACCAAAGATACGGTCGAGTCTCTCAATACTTCTAATTTTTTTTCCCTTTTGGTATTTTCCCATATAACCAACGAACCAGCTCCCTCTTCAGTTGATCGAACGTAGTGATGTTCCAGAACATCATCAACATCTGAGGTTTGTCTCTCGCATAAATCACCTTTCCGTATCGGCGACGAACACCGAAAATGATTGCCAAATGATGAAATGAGATGTGGAAAAATGATTCACATAACACATCTATTTATAACAAAAAAAATGCATTTTACACTGAGGTGCCAATCCAATTGGCGCCTCCTTTGTAAAAATACACATGGGCGCCAATTGGATTGGCTACACCAGGTGCCCTAGCCAATCCAATTGGCACCTCCATTCAATTTTTAAGAGGAGTCGCCAATTGGATTGACGCCTCCTCCTAAAAGTGGGGTACTTTGGGAATTTTTTTGACACCAGGATTGTTTTGAGAATTTTCTTGAAAAATTGGGTTATTTTGGTAAAAAAATCCAAAAATTAAGGAATATATAAAACAAAAAAATATATTTTTGGGGGTGTTACAACTCTCCATAACTTATTGAATTTTCATCCTCAAAACTTTACCTGATATGAATAGATATGGGTAAGACTTCTTCATCTTGCTCTCTAACTCCCAAGTCACACTGTCTCTAGTAGATCCTTCTCATACAACCTTCACCAAAGGGATTTCTTTACCCCTTGAGTGTTTTACCTCTCGGTGTTCAATTAGAAAAAGTGATGTTTCATAAGTTAGGTTATCCTTTAATTGCACATCATCCAAATTAATCACATGCGACAGAGCACAAAGTCCATGGAGATGTTGTCTCACTTCCATACATTGATACTCAATGGCTACATCAATCCAGATGGCTTTTGATGTTCTATCTTTAAATTTTGATAAGTAAGGCAAGAATACACAAATTATGCAATTTTCTTCTTCATCCTTGGCCACTAAAATATTCGTTTAAGGTCTTTACATGTTTTTGTGGCCCCTAGGTGAATGTTCAAACCTTTCCTATGTGCTTCCTCTAAGATCCTCCTCTTTAATTCAGGAACATCTGGCACACATACCCTGTCCCAAAACTTTATAATACCTCTGTCATCCACTTTGAATCCATCATCTTTCCTTAGTAGATCAGCGCTATATGTCCATCAACTATAAATATAATTTCTGACCTTTTGTGATCTCCTCTAATACATTTCTAGTCAACTTTAACATCCCCAACATCACACTGGCGTCAATTCACATACCAAGCTTAGGTCTCTAATTGCTCAATTAAGTCAATTTATCTGGCCATCAATGTCGACATATGCACTGACTTTCTGGTTAACGCATCTGCCACTAGATTAGCCTCCCTTGGATGATAACTCAATTTAAAATCACATTCCTTCAAGAACTCTAGCAACCTCCTATGTCTAATATTCAACTCCTTTTGGTGAAACATATATTTCAAACTCTTATGGTCACTAAAAATTTCGAACCTCAATCCATATAGACAATATCTCCACACTTTAAGTACAAAGACGTCCACTGCTAGTTCCAAATCACGAATGGGGTAATTTCTTTCATGTACTTTGAGTTGTTGGGAAGCATAAGCCACCACCTCACCTTTCTTCATAAGTACACCACATAATCCCAACTTAGATGTATCATAATAAACCACAAAAGACTCACTTAGATTTTTTTAAGTTAAGACTGACGCGAAAGTTAATCTCTGCTTAAGCTCTTGGAAACTCCTTTCGCACTAGATATCCCACACAAAGGCTTGACCCTTATGGGTCAACTGAGTCATAGGTATTTCTAACTTCGAGAAACCTTCTAAGAATCTCCTATAATAACACGTCAAACTTAGAAAACTCCTAATCTCGGTCAGTGTCTTAGGTGCCTCCCATTATAATATCGTGTATACTTTCGATATGTATACTTCTATCCTGCCACTAGAGATCACATGATCTATGAAACTTACTTCTCTTAAACAAAATTCACATTTATACATCTTGGCATATAACTTCTAATCCCTCAAGGTCTGCATTATAACCTTCAGGTGCTTCGCATGGTCTCCATCTAATTTGAAATATACTAAAATATCATCTATGAACACCACTACAAACTGGTCCAAATATGGATGAAAATCCTATTCATGTACTCCATGAGTACTCCTGAGGCATTTGACACACCGAAGGGTATAATTGCATACTCATAATGTACATAACAAGTTCTAAATACACTCTTGAAAATATCTTGTGCCTTCACCTGGATTTAATGATATCCTGAACTAAGACCAGTCATGTTGAACACCTTCACCCCTAGCAGTTGACCCATAAGATCATAAATTCTCGGAAAGGGATACATATTCTTGTTAGTGACCTTATTTTAACGGCATACATCCCACATACAACCGAATACTTCTAACCTTCTCCTTAATCAGTAGCATTGGCGCTACCCAAGGAGACACACTAGGCTTAATCAATTTCTTCTCCAATAACCTTCCAAGTGTTTCTTGAGGTCACCTAACTTCGACGCAAACATTATATATGGGGCCATGGAAACTGACTAGTAGCCGATATTAAGTCAATTTCAAACTCAACCTCACGTTCTGGCAGCATATCACAAATATCATCAAGAAAAACGTCAGGAAACTCACATACAACAGGAAGGCTACTGATCAAAGTCTCGCTGTCTAATTTTAGAGAGGCTAACATCATGAGCACTTGAGCATCCTATTTCAAGGACCTCTCAACTTGTTTGGAGGATATAAATATCAGATCATTAATCCTTTCAGACTTAGGGAACGAGACAATTTTATAAAAATAGTTTATATGAACATGGTTGAACGATAACCAGTTCATTCCCAGAATGACATCCAATTGATCTAGAAGTAAGAAAATTAATTCAATCTCAAAATTTCGGTCATACATGGACAGAGGACAATTTAGACAAACCAGTTTTGTGGCTATAAAACCATTGGACGGAGTATTAATGGTTATAACAGATACAACAAGGTCTAACCTACTAACACAATCACATGATATGAACGAGTGTGTCGGTGATGATAGAAATTAAATAAATGTCATTTATAAAACACGTACCTCTAATCACCCTATCAAATCCCGAGGTTTCAACACTTTTGAGAGCAAGTAATTTCCCTTTGGTTTAAGCATCTTGACTAGTACCTGGTTCCCGCTTCAGTTTCTGATAATACCTGCTCATACGACCTTGCTCCCCACAGTTGAAATAGGTCGGGACTACATCCTTGCAATCAGAGACACAGTGATCTGTCTTACCACATCTAAAACATCTTGGGGAAAATGAGCGCCTCCCTCACTAGTTCTATTCCCGACTACCGGCCTCTGAGTTTCCTTGCTACATTGGGATACATAAGGCTTGCCACTATTTTGATTACTAACTTTCTTCTCACCCAAGATCTTATAATGGGTAGACCTTGCCCTACTATCCTCATCATAGATCATGCTCTTGTTAACTAACACCGAGAAACGAAGAATCTCCTGATAATCAATGAACTGCTTAATTTTAGGATGCAAACCATTTTCGAATTTCACACATTTTGAACATTCAGCATCCACATTAATGTAGTGGTATAATACCTAGATAATTCTTCGAATTTAGTTGTATAATCAGCCACATACATATTACGATGTTTCAGTTCAAAAAATTCAATTTCTTTGAGGTTGTGAACATCTGCTGGGAAGTATTTTTCCAGAAACCTTTCCTTAAAAACATCCCAAGTTATATCAGTACCAACATCTTCCAATCTCTGACGGGTATTTCCCCACAAGTTTTTCGCTTCCTTAGACAACATATGAAGTCCAAACAATACCTAATGAGCTTTGATACATGCCATGACTCAAAAGATCTTTTTGATCTCTTGAATTCAAATCTGCACACCATCTGGATCATACCTGCCCTTGAAAGTATGTAGGTTATTCTTCTGAAATCTTTCTAGCCCTCGAAACGCATCAGCCCCTCCATTTTGATTCTAGTTCTGATTCTGGTTAGCTAGCAAGGCTTCATTAGCTTGAGCCATCACATGCGCAATTGCCTCTAGGGCGTCAACATTTGCACGATCATTCCTATCAGCCATTCCTTCAAGCATTATCAGTCATAAACAAGTTAATCAATTGTAAATAGTAAAGCAGATGGCAGTCAAAGGAACAATTACACTAATCGTGTTAATAAACAAATAGTGTCTACAAGGATCATATATACATATCACCAATGGCCAAATGAACTAGCTTACTCTTATACCAATTATATAAAAACCTAAACCCCTGGAATTTTATTTTCTCTTTAAAGTGTAGAGTAATTGAAATTATGAAACAACACGAAGAGTGTCACATAAAACCATAGCCATTTCATTATTAAATTAATGATAAATTCAATCCAAACAACATATATAAACCATCATAATTTGACTCATACAACCAAAAGGAATATTAAAGCAAAACAAGTAAGGTTCTCATCACGATGTTACAATATCAGAGAGTAGAATCAAACTAACGTCCGACATAAATCAGCTGAAGATAAAATGACAAATAAATGACAATCTCTATGACATAGTAGAGCTACTACTCCTTAGTCTCAACCTATGAGTCATCTTCATTCTTCCACACAAATAGCACACAGAAATAAAAAAGAGGTGAGAATACATTCAATAAATTCCAATGGCCTAATAACAATAAGGGTAGTTTATAATACGCAATTACTCAAGCACAATACACAGAGTCATCATATACATAATAATGCATATGAAATGCTCATATCCTCTACTCCCATGTATATGGTACCATCACTAAATTTCGGAGTTATATTATCGATAATCCTACAACGCCAGACCAAAGTCGTAAATCTCCAGACCCATGTTGAATATCTCCATACTGAAGTCAAAATATCGCCATACCAAATTCGAAACATCAATGGACCGAAGTCCTACCCTAACTCCAACATCTATATGATGCATGATAATTACAAACAAATTCATATATATATATATATATATATATATATATATATATATATATATATATATATATATATATATATATATATATATATATATATATATATATATATATATATATATATATATATATATATATCCACTCGAACCTCCATATCCTCCAAATAGTTTTCATCAACATAATCAACATATATATATATATATATATATATATATATATATATATATATATATATATATATATATATATATATATATATATATATATATATATATATATATATATATATATATATATATATATATATATATATATATATATATATATCCACTCGAACCTCCATATCCTCCAAATAGTTTTCATCAACATAATCAACATTGGTTCTAACGAAGCACCTCATTGTTGGTTTGTTTTACCTTTTGTTTTTACATGATTGATTGCTTATCTCACCATTAATAAAAATACAAAAAATATGACTTGTTTCCCTTAAGTTTATTATGAAAGGTAATGGCTTTTCAATCAAGAACATCTTAAATTTCTATGGCTTTCTTCTCAAAGAAAGTCAAAGGTTCATGTGTTTATTTTCATGCCTTCTTCAACAAGAAACTTCAAGCCTTAAGCAATTTAATCAAGAGGCATTTAAGGATACCTTATTTTTGTTCATATGATCATCCATGTGCTTCGAAATGCAAGGAAAGTCCAAATACACAAGCTTGTTCTAAGTGGTTTGACCAAAAAGTCAACATTTTGAAGTCAAGGTTCCAAGGATCACAACTCCTTCAATTCTCAACATTTTTGAATGCTTATTTTTGCATATGATTCTTATCAACATCCTCTACAACATATCTTTACATGACAAGAGCCAATTATGCTTGGAGGATCATCAAAGTTTGGAGACATTATAGGTCATTTGTGGACTTAGTGAAATTTGACCTATTTTCAAGTGACTATTTCCCGACTTTCAAGATTCATAACTTCTTCAATTATCAACATATGAGGCTGGTTCTTTTTTCACAATTTTATTTGTGATTCCTTTTACAAGTTTTCTTCAAGGACCTAGGTCAGAATTGAAGGAGAAGAGCGATCCAAAATGCAACAGAATTTAAAATTTTCTCCTTTAGCGATCCTTACGAATGGGCATGATCAGTGATAAAATTGTTACCTCTTGTGGCGATTGAAACATTTGATGCAGATCTACGGAGCGATCACGAACGTTGAATGGTGACAACGCCTCTACTCAGTCCACATGAACGAATTCCTTCGATCTCAGTGCTAGCTGCTATGAATGAAGGCTTTGAGTGAGAGAGAGAGAGAGAGAAATAAAATTACAATTGCTCCAATGCTTCTGCACAAGGGTTCTATTTATAGAACCACTTATGTGGGCTGCAAGCTAAAAATCCCACTTAAGTGTATGTGGCCCATATCTTATAATATGCCAAAATCACATAAGCGCGTGGTACCTTACCATATTTCATATTCTACTTAAGTACATTGTACCTTACGATGTTCTACAATTCCCTTAAGTACACCGTACCTTACGGTGTTCCTTAGTTACTCTATATCTCATTAATCCTTCCTTTTGTGTGTGACCCTGTAGGTTTTCGCGGCATTGGTAATTATATTAAATCACGTATTTAACATAATAAATAGTGAGCGGTATCTAGCAACACATCACTGCTACCTAAGACACGAAAATGTCATGTGATCTGACAAATCCTTTTTGTGATAATACTTATGTGTACAATTACCCTTTTACCCTTATGTCTATATTGAACACAATGCATAGACTGTGTTATCCTTGTCCAGTTCAATATTGGGCCCGTAGACATTTACCCTATTACGCAGGATGGACAAATTCCATCCAGTTACGGACAATGTTTGATCAACAATAAGGCACTCGACTCTACATCTAGGGTCCATAGTGGTTTCAGATCAAAGGGAAGTATACGCCATTATCACCATGAGAATAAATTATGACACTTTGCATAACATTCTACATCGTATTCTCATAGCGGGTCAATCCAGTATAAATATTACTCTTAATATTCATACCTATGTTTTAGACTTGATAACTCCTTATCCATGATCCATGAGATGTGATCATCAATCTATATGCATAATAGTCTTAATGCTTTAATGTTATCTCATTTCACAATAAAGCTCGACTACTGATACTTTAAGAATATTGTCCTTATGTTTAATGGAATCTCATGATTAAGTCACACTTGATACATTAAACGGACTAGCTATTCTAGGGACTTTATTAAACAAAAATAATAAAGAAAAAGCCTTTTATTATTAATAAATAATTCGATACAAGTACCAAATATATTGGCCTCTAGGGCTTACACCAACAATCTCGCACTAGCACTAGAGCCAATCAGGCATACCCCTAATGCCCATAGATCTAGTATGGCCATCATGCTTCTGTTGCGTAAGAGGCTTTGTCAGTGGGTCAGCAATATTGTCAAGTGTAGGTACTCTGAATATTTTCACATCTCCTCTATCTATTATCTCTCGAATGAGGTGATAACGCCTAAGTATGTGTTTGGATCGTTGGCGAGATCTAGGCTCCTTAGCTTGTGCGATAGCACCATTGTTATCACAATAGAGATCAATGGGATCCACAATGCTATGAACTATGCCAAGTTCACTAATGAACTTTTTGATCCAAACAACTTCCTTTGCTGCACTTGAGCTAACAATATACTCGGCCTCGGTTGTAGAATCAGCAACTATGTCTTGCTTTGAACTTTTCCATCTCACAGCGCCATCGTTTAAGCAAAATACATAACCAGATTGCGATCTGAAGTCATCCTTATCTGTCTGGAAGCTAGCATCAGTGTATCCAATTACATCAAGCTCTTCCTGACCTCCATATATCAAGAATAAGTCCTTAGTCCTTCTCGAATACTTAAGGATATTCTTGACAGCTGCCCAATGAGCATCACCAAGATCATATTGGTACCTACTCGTTGCACTTAAAGCATACGAGACATCAGGTCGAGTACATAATATGACATACATGATAGATCCTATTGCAGATGCATATGGAATCTTATTCATGTGATCCCTTTCTTCATTAGTTGAAGGGGATTGTGTTTTTGATAGATACAAGATATGTTGCATAGGTATGAATCCTTTCTTGGAATCATTCATATTAAAGCATCTCAGCACTTTGTCGATGTATGTACTCTGACTTAGGCCAAGCAGTTTTTATGATTTATCTCTATAGATCCTGATTCCTAATATATAGGCTGCTTCACCCAGGTCTTTCATAGAAAATAATTTCCTCAACCAAGACTTTACTTGTTGTAGGGTAGGGACATCGTTTCCAATGAGTAATATGTCATCTACATATAATATCAGGAAGACGATCATGCTCCCTCTAACCTTCTTGTAGACACAAGGCTCATCTTCATTCTTGATGAATCCATATTATTTTACGGTTTCGTCAAACTGAAGATTCCAGCTTCTGGAAGCTTGCTTCAATCATAGATTGATCTTTGTAACTTACATGTCTTTTGGGCTTCTTATGGTATGTCAAATACTTCAGGCTGTGTCATGTGCACATCATCAAGAAGATTCCCATTAAAGAAATAAGTTTTGACATCCATCTGCCATATTTCATAATCATGATATGCAGTGATAGCAAGTAAAATCCGAATAGATTTAAGCATTGCAACTAGTGAAAAGGTTTCATCATAGTCAACCCCATGAATTTGTTTATATCCTTTTGCAACCAGTCTTGCCTTATAGGTATGTACCTTACCATCCGTGACAGTCTTCTTTTTTAAGACCCACTTGCATCCTATAGGGTTAAATCCTACAAGAGGCTCTACCAAGGTCCAAACTTGGTTTTATGTACATGGAATCCATTTCAGATTTCATGGCTTCTAGCCACTTCTCAGACTCGGGACCAGTTATGGCCTCTTGGTAGGTCACAAGTTCATCTTGATCCATGAGTAATACATCACCTTGATCAGTTATGAGATATCTATATCTCTCAGGTAGGTGAGGTATCCTGCTTGACCTATGTTGGTCTTGTTCTACTTGAGCAGGTTTCTCTTCCACAACTACTTGTGTTTCCTGCTCTAATTCCTCTATAGATGTATCAATGCTTTGTGATTCTTGAATTTCTTCAAGCTCTACTTTCCTCCCACTGATTCCTTTGGAAATAAAATCTCTTTCTAGGAAAACTCCAGTTCGAGCGACAAACACTTTGCCCTCAGAAGGATTGTAGAAGTAATACCCTATTGTTTCTTTAGGATACCCCCATAAATAAGAATTTGTCAGATTTGGGCTCAAGCTTAGTTGAAATTTGTTGTTTCACATAAACTTCGCAACCCCAAATCTTCATGTAAGACATATGTGGTTTCTTACCACTCCATATCTCATATGGTGTCTTCTGAACCTTTTTGGATGGAACACGGTTAAGTGTGTAAGCTGCTGTCAATAGTGCATGACCCCAAAAGGAGTTTGGAAGATCGGCGTGACTCATCATGGATCAAACCATGTCTAACAAGGTTCGATTTCTTCTCTCAGATACACCGTTCCATTGAGGTGTTCCAGGAGAAGTAAGTTGGGATAGGATCCCACACTCTTTCAGATGGTCATCAAACTCTAGGCTTATTAAAATGCTCTATGTTTTTTCTGATTTTAATTATTTTTCTTTTATTATTTTTAATTGCTTTTTCTTTAAAAAATCATAGTAATTTCATTTTCCATCCAAAAAATCCCAAAATAATTTCTAAAACTCTCTTTTATTTTTCTTCATCTGATTTTTATTTTTCCATATTTTATTTCACTGATTTTCTATTTTTCATGAATTTTCTCTTTTCTCCTTTGTTTTAATTGGTTTAAAAATACTTTTCTGCATTTTAAAATTTTGAAAAATTTATTATATGCTTCTTATTTTATTTCCAACCTTCCATAATTTTCTTAGCCATTTATTTGGTGCTCTGAAGGACTTTATAGATTTTCCATTTTATTTCTATTTTAAAAATTTATTTAAAAGTATTTTTGGTGCATTTTCATTTGTGTGACCCTTGTGAACTTTTGTTGGCCTTGGATCATGATAATTTGGACCTCAAGTCTCATCAAACTCAATGGATCTTGGATGTTGATGGGGTGAAAACCCTAATCCACCAAAATGGATGATTGATTTTAATGATGACTTCATCAAACTTTTGGTCCAATTTAGGTGTGACTTCTCTGGTCTCCTTCTTCTTTGTCTCCTTCTTTTCCCTTAGATCAATTGGATGGCTTGTGTCCATCTTGTTCATGATGTGTGGATAGGTACTTGATGAACTTTCATCATTTCAAATCTTCATTCTAAATTATCATGGATCATTTAAGGTACTTTGGATTTATGCATAAGTTTGTCCTAAGTGTCATGAAGTGTGGATTAAAGTAATGAACCATCCTCCTAGCCTTTGTGATTGATCATCCCCTTTCTTTCTTTTTGTGTGGCATATATTTAGGAAAATGATTTACATATCATTTCTCTAACATGTATTAACATAAATATTATTATTGACCGACCTCAGATAGTTGTGACTTCTACATAAGTCCAATTACGATTGCTTAACATAACGCTAAATTTGTCCCAGGGAAACAAATTCATTTTTATAAGTGAGATTGTAAGTCTCTTATTCCTCATGGTATTGTGTGAAAATGTTGCTCCTTTTCCATTTGTGAGAGCTAGTGGCATACTTGTTGATTTTATCCAAGTTGGAGCCCTTCTCATGAATGATGTATAGGTTCATATTTTCATGCTTGTGAGTGGATAGTTGAGTGTTCTCCAAAAAGTGACCAAAACATCTTTTCATCTTTTACTAACATCCTTTACTAACACTTTACTTGTATTAACCTTTTATTTCAAAGTCAATCACTTTATGCTCTTATTTTATGCTATTTAGTTTATTCTTTTTATTTTGCATTCCATATCATATTATTTGTGTTTTTTCTATTTTGTTCTTTGTCCATTTGGACGTTTATTTTATATCATTGTAAAGAAGACATTAATAAAGAAAAAACCTATAAAAAGAAACTTGTTTCTCCTGATTCATGGACTTGTGGTTACTATCCTTGGCATCATTATGGAGTTATGGACTTAGAATTAGGATCTTGACCTTTGCTTTGAGACTTGGGATTTGAGACCTTGGAATTCATCTAATACCTTTGACTTTGGACTTCTTTTGGAGACTGGGTTGAGTTACTTTGGTTTCATCTGATGCATGGATTATTATTTGCTTATCTAGCTTGCTTGAGGCTTAATCCAAAGGAGGGAATTCTCTCCTGACTTACGTCATAAAGCTTGCTATCTCTCGGTTAGATCTTTCCTCCCTAACTTTTACTTTGTGCTTTATGGTAGTCTCTTTTTCTCCACCCCCTTCTTTAATTTTCAAAATCTTCTCTCTTTTTCAAAACCTTCTTATCTTCTAACTTAAATCATATTTTTCAATAAACCTTGACTTTTGTCAAGTGATTTTCAAAACCTTTTTTTTTTCTAAATAAATGTTAATCCATTTTAAGCATGTTTAGACCAATTTCAAAAGACCTAAAAAATGCATAACTCATTCAAATCATTTTGTGACTTTGTGCACTTTTCCTTTTAAAACTTTTCTCAAGGCATTAGACATGATTCATTTCTATAGTCGAGATATAATTATTCTATCCACATAGTATTGATGACAATTATTTTCCATTTATTAGAACCAGTGGCATACTTGTTGATCCTTATCCAAGTTGAAGTCCTTCTCATGATGGTGCAAAGTACTCATACTTGTGGGTGACTAGTTGAGTATTCTCCTTAAAATGACAAAATGTCTTTTCTCATAAAATGAATCAAAACAAACTCCTTTTTGTTATTTTTACCATGAACTACGAGGTTTTGATCCTCCATTGCACTTTGTTGGTACGTCGGCATGAGGCTTCAAAAGTCTTGGCAAACACAAAAACCATAAAAATATAATTCTTTTTCCATCTCTCCAATATTTTGCAAACAACACCATTTTAAAGCCAAAATGCACAAATTTTCAAAGAGGTTCCCATGGAGTACCATGGATGTTTAGGGTGCTAATACCTTCCCTTTGCATAACTAACTCCCGGATCCTTATTCTCTTTTTATTAGTTTTGTTTTAAAACTTCTTCGGGTTTTATTTGTACTTTTTCTCTTTTCCTTTGGAAACAATAAAAGCGCGACGGTGACTCTTGCTTTGCGAGTTAAGTTAATTGATAACTTAATCTCAAGATTTTTACTGCTACAGAAAAGTGGCGACTCTGCTGTGGTGTAGTCCCTAGTGGGTTAAGCCCACCTTTGTTTTTTTGTGCATATATTATGTTTGTTATTGTTTGTTATTGTTTATTTTGTATGGTGCTTGGTGATCTCTGTGTGGTGAGATAAGTTCTATACCCGAAGTTGAGAGCTCTTATGATAGAAGGGTGTTATAATCATGTTTGGCTTACGTGGAGTTAATCCTTAATAAGTTTGTCGCACCTCGAAAAATGCGATCCCTCGCGATAGACGCGGAAAAAATTGTTCGAATAGAGTCGCCACCGAACTTTATTTATCCCAATCAAGGAATTGGAAAAATATCGATAAAACCTTTAAGAAAATGGAATAATGGTCGTCGCAACCATATTCGGGTTCGGGAGTCGATTACGCAAGGGGAAGGTATTTGCACCCCTCATGTCTGTTGTACTCAACGGGAACCTTTTAGTCTAATTTGCTATTTGAATGTTAGTTGAATGTTGCTTGTTTTTTTTTAGTGATTAAAATATAGAAAAGAGATGAATGGTAACCTCAGAAGGGGAAAGGGGAGGTTTTTTATTAGTCTGCTCGCCAAGATCTCGCAATCTCGTGCCTACGTGTCCTTATGGTGCAATAAGGAAATTAGAGCATTCGTAGTTCGGGGAACTAAGGTTGGTTGGTGTTTTTTATGAACGACTGTTTAGATCGCGTTCTAAAGGCTAAACATTGACTTGTCTACTCTCGGCGGAGGCTTAAGCACTAGTTTATTGTGCGCATTAGAAAGGATTAACAATGTTCTTTTTGAAAGGAGTTTTAGTCACGCGGGGGTGACAAGTTGAGTTGACATGTTTGATGTTTTGTTTGGTTTGTTTCGATCGCACGAGGGCAAGAAGTTAGGTTTAACGTGTTTAAGATATTTTGAAAAACGACAAAATATTGAGCAATGTGATGCACACCAATCGTCCAATTCTTTCCAGGAATAATAAGGTGACCGCCTTCTATTCCATTTTTCGTTCAGATTATTATTGAAAGCTGTTTACGGAAATTGAATATTCACGATAGTGAGGCGTACGCCTCCCACTTGCTTATTCAAGGAATGATAAGGCGTGCGCCACTCATTCCTTTATCCAAGTTTATTTTAAAAAAATTAATCTTGAATAAAAATACTCGAAGTTGGATAGAGGTTTGGATTTGTGTTTGGTGAATAAATTGTAGTGGATCAATCATCTACTCGATTAATTAATAACCGAATAGGTCTCATTGTAAGAAAGCCCAAGAGTAAGCTATGTGAGGTTGACGGCGATGCTAAAAGCGATCGACTTACAAAGGTATTTGAAAATGGTCTCAATTTTGAATCTCGAATTGTGATTTTATTTTGAAATTGGTTTGAATTGATGATGGAAATGAATTGGTGATGAAATTGGATCGGTCTTGATTTGGAAATGATGCGGAATTGGTGGTGAAATAAGTCTATCAACTTTTAATTAATAAAGTTAGCTGATTTAAAATTTGATTAAATTAATTAATTAAACTAATTAAAATTGATTATCGAAATTATTAAATAAAGTCAAATAACTAAGTTAATAAAAACAAATTAAGTAATCTAGATTAACTAACTAGTTCAAAAATTAATTTAATTTATAATTGAAAAGGAATAGGTGATGATGGAACCGGTGTGCTCAAACCGGTTTGTGCGAAATGACAATCATGATTAATGTCATTCACAAAATCATAACGCGGTGAAATGTTCTATTAATCTGAAAATTTGGTGATATATCGGCATAAAATTACCGAATCCACGGATCAAAATCCGATTAATAACACAATGAAGCAAAATAGTAGTAAATCAATATTACCGGATCGTCAAAACTATTGTAATCTAAATAACTAAAATAAATAAAGAAAAGACATGACCATGAAAGCCTATATAAAAACCATGAGGTGCATATTAAAAGAACAAAATGGGTTTGGGCCACTTGTCACAATTAAGCCCAACAATAAATAACACATTCGATTTATTGAATGAAATAACTAAACAAAACCATCATAGAAGTAAAGCACCAATAAGACAAAACGCAAATGCTTTTACAGACCAAAACATTTACCAGTAAGATGCAATTCTGAAATTTGAACAAGAAAACACATGTGGTTCATTACCTTATCACACGGACCAAACTGCAACAGCCATGACTTATTATATTATACCAGTCCAATTTTTTCAACAAGCAAAACAATGACAACCCTGGCTTATACCAGTCTGGATTTTTACGCAAACAAAAATGACAATACGGCTTCTACATAGAATTGTGACTTAAACGAACAATATAAGGCATGATGCAAACGAACAGAACACAACGAATCGTGCAGAAAAATAAGTCTGAAACCGAGAATTTACCGATGCGAGTGATGCTGCTATGTTTCGTTATTGTTGGCGCAATGGAAACGGGACCTGGCCCTGTCGAGATGATAACGCAATTGTTCCCGAATCTTGAATCCTACTCACACCCTGCACACAAATCAACAACAGAGGACAACCAAAAATGGAAAATGAACTTCTTGAATTCGAAACCGACAAAACAGAATTGTGTTGAAGATGTTGCGTTGTTGATGTCGTGGGAGAGCTTAGAAGAAGAGTTGCTTTAATGTAGAGTGAGCTCGTGGGAGATTTGAGGGAGCGGTTCCGAAGAGATGAACGGTGGATCCGTATGGGTACGGTAGTGATGCTGAAGATGTTTGCTCACGGCGGATGGTGGTCGAAGTTGAGACTGGACTTGAGGACGCGAGTATGATGAAGTGGACGGAGATGGTTGGCTGCCTGAACTATGGTGAAGGGTAACGCGGAGATGAAAGTGTTTGGACGACGATGGTTTCCGCGTGGTCGGAGGATGTTTGGATCGTGAGTGATGGTTTGGAGGAAGAAAGAAACTGAGTGATGGAGGGGAGGTGGATCACAGTCGGAGTTGTTGGATGTGAGGTTAGTGAGAGCGGCGTACGGAGGGTGGAGATGTGGCGATGGTGGCGTGATGAAGATGGTGAGATGAGAACGGTGGAGAGGATGGTGTGAGGGTGTGGCTGTTGTTTGTCTTTTTCGTTTCTTTTCTTTTTATTTTACACTTAGAGAAAGATTGGCCGATATTCTTTTTTCTTTTCAATTTTTTATATCTGTCCTTTGGGCAGCGAGAGAGAGAGAGAGAGAGAGAGAGAGAGAGATGAGTCAGAGAGTAATGAGTAGGTTGTTATGAGTGGATCAAATTCCTTTTTCCTTTTTTTTTTTTGTTTTTTTTTGTTTTATCTGACCGTTAGAGGAGAGAGAGGATATGTGTGGAGTGCTAGCTGCCCACAGCTCACCAATTCTATCTTTAATTATTACTTATTATATTTTCAAATACTTTTTATCCCTTTATTGAAAATGTTTAGTAATTAAATCAATTATTTTTAATAAAAAATAAAAAATAAAAGAACTCAAATTGAATATCCACTTAATTCTTATTTAAATTTGTTAATTATTTCGGTTAAAAATAAAAAATAAAATTATTAAAAATGAATAAAAGTTGGGCGCAAATATGCTCGAAAAATTAAATCGGACACACCAAAATGATCAACACAAAATATACTTATTGAAAAAATACAACATTTCTTTTAATTTCGAAATAAATTTTCACCAGTTAAAAGGCTCAGGCGGGTCAAAATGCAACTGAAAAAGTCACTGAAAAATATAATGAGCACACCAGGTTAAACTACGTGAATCGTAAATTAATAATACTGGCGTCTACAATTTTAATTTTGAAACTTTTTACCCGCTGATTTTGCACGTATTTGAGAAATAGATTAATCAATTTGTCTGTATTTTCCAAGAATTTATTTGAACTGATATTTTAGGTGTCATTCAGGATGAAATGCATGTCATGTTGTACACGATGCAAATAAAAAAAATGAAATCAAATTTATGAAATTTTAAAATGCCTGGACAAAATTGGGGTATGACAACTTCCCCTATTTAATTAACTTGAACTAGAAGGTAAGAACGACAACGGTCTTCATACATTCGTGGTGGAAGGTAATTAAATACGAAAAGACCCAAATTGTGTCCCTTGAAATGTAATGGAGAAATGCTGAAAGAAAATGCAACGAGCTCTAAAAACACCCAGGTATTAGGGGTAGAATGCCAAATCAATGCCAACCCTCGAGTCGACATTTAAATCTTGCAAAGGTCGTTATTGATGTAAGGACAAATATGGGACTAAAATCGAAAGGTTTTCTGGCACCAAAAGGATGACAGTAAAAATTGCCACCACCAAAAGGATGATAGTAATTCACCATGATTTCCAGGATCATCATCACCAAAAGGATGATGGATAAACCAAGCTTCAAAGGTAGCCATCACTAAAAGGATGATGGTTACAGTAGCAACAACAAAGATCGCCATCACCAAAAGGATGGTGGTAAGATCAACAACAAAATTGCTATCACAAAAAGGATAAAAGTTAGATACAATTCAAAGATTTCCATCACCAAAAGGATGATGTCCATTACCAAAAGGATGATAGTTATCCTAATAAAGCTTCCCATTACCGAAAGGATAATAGCAAGACTACCACCAAAAGGATGATAGTTAACTCATCAACTTCAAAGACCGCCGTCACCAAAAGGATGAAGGTAAGATCCAACAATAAAACTTGTTATCACCAAAAGGATGATAATAAGTCAGCGATCTCTATCACTAAAAGGATGAAGGTATTATCAAACGACAAAACTTGTTACCACCGAAAGGATGATAACAAGTCAGCAATTCAAATGATCACCATCACCAAAAGAATGACAGTTCGCTCAAACAACAAAACTTGTTACCACCAAAAGGACGATAATAAGTCAATGATCACCAACACCAAAAGGATGAAGGTAAGATTAAACAACAAAACTTGTTACCACCAAAAGGATGATAATAAGTCAACGATCACCAACACCGAAAGGATGAAGGTAAGATTAAACAACGAAACTTGTTACCACCAAAAGGATGATAGTAAGTCAACAATTCAAATGATCACCATCACCAAAAGGATGACAGTTCGCTCAAACAACGAAACTTATTACCACCAAAAGGACGATAATAAGTCAACGATCACCAACACCAAAAGGATGAAGGTAAGATTAAACAACAAAACTTGTTACCACCAAAAGGATGATAATAAGTCAACGATCACCAACACCGAAAGGATGAAGGTAAGATTAAACAACAAAACTTGTTACCACCAAAAGGATGATAATAAGTCATAATAACTTCGATGATCACCATCACCAAAAGGATAAAGGTAAGATCAGAATAAAACTTGTTACCACCAAAAGGATGATAATAAGTCAATAATCACCAACACCAAAAGGATCAAGGTAAGATCACACAACAAAACTTGTTATCACCAAATGGATGATAATAAATCATAACGACTTAAATGATCACCATCACCAAAAGGATAAAGGTAAGATCAAAACAAAACTTGTTACCACCAAAAGGATGAATAATAAGTCATAACTTTAATGATCACCATCACCAAAAGGATGATGGTAAGCTCATAACTGAAAAGATAACTGACACCAAAAGGATGAAAGTAAGGTTGAACTTTCCAATCATTGTAATCACCGAAAGGATGATAGTTTAAACCAATCTCAACAATCGCTATCACCAACAGGATGACGTTTAGATCAAACTGGACTCCATCACCAAAAGGATGATGATTAGATACAATAACAAAGATCACCATCAACAAAAGGATGATGGTTAAACCATAATGACGAAGATCTCCATCACCAAAAGGGTGACGGTAAGATCAAACCATAAAAACTGGTTATCACCAAAAGGATGATATTCAGACACAATAACCTAAAACTATCATTACTGGAGGATGACAACTGGTCCAACGAACTCAAAGGTTTCTATCACCAAAAGGATGACGTCCATTATCAAAAGGATGATGGTCAATATTATTAATTGAGTAACTTTCATCAAAAGGATAATATTAGGAAAAAACCTGTTGGGTAGTATTGGAACATCGCTGGGTAAGACTTGCTTGGGGATACCAACAATAAAAAGTTGCAGCAAAAAATATCCTCTAGAAAGATGTAATTTTCACTTTACCGAAGGTTAAAGGAAACAACTCATTGAGGAACGCTCAATGAGAAACAAGGTAGGAGTTTAAAGAAACATTTTTTGACTTAACTGAGGATAACATCTCATTAACAAAAGGTTAAAGGATGTAACTCAATGGGGGAAGCCTAATGAGAAAACAACATAGGGTAGGAATTCACTCGGAGAAAGTACCAATGAGTTGACTGAGGGTTGACCCGGATTCTTACAGTTAAACCCTGGATCTTGATTCGTGCTATATGCATAAATGACATATACGCGTTATGTATGATGTGATGCATGTTTGAATGCAAAAAAAGTGATTGGGTATTTGGGATTGGTCTTCCTTTTTCAAAGGCGACGTCTTTTCTGGATACCAATGCAGGTTGTATTTGTTTTTATGAGGGTTCCAGCAAGGTGGACTTTGGTTTTTTCTTTCGTAATTGCCGATATAGGTTGGAATATTGGTTGGTGGAAGGATCTGACTTCCCGACACTCGGTAGTTGATGATGTGATGAAGACACAACGGATGTGGATACTCCTGGTGCCCCAGGTTTGATCTCTTGCTGATGCATTGTGTCTTTGCCCCCGAGGCGATCTCGACTTCTTCTTCTGGAGGTCCGGATGGCCTGCAACTGAGCACAGCGTCATGATCAACGCACAATGGTTATGCCTTTGACGTGCCGTAAGGACTCTTGTCAAGATATGATGTTGCACTAGTACGAACTTTCAACACCTTGTTGTGAATTCAAGCAGTTACTAGTGTCTGACACAGTCTGCTTGACTGACTTGAAGATATGAAGGGAACTTCCCCCTGGCAATTTGTCTTGCCCCAGTCTGTAGGGTGTCTAAAGGAATTCCCCTTAAAAGGAAGCTTTTTAGGAGTGGTCCTTTCGTGGCATGGTTTGAGTTTGTTTGCTCCAACGCCTAAATCTTGCAACGGTCTGCCCCTGATTAGCCGACTCTCAAAACGGTTCTCTTTACTCGACTGATCTTTAGGAGTTGGTTTTCATTGTACCCTTGGGGTAATTTCCCCCTGATTGAGCCTTCGAGGGACTTGCCCCAGACGAACTGAGTATTTGAAGTGTGTTTCCTCCATGGTCAACTGCTGCCTGGAGACTTTGTCTTATGCTGGTAAATTCTTAGGTCAACATAATCATTAGATTTCCCTTGATCCATAGGATTATGAGGTGGTTTTGATTCCTGTCGGCACCAACAATCAAGTACCACTCGAATTTCCCCTTGTTGGAATTTCCTCGATGTCAAGTACTAACTTGAAGTTAAGAATTGTTCATTCCAAAAATGGTGATTTTAATGTAATAGTTATGCAAGTTTTGAAAAACAATCATTCATTTGGAGTGTTGTTGTAGTGCGTGACGAGTGAACCATGAGTCCAAACACGGTGTTGATTTAGCTAGTGTGTGAGTGATACAGTTAGAATAGAACATTAGCAAATCTCTAGGAGTCAGCTTACACAACCTTGCCATAATATGCTTTCAGAATAAACCTTACTTCAATTAGGTCTTTTGAGGGTTATAACGTGGCCTGGTTCACGGTTATCAAAACAAAAGGATATAAGGCTCAAAGTTTATTTTAACCCACCCCTTCTTCATGATGATCTCCGATCCTACATTCAGTTAACCTAACACACACTTTACTTTTACGAGAGTTCAAAAGTGTAAGATCTCTTGTAATGAAAGTCATCTCATTTTGTCCTTCATGGATATTGGTGACCCTTTTGATTTGGGTATGGTGGTCACCGAATCTTGTTCTATTGAGGACTTTCATTGCCTCTTTCGATTTTCATTTCGATCCCTAACTTTTGCATGGACCGCCTTGTTAAAGCTTTAATCCATCGGGATTGCCCCAGTTTTTGCCTAAGTCTCTTTTGACTTAGCGGGCTTTTTCTTTGATTTTTTTGGAAAATTGTGACTGCTAAGTCATTGGTCATTGAGGAATAACCGACATAAATTTTGGACTTTGTATGGTTCCTTCGACACTTTAGGATGTGTGCGAAGAATATCATGTGGTTGACCTTCATATGGGGTATTTCACCTTTGTAGTCCGAATGTGTAGTCAGATTAACTGAACACTACCCTGCCCCAGGTTAAGTGTAAGGGTTCGTAGATCCGAAAGAAACTCCTACTTCTAGGCTCGAAGTGGTTGACTAGGGATTAACTCCTTATCTCTTCAGTGTTTGGGGATTTGAAACAATTCCTGTACATCCTTAGCAGGATTTTATCCGAAAGCATACAATCAGCAATTATGAGTATTTTGTTTTCGTCATCCTCCTTCCAATATTTACTAACAATATTGTGATAAGGAAGGTGAAGTGGAAAAGTATGTGTTTGTGCTTTGCAAATGCAATAATATGAGTGAATATGAAAGATTGATTCAAAACATGCATAATCATCGCATTAATAAGACCAAATACAAATAACAATGTTTAAAGCATACAGTACTTAGACAAACAAGAATAAATTACAAGAATGCGAAATGGTAAAAATGGCATAATGATTGCCTTCATTAAAAGAAAAGGGCCTTCATCTCTTGATTCACTGTCGGACCAGCTTCATTTAGGAATTGTTCTGCTTGTTCAGGCCGGTGTGAAGCTTTATCTTCGAACTTCACTCTGCTCTGCATGCACCTACATGGGATTTGTCGCAACATTTAGCCTAAATTGTGTGAAAGACACTGCTTTACTGTCAATCAGGTCTTGGACTTTGTGTTTGAAAGCCTTAAAATTCTCCACTGTGTGCCCTGGGGCACCCATGTGATACTCGCAGTGAGAATTGGCGTCGTAGCCTGGTGGATAAGGTGGAATTGCAGGCGTTAGCTCCTTCAAAGCGATTGATCCATCCTTTAGCAGGTAGGGAAGGATCTTGTTGTACGGTATTGGCAGAGGATCAAAATGTCTTTCTGGCCTCCTTGCCCTCTGCTGGTTAGGTTGACGTTATGGTGGAGCACGTTGCTGTTGATTTTGGTATTGCTGCTGGTAGGTCGGCTGCTGATACGGCTGCTGATATTGTTGTTGATATGGCTATTGATATGGTTGCTGATATGGTTGCTGATATGGTTACTGATATGGTTGCTGATATGGCATTGGTATGACAGCGGCAACCTGATGGTAAGGTATAGGAACATATGGATGTGCCCTATGTCCTCCTCCTTCCATGATGGCATTGGCCTGACCTTCTGGCTTCTTTGGGAGGTTAGGATATGATTTCTTCACTCCACTTGAAGCATTAACGGCGCAAGGCAACTTTCCTTTCCTGATCTAACTTTCAATTCGTTCTCCCACGGAAACGACCTCAGCAAAAGTTGGGAAGCTGGATCCTACCATTTTCTTTATGTATTGGGCATGAAGAGTTCCCATAAACATATCAATTAACTCCTTATCAAGTAGAGAAGGTTGGACACGAGTTGCAAGCTCTCTCCACCGCTGGGCGTATTCCTTGAATGACTCATTATTGCGTTGAGTCATGTCTTACAGCTGTGTGCGATTGGGTGCTAGATCAGTGTTGTATTGATAATGTCTAAGAAAGGCTTCAGCGAGGTCTCTCCGTGACTGAACCTGTCCTCTCTCTAGCTGTATATACCATTCCAAGGATGCCCCACTGAGGCTATCTTGGAAGTAATGAATCAAGAGTTGATTGTTGCTGATGTGGGCCGCCATCTTGCGACATTAGGCTCTGAGGTGAGTCCTAGGGTAGCTAATCCCTTTGTATTTGTCAAAGTCCGGGACTTTGAATTTTTGCAGAACCACCAGTCTTGGCACCAAGCACATATCGACGGCGTCCAAACCGGGAGTAGTGTGAACCTCCAAGGACTTGAATTTCTCTTCCAAAGCATGGAGTCTCTCAACAGCTGGGTCTAGGAGACCTCCAACAATAGGTTTGGTGGGTTGTGGCATGAAGAAAGCGTCATACTGATCGTCATCACCCATCACTGGTCCATGTCAAGCAGGTGCAGCAGAATGCTCATGAGGGTTCACATTATCCATTGGAATAGGAATAGGGATCGCTCCTCCTCTAGGATGGGCAGGGTTACCATCAAGGTTAGTCACTCCAGGGATGCTAAGTGATGGCGATCCAAACTGAGCAGCAAATCTTCTAGCTTCGGCGCTAGTTTCAGCATCTTTTTCCTTCTGGGCTAAGAGCAACATGGTCTCAAGCAAATGATCCATCTTTGCCTGCATGGAGTCAATGTATGTTCTCATGGAAACTTGGTTCGCCTCAAGTTGTTCGAGTGTCATTTTGTAGTTGCGGCGTATCTCGTACCGGTGTCGAGTAGTCAGCGTTACTGGACAAAGGGTAGAATATGGTGTAAGTTTTTGTTTTTGGTTTATGAAAATGATATGCAATTCATGTTGATGATATGCAAATGCATGAAATTTTGCCATGTTTTTTTCGCAAAGGAATATAAATACTCGTGATCATTCATACGTCATATACGTCGGGATAATAGGAAGAAGAATAGGTTTTCCCGATCACTAAAAACCCCAAAGGTAGGTTCTAAAGTTTGTGTTTTCAAGGAAGGAACTTAGAATCACAGATCATCTTTAAAACTTCCTCGCAATAATGGGCTGGCCACATCGTGATGGGAGTCTTGCACTGATCTAGTCTAAGTGGGATTCTCATATTGTCTGAACAGGGTGTAGACCCTTCGGTTCAATACTAAATAATCGCCAATCATGAAAACAAAACTTGGGTTTAAGGCGAGGTTCCTAGAGTCACGAATCGTATTTAAAATTTCCCCACAATAATGGGCTAGCCATATTATGATAGAGATTCCAAACAGATCTACTCTAGGTGGAGTCTTCGTATTGTTCCAACGAGGTGTATACCCCTCGGTTCAATACTATGCAACTCCGGGTTCTAAGTTCTTCTCAAAGCTCGGGTATGAAGCTTATCTCACAGCATATATCAAGCCCCATATCATAGTATCAAAACACATTACATACAAGCACCATAATAAGATACAAAGAAGCAATACGGAAGAAAGGAATATCGTTTTAACATTCATAAAAATTCGGACTAAATTAGGCTTGACTCTCTCTCACTAGGAGCAGGATCCCCAGCAGAGTCGCCATCTGTCACACCTCGAAAAATGCGATCCCTCGACGCGGGAAAAATTGTTCGAACAAAGTCGCCACCGAACTTTTTTTATCCCAATCAAGGAATAGGAAAAATATCGATAAAACCTTTAAGAAAATGTAATAATGGTCATCGCAACCATATTCGGGTTCGGAAGTCGATTACGCAAGGGGAAGGTATTTGCACCCCTCACGTCCGTTGTACTCAACGGGAACCTTTTAGTCTAATTTGCTATTTGAATGTTAGTTGAATGTTGCTTGTTTTCTTCGAGTGATTAAAATATAGAAAACAGATGAATGGTAACCTCAGAAGGGGAAATGTGAGGTTTTTTATTAGTGTGCTCGCCAAGATCTCGCAATCTCGTGCCTACGTATCCTTATGGTGCAATAAGGAAATTAGAGCATTCGTAGTTCGGGGAACTACGGTTGGTTGGTGTTTTTTATGAACGACTGTTTAGATCGCGTTCTGAAGGCTAAACTTTGGCCTGTCTACTCTCGGTGGAGGCTTAAGCACTAGTTTTTTGTGTGCATTAGAAAGGATTAACAGTGTTCTTTTTGAAAGGAGTTTTAGTCATGCGGGGGTGACAAGTTGAGTTGACATGTTTGATGTTTTGTTTGGTTTGTTTCGATCGCACGAGGGCAAGAAGTTAGGTTTAACGTGTTTAAGATATTTTGAAAAACGACAAAATATTGAGCAATGTGGTGCACACCAATCGTCCAATTCTTTCGAGGAATAATAAGGTGACTGCCTTCTATTCCATTTTTCGTTCAGATTATTATTGAAAGTTGTTTACGCAAATTGAATATTCACGATAGTGAGGCGTACGCCTCCCACTTGCTTATTCAAGGAATGATAAGGCGTACGCCACTCATTCCTTTATCCAAGTTTATTTAAAATGTTTTAATCGGAAGTCGAAAGAAAATCGAGCAATATGGCAAGCGCCAATTGATCAATTATTCGAGAAATGGTGAGGCGAACGCCTCCCATTCTTTTATCAATCCGAAATTTAATTTATAAGAGATATGTTGTTAGATGTTGTGCTAATTTAAATTTGCACGATTAATGTTTTAATTAAATGACGAGAAATTGAGCAATGCGGCGGGCGCCAATCGTTCAATCATTCGCGAGATAGTGAGGCGAACGCCTCCCATCTTTTTTATTCGAAGTTAAAAAATGTTTTTTAGAAATCATATTAATTTATCTTGAATAAAAATACTCGACGTTGGATCGAGGTTTGAATTTGTGTTTGATGAATAAATTGTAGTGGATCAATCACCTACTCGATTAATTAATAACCGAATAGGTCTCATTGTAAGAAAGCCCAAGAGTAAGATGTAACGTTGATGGCGATGCTAAAAGCGATCGACTTACAAAGGTATTTGAAAATTGTCTCGATTTTGAATAGAGAATTGTGTGATTTTATTTTGAAATTGGTTTGAATTGATGATGGAAATGAATTGGTAATGAAATTGGATCGGTCTTGATTTGGAAATGATGCGAAATTGGTGGTGAAATAAGTCTATCAACTTTTGATTAATAAAGTTACCTGATTTAAAATTTGATTAAATTAATTAATTAAACTAATTAAAATTGATTATCGAAATTATTAAGTAAAGTCAAATAACTAAGTTAATAAAAAAAAGTTAAGTAATCCAGATTAACTAACTAGTTCAAAAATTAATTTTAATTATAATTGAAAAGAAATAGGTGATGATGGGAACCGGTGTGCTCAAACCGGTTTGTGCGAAATGACAATCATGATTAATGTCATTTGCAAAATCATAACACGGTGAAATGTTCTATTAATGTAAAAATTTGGAGGTATATCGACATAAAATTACCGAATCTACGGATCAAAATCCGATATATAACACAATGAAGTGAAATAGTAGTAAATCAATATTACCGGATCGTCAAAACTATTGTAATCTAATTAACTAAAATAAATAAAGAAAAGACATGACCATGGAAGCCTATATAAAAACCATGAGGTGCATATTAAAAGAACAAAATGGGTTTGGGCCACTTGTCACAATTAAGCCCAACAGTAAATAACACATTTGATTTATTGAATGAAATAACTAAACAAAACCATCATAGAAGTAAAGCACCAATAAGACAAAACGCAAATGCTTTTACAGACCAAAACGTTTACTAGTATGATGCAATTCTGAAATTTGAACAAGAAAACACATGTGGTTCATTAGTCGTTTAAGCCGGTAATATCCAAAATATGGAATTATGAATCTGGGAACTTTTTAGAACCTTGTTCTACAGGCGATTGTACCCTTAGTATAGACATTGTGGGTTGGTTCTTACCCTTGGCTCCATGCTCGTGACTCCGAACCTTTGGACCTTGTTTGTGTGCTTTGTGGGATCTTGTTTATGATTGTTGCATCATGCACTCATGGCATTCATAAGAATTTTTCTCAGTTTTCAAGGAACTTAGAGACACTTTTTGCAAACATCAAAGATATTTTGATCATGGATTTTGGAAGGAGGAATACTAAAAAATACAGTTTTAAGTGTCCCGATCTTGTGGAATTAAGGAAGCTATCGTCTTTTGAGGATGATCCTAAGGGTTTCAGAGACCATTTTGGAAGACATTTATCTGTCATATCTACTAATGTTGAGGATGGCTTTCTTTGTACTTTGGTTCAGTTCTATGACCTTGTTTACTGGTGCTTCACTTTCCCTGATTATCAGTTGTTGCCTACCATGGAGGAGTATGCTCACCTTTTGGGTGTGCCAATTTTTGATGGAGTTCCTTTTCATGGGGTGGAAGGAATTCTTTAGTCTGCAGTTATTTCCGAAACTATTCACTTAAGGAAGTCTAAATAGATGCTAACCTCACTATCAAAGGAGGTATCAGAGGGTTGTCTTCCAATTTTTTGATTGAGAATGCCTTTTCTTTTGATAATGCTGGTAGCATGGTGGCCTTTGAAACTATTCTTACCTTACTCATATATAGTTTTGTATTGTTTCCCAACATTGAGAACTTCGTTGATGTTAATACTATGAGGATCTTCTTGATTAGGAATCTGATTCCAACTCTGCTCGGTGATACCTATTTCTCCATTGATCATAGGACTTCAAAAGGGGGTGGAACTATTGTCTGTTATGCGCCTTTACCATACAAGTGGTTTATTTCGCACTTGCCACAGTCTCCTATATTCACAGAAAACAAGAATTGTTTAAGGTGGTCCCAAAGACTTATGTCTCTCACCAATGATGACATAACTTAGTACTCTTCTGTTTATGATGACATTGAGATTATTGATAGTTTTGGAGAGTTATCTAATGTGCCTCTTCTTGGTACACAAGGAGGAATCAACTACAATCCGGCTTTGGCGAGACGTCAATTTGGGTTTGCTATGAAAGAAAAACCTAATAACACTTTGTTAGAAGGTTTATTTTTCCAAGAAGGAAAAGACGCTCAAGGGTTGAAATCTAGGATGATATGTGCTTGGCACAATGTTCATAGGAAAGGAAAAGGCGAGTTTGGATTGAAGAATTTTACAGCTTTGGAGCCTTACACTAGTTGGGCGAAGAAGAGAGCAAAAGAATTCAAGATGCCATACGCTTATGAAAGACCCATGTCCTCAGTAATGGTCAAATCGGCCACTATTAAAGGTATAAAGGAGTTGCAAGAGGCTTTAGATAAGATAAAGCGAGAGAGGGATGATTGGGAAGACAAATTTTACACATCACGCCTTGAGAAAGAAGAATTACAGAAGCAGCTAATGGAGAAGGACGACTTGATAGAATTGCTTGAGCAACATGCTGTGAAGAGATTAACGGACCAAGAGTATTTATTTTCCTCTAAAAATTCATCATATACTCACCTTCCTACTTACGACGTTTGGAAAGGAATTATAGATCAGCTCATGATAGAGAATGATGCTTTGGAAAGCGGCTACGAAAGAGAGATCAAAAGGCTTCGCAAGAAGTATCAGCTTGGAATTGGGACGTTATCGGACATGATTCCATAGATCTATTTTCTTTCCGTTTATGATCCTTGAAATTGTATTTCTGATTGAAATCCTTTACACTATTAATAAATAAGATTTTCAGTACATCAAAATGTATTATTCTTATTATGATGTTTGCAATTTATGTCTTAAAGTTCCTCGGAAAATAATAATAACATCCGCATTTGCATATCATGCATCATGTTGCATCTTGGTCTTGCTTTGAGGATGTTCGCCAGGGGTCTTATTTATTTCTTGCTCTTCATCCAGATAAGTTGTCTCACCGGTACAATACTCAAGCTAATCAGTTTAAAAAGATGGTCCACCTAGAGCAAGAGAATCGTGAACCCCGTGAAGAGGTGATAAATTTGACGGACAACTATGAGAGGCTTACTGCTATGATGGAAGCTTTGGTGGCTGCTCATAATCAGCCACCTCCTCCTCCTCATACTCCACTTCAGAGGATCATGATTTCCGAGATTATCTCTACGCCCATCTCTGTAGCTCCCGTCAGGGCTCCGTAGCACCACATGCCTACTGGTTTCACTTGGGGCATGCCTCCTAACTTCGTGCCTGAGGGGTACCAACCTGCTGTTGAAGTTCCTGTGGCTTAACCAGTGATGTCAGTACCACCTCCCGTGGGTCATGTCGTTCCTTATGTCGAAGAACCCGTCTTTCTGAACCGAGCGAAACTGTTGGTGTTTATGAAAGAATGGACGAGTTCCAAGATCAATTTCAGGCCATGTAGAAAGAGATTCAAGCTTTGAGGGGGAAATATTTGTTTGGGAAGAATGCTCATGATTTGTGTTTAGTTCCTAATGTGAAGATTCCACACAAGTTCAAGGTTCCGGATTTCGAAAAGTATAAAGGAAACTCCTGTCCTCTGAGTCATCTGGTGATGTACGCCCATAAGATGTCGACTTAGACTGACAACTATCAATTGTTGATCCATTACTTTCAAGACAGTTTGATTGGTGCTGCTCTGAAATAGTATATGGGGCTCGACTCAGATTTGAACATTTAATGACCTAGGTGAGGTTTTTGTTCTCCAGTATAAATACAATGTCGACATGGCACCAAACATGGATCAAATTCGTACTATGTCCCGAAAGGATAAAGAAACTTTCAAGGAATACGCGTAGAGATGGCGTGAGATCGCTATACATGTTAGTCCTCCATTGGAAGAAAAGGAAATGACAAATCTATTTTTGAAGACGTTGAGTCTGTTATGTTACAACCAGATGATTGCAAGTGCGCCTAGTGACTTTACTGAAATGGTAAATATGGGTTTGAGATTAGAAGAAGGATTCCGTGAAGGACGATTGAAAGAAAATGGTTCAACCGAGAGTTCCAGAAAGTATGGGAATGGGTTATCTAAGAAGAAAGAACACGATGCTAACGCTATCTCGTAAGAGAAACGTAGGAGACTTCCGAGGAACATTCACCGTCATCAACATGTGGTGTTTGTAACTCTAGTGATTAATTCTACTCTGGTTGTTCAAGTAGCACCGATTTATCAATCGTGTTTCCAATGACTTATATAGAGTTGTTTCCTGCTTTAATTCATAAGAATTTAGTGCAAACAAGAACCCCATCAGCTATTCTGAAAGAGCTTTCGTGGTGATATAAACCTGATCAACATTGTGCATTCCACTAAGGAGCACCGTGCCATGATATTGAGAATTGTTTTGCTTTGAAAGATGAGGTGAGAAGGTTAATGCAAAGTGGTATCTTGTCATTTGAAGATTCTAGTCCCAATGTACAAGCTAAACTGTTACACAAACATGGCAATGCAGTTGTGAATATGGTCGATGGATGTCCAGGAAAGTACCGAGTTTTTGACGTCACTCTAGTCAAAAGATTCCTGGTTGAAATGCACGCAACTTTATTTGAAATGAGATATTATGAGCATGACCATGCTTCTTGTGAAGTTTGTTCCAGAGATCCCCAAGGATGTGTTGTTGTGAAAAGAGACTTACAAGAGATGCTGGATCAAAATCTTATTTAGGTTACGAGGGACAAAAATGAAGATGAGCATGAGGTGAACGTCATAGTTCCCCATTTCAATCGTCCATAATCGGTTGTGATTGCATATGATGGTCAGAAGATTGTTGTTTCTCCATTGGTTATTCGTTTGGCGAATCCTACACCTTATGAATCTGATAAAGGTGTGCCTTATAAGTATAATGATACTATGATAGAATACGGTAAAGAGGTGCCTATTCCTGCTTTTTCGTATGGTGTAAACATTGTCAATGTAAGTGGTGTGACCCGAAGTGGTCAGATATTTGCTGCTGCAGCTTCTAAGAGGACTGAAAATATTTTGATAGAGAAATCAACTTTAGGGAAAACTCCTATTATGCAAGCTGGCCAATCCAGCAGTGTGAATCAAAATGTTGATCAAGATGAGGTGCTGAAATTGATTAAGAAGAGTGATTTCAATGTGGTGGACCAGTTGTTGCACACCCCGTCCAAGATATTCGTATTGTCTTTGCTGACGAGTTCAAAAGCACATCGAGAAGCTTTGTAAAAGGTCCTAGAGCAGGCCTACATGGACCATGACGTGACGATCGATTAATTTGATGGTGTTGTGGCCAATATTACCGCATGTAACAATTTGAGCTTCAGTGATGAAGAGCTTCTAGAGCAGGGGAGGAACCACAATTTGACCCTGCATATCTCTATGAATTGTCAGGGAGATGCCCTGTCCAATGTGTTGGTCAATACTGGGTCTTTTTTGAATGTTTTTCCTAAATCTACGCTGTCTAAACTTGCTTACCAAGGTGCTCCGATGAGATCCATTGGAGTTGTTGTGAAGGCCTTCGGTGGCTCAAGGAAGACTGTAATCTGGGAGGTTGATCTCTCAATAAAGATAGGTCCATGCTTAATTCATATAACTTTTTAATTGATGGATATTCACCCCGCCTACAGTTGTCTCTTAGGATATCCATGGATTCATGAGGTTAGGGGAGTAATATCAACTCTACACCAGAAGCTGAAGTTTGTGAAGAACGAGAGGTTAGTGATCATGGGAGGCGAGCAGGCCATGTTGGTGAGTCATCTCTCTTAATTTTCATACATTGATGCCGAAGAAGCTGAGTGAACATCATTTCAAGCCCTTTCTATTGATAATGTTGTTGTTAAGAAGAGCAGAGAATCCATGTTATCTTTGAAGGACGCCTAACATGTGTTGAAGAATGGTCAATCGGCCAAATGGGGACAAGTTGTTGAGCTTGCAGAAAACAAGAACAAAGCGGGACTGGGTTTTTCACCCGACTCAACCCAAATAGATTGAAGCAAATTCAGGAAGTGTTTCACAATGCTGGCTTTATCCATTCCAGATATCAGTTTGCTGCCGCAATTTTAGAAGATGATGAAAACATGGAATGCCAAACTGTGTGACACGTGGATCGATGTGCCAAAATTGGATTGCTATTAATGTTCCTTTTGTTATTCACTTATCGATGTAATATGTTTTTATTGTTATTTTTCAAAAATCCTTTCACTATGAGGTGAAAGTGAATCTATGTGGGCTTTGTTTCAGATTTCATTATCACTAATAAAGTGTTATTTCGTTTATCCATATTATGTTTTTTCCTTTTTCCTTTTTCTGGAAAAAGGCTAACATAAAAAACTAATATAATAATCACTTTTATATTTGCATCACAATGTGTATTTATTTGGTCATGATCTAAAATCAAGCATAAAATCATTGTGCATATTAATTGTTAAACCCGTAGAAAACAATGACCCTATGCCCTCTCCCAACTTTGAATTCCCTATGTTTGAGATGGAAGAAGAGGATGTTGAAGAGATTCCTGATGAGATTTCTCGGTTGCTTGAGATTGAAGAGAAGACCATTCAGCCTCATAAAGAGCTGTTAGAAGTAGTTAATTTGAGTTCTAAAGAGAACAAGAAAGAAGTCAAGATTGGGGCACTGCTTTGTCCAGATGTTAAGAAAAGGATGTTAGAGCTTCTTAGAGAATATATGGATGTCTTTGCTTGGTCTTATCAAGATATGCTAGGACTTGGTACTGATATTGTGGAGCATCGATTACCATTGAAGCTAGAATGTCCGCTAGTTAAGCAGAAGTTGAGAAGAACTCACCTTGATATAACTGTCAAAATTAAAGAGGAGGTGTAGAATTAGATTGATGTTGGTTTTCTTGT
Source organism: Lathyrus oleraceus (assembly GCF_024323335.1). Classification (NCBI taxonomy): domain Eukaryota; kingdom Viridiplantae; phylum Streptophyta; class Magnoliopsida; order Fabales; family Fabaceae; genus Lathyrus; species Lathyrus oleraceus. Next base: position 364,536,356 of record NC_066581.1, on the reverse strand, counting down.
TACTGCAGAATACCCTCAATGGGTGGCTAACATTGTACATGTTCCAAAGAAAGATGGTAAGGTTCAGGTATGTGTTGATTATAGAGACTTGAACAAAGCTAGTCAGAAAGATGATTTTGATGGTAAGGTTCAGATATGTGTTGATTATAAAGACTTGAACAAATCTAGTCCGAAAGATGATTTTCCTCTGCCATACATTGACATGTTGGTAGATAATACAACTAAGTTCAATGTCTTCTCCTTTATGAATGGGTTCATCGGTTATAATCAGATGAAGATGGCGCCTGAGGACCTAGAAAATGACATTTATTACACCCTGGGGAACATGTTTCTATAGAGTGATGCCTTTCGATTTAAAAAATGCTGGTGCAACAAACCAAAGAGCCATGACTACTCTTTTCCATGACATGATGCACGAGGAGATATAAGTTTACATTGATGATATGATTGCTAAGTCGAATACTAAAGAAGATTATGTTGAGTATTTGTTGAAGCTATTTCAGCGGTTGAGAAAGTTTAAACTCCGGTTGAATCCTAACAAATGTACTTTCAGTGTCTGTTCGAGAATGCTATTGGGTTTCATTGTTAGCCAGAAATTTATTGAAGTAGATCCTGATAAAGTCAGAGTTATTCAAGAAATGCCTGCACAAAAGATAGAAAAGTAAGTTAGAGGGTTCCTCGGGCGTCTGAAGTACATATCCAGATTCGTATCTCATATGACTGCCACATGTGGGCCAATATTCAAGCTTCTTCGCAAAGATCAAGGTTGTGTTTTGACAGAAGACTACCAAAAAGCTTTTGAAAACATCAAGGAGTATTTGCTTGAACCTCCTATCTTGTCTCCCCCAGTGGAAGGAAGGCCTTTGATTATGTATTTGACTGTATTAGAAGAGTCCATGGGTTGTGTGCTTGGACATCAAGATGGAACTGGTAGAAAGGAGCATGCCATCTACTTGTAGCACCTCAAATTTGCCCTCCTCATTCATGCATTCATTTTAGGTCATTTAACATTTCATATTGCATTTCATCATGTCAATCAGAATTAGCTCCAAGAGTTTGTCTTCCAAGAAGTTTGGATATCATCCAAGTCACTTTGTGAGTTCTATCTGAATGATCAGTCAACACAAGAGAAATTGTGCATCAACTAGGGTTTTTCTCAACACTCAAGGAAGTATGTATTCATCTGGGTATCAAGGGTGCATCACCATCTTCATGATCTTTCTTTCCTCAAATTTTCATTTCTTATCAGCAAAGTTCATCTGAATTAGGGTTTGACCTCTGGTCAACTTTGGTCTACTAAAGCAGTCAAAGTAGGGTCCCTCAAGGATTGAGATGAAATCTTGGTTTGAAGGTCTTATGGATGTTGTGTAGAGCTCTTGGGAGCTAGGGTTTCATTTTCATAGGTTTTCTTCAAAGGATCAAGCTTAATGGGCTCAGTACAGTTCAAAATTCAACTGTGAAGTCAAAAGTCAACTGTTGGTCAACTGAGGGTCAAATGGCTAGGGAATGACTTGAGATACTTCCAACATGTTCAAATGGGGTCTATTCATCATTCAAAACATTAATCTTGAAAGAACAAAGGTCCAGTGCACAGGTTACCAAATTTGGAAAGATGACCTGTATTGTGAAGTTTCCAAATTTGGAAGGATTTTGACCTAGCTTCAACTTAATTTTTCATCACCAAGGAAGCTCCAAATGAATTTTTTCTCAGACACGAAAGTTGTAGCTCTTTGTCTCCCCTTTCCAAAAAGTCCTATTTAAAGGCCATATGATGAATGGTTGAAGAGTTATGGTTCTTGAATGACGAAATGTGCATGAAGGCTTTAAAAAGGCATAACTTGAGGTTGACAAGTCCAATTGGTGTGGCTCTTTTTGCTATGGTTTTTTTTTAGAAGTACTTCAAAATGGCATGAAAAATGACCTATAATTTTTCATGATTCATCAATGGTGCAAGTCATTTTTCAAGTTTTCTTTCATGAAAAGTCAAAAGGACACGGGATGACATCATGGAATATTCTCACGTGCCATTCATTGGGAATTTATTCAGCATTGTTTTTTGGGCCAAATCCACCTTGGAATTTGAGCCCATGCATTCCCACATGTGTGTAAAAGTCATACATGCACAAAAATTACACCTTTGTAAAATTGTCATTAAACATCATTTTGTGTTTTTTCTTTCATATAATCATGATTAATCAAGTCTCAAGAGAGGATTGATGCATTAAACAAGGTTGTTCATGTGCAAATAAGGGGGGCATTTCCAAAAATAACAAAAATAATCATGGACTTGAAACTCCTTCATTTGAGCCCACCAAGCCACAAAAATCAGAGTATAAACTCTAAAAATATCATTGAGCAAAACCCTAATTTGGGCAACCTCCATACACACTGAAAATCTAACTTTTCAAAAATAATATCATACTTTATTCTCATCAAATCTCTCCATACATCCATGGAAAATGAAAACCAATAGCATATTCTTGATCTACACACTCTAAGGATCACAAACCACCCACGATTTGAGCCATTCCAAACAGTTTCTAAACAGAGCTTTAATGGAGGTTGCTTCTTGAATCTCAAGATCTGGACCATTTCAAGCACAACCAAAGGTAGCAAACATTCATAGAAGTTCAAGGGAGGTATTCTGGAGCTTATCTCATCACCATACTGAAGTTTCAGAAGGTGCCATTTTTGGTAACTCAAATTTCGACTCTCTTATTTTGCTCATTTTTTATGCCTAAATGCAACTACATGCTATGGTGATGATGTAGATGTGTTTACTTTTTAAAATGATGAAATATTGAGTGAGAAATCTTGATTTAAAGTTTTGATATTCAAACTTGTTGTTTGTGATTTGAGAGATTGGTGAAGATTCATGAAAAACTAATATGATTTTTGAGTTCCTAGCATGTGGTTTAGGGGGGGTAGCCCCATTTTCATGGAGTTTTGGCCGCGCGTGGGAGGTGGCCGTCGCCGTGGGTGGCCGGAACCCTACCGGCGTCACTATTCATGGTCGGATTGTCTTGAGGAAGAAGACAATCCCATGGCCGTTGGATCGCTTTGACTTTATTTGAAATGGATGCTCAAGATTCATCCATGTGTTTTCTTGCTTGGACCAATCTCATCCATCCATTACATGTTTGACTTGTTGAATTTTTTTTGATCCAAAAGCCCATCCATTTTCTGATTTTCGTTTTTATTTATTATTATTAGTCACTTAAGTGACTTGTGTGACCAATTGATATTGTTACATATGTGTCACATGTCATGTACATATTTTACCCTGTTTTATTTTATTTTTTAAAAATAGCAAAAATACGTAAAAAAATCTGAAATGTTTTGTGAGTGATCTCTGATGAGTCCTTGATTTTCTGGTACCATTGCCCAATTATTTAATGGCACGTGGAATTTAATATGAATTTCGGATTCATTTATGTGCATTTTTGATCATTGACATTCAAACCTTCATGAAATCCCATATTTTAATCATTCTGACCCAAGCCTTTGCACAAACCATCCTTATATATGGTACTAAGATATGGTAACTGGTTTGGTTATTTTCTATGTCATTTTGCTAGGGTTTGACACATGAATTTAAAATGTTGCATTTTAGGACATGTTTTTGCATTCTCAATTTCTCAATTTTCTTTTTCATATCAAATGAATCTGGATGCTCCTGATTTTTTGCATGATGTTTATATATGCTTAGTGGAACCTTGTGTTAAATTATCATGAATTTAGGATGCATTTTCAATTTGATTTGGATTTTTGAAGTTGATGTTTGCATTTTAGTCCCTATTTTGATGTTTGCTTAGCATGAGGCACTTGTGCCACTTCCTTTGAATGTTGAAACCAATCCTTTTGCGCATGTTTTAGTATGTATGTCATGTCTTTATGTGTGGAACCTTGCCCCCTGACTTTGAGTTTTGATACCCTTTTGATGCATTTGTTTGACAAGAGGTTTAGGTCTCCTATCCTTGGTTGTTTTTGTGAACTTTTGTGAACTTTAATAGCATGATTCATGTGGTTACACTTTGATTCTGGTTTGGTGCCTTTTCACATGTGTTCTCCCCTGTTCTATGATGCTTCTATCAAGTCTTTGTGCATTTATTCATAATGAGCTCCTTTTTGCATTCATTTGAGCATGAAAGACGCATTAGGGTTTCATGATACACTTTATTTGATTTTGATCCGAAAGTGATTCTATGCTTATGATATGAACTTGGGGGTTTGCATATTGATTACATAGCTCATTTGACATGCTTATGATGTGCATACCTTGCTGCCATGTTCATTTCATCTTGACACATAATTGCATGAACTTGTCTATAATGCTTTTGTTGCATTTTGAGGTGCTTGGGACATGATTGACTTTCACTTTGCTAAGTTCGATTTAAATGACTTTTGATTGATATTTTAGGAGTCATTTGGTTCTGTTTGTGTGCTTTATTGTCTAATCCTTGACCCTTGCCTCATGCCTTTACCCTTTATGACTCATTATTGAAGTTGAAGCACTTTGAACTTGTATGTTGACTTGTTTGACTTTGATGCATCTTTGGATGTCTAGTGCTTTTGCTTTGATCTTGTTGAGTTAATTTCTGGAGACACTTATTGAACTGATGTCACTTCTGACTTGGTGCTATTGTACCCTCCTTTCATCATTCATGCTTTGTTGTGACATGCTTTCTATTGCATCCGAGCACTGTTTACCTGACACTGTTGTTGCTATGATTCTTTTGTTTGGTGCAACTCTTGATTACACCCCATCTTGTTATTCTAACTTGTTTGTTGAGTTTTTGTGAGGGCTCACATGACTCTTGAAGAGATAGCTTACTCGGTATTCCACTTTATTTGTGGGATACCATTTGGAGATTTATTCTGATTGCTTTGCTGACTTGCTTTCTTTGATGGTGCTAGCTTGAGAGATCTCTGGGTTTCTTGTTTCTTTAGTTGTTGTTACTTTGGATCTTTATCCGTGTGGTAGATCTCTTGATCCCTTTTACATCTTTCCAGCATTTTACCGCTTTCTTAGCTGGAAGACCTCGATAGGAGGCAATGTTTTGTGTGTTTACTTTTGTGCCCAAAGACCTCCAAGAGGAGGCACCAGTGCTAAAGACCTTCATGAAGAGGCAATTGACAGATAAAAGGGATTAGTAGTCAATCCCCCGTTATTCAGTGTGTCGTTCTTTATGCTCGCACTACGTGTCGATGCTTCAGAACAAAAGCCCAAGATCTTTTGTCCGGTCAGTCAGTGGAGATGGTTCCATCTTTCTGAACCCCCACGCTTTGTCATGAGTTCACCCTGTCCAGGGTTAAGAGCTATGAGGTCTTATCCTTATTACCCTTTTGATCTGCTCACCCTGACGTTCAATGTCATTGGTTAAGAGCCCATTTGATTACCTTTCCATGGCTTGTTTGTCGAGGTTGATATGACCCCTCTTGACTAAAGCCCTACCCATGTATGTTTGAACCCCCTTGTTGGTGCGTTTACTTTATGCTATATGTTTTTGTGTGGTGTGATCATCTCCCCATAGGACTGCTAGGCTTCGTATATTCTCTCGTTTGCATGTCAATTTAGGTAGCACGGTTCCTTCGTCTAGGGCTTCCTTTTTGCATGAGCATTCCTAAAACACAAACAAACTCTTTGATTTTCTTTTCTTAAGAATACGTTAACTCCTTCTACTACAGGTGAGTAAGTCTCCAAAGGTCGAGCATCCGGTAGATTGCGTAGTAACGTCATTCATCTAAAAAACACAAAACAAACAAAAATAGGTTAGCCAAGCTACGGTGCTCTGATTCTCAATCCTTCTTGAGATACGTATGCAGCAGGGTAGGGCCTGTGCGAGCAATAACTCTTTCCTTTCCCTACTTTGATTTTCTCTCTTTCGCATCGCATATAGGACTTTTTATACACACACTTTAGACATAAATAGCAAGCGTGGATCCTGTGGAGTACCATAGACGTGAAGGGGTGCGATAACCTTCCCTTCACGTAACCGGTCCCCTTATTCGGTTTTCTTTGGTTCGAGACTTTGTTTTATCCGTTCCCTCTTGGTTATGCAGTACTACCTTTCCCTCCTCTTGGGATAAAAGTACATAGCTCTGTAACACCTCAAAATTTGCCCTCCTCTCTTTGGAGACTAGTTTGATACATTGCATTTCCTATTTTAGGGCATTAGGCATGGCATAGTGCATATCATATGAAAATAAGAAAGTTATCCTCCAAAGTCTTTTCAAAGATGGAGAAGTTACATGGTTCAAGCCTGAGGGTTGCTATGAATTGGTGATCAACCATCTGAGGGTTTGCTTTTCACCAGGGTTTCAAAGGTTGAGCATTATCTGGTTTGCAAGGATATATTACCATCATCATGGTTCTATCATCATCAAGGGTTTCATGATTCATGCTCAAGTTTCCTTTGGATTAGGGTTTTGACCTCTGGTCAACCCCAATCAATGCATTCTTCCAATCAGGGTTTCTCAAGGAGATGAGGTATTTTATTGAGGATAGGATCACATGAGTGTCATAAGGAGCTTACATGAGCTAGGGTTTCATTTTTGAGCAATTTCCTCAAGTGGTAGAGGCTCAAGCTGATCAGGGCATTCCAAGGTCATCTGAGGACCAAACAAGTCAACTGTGTAGTCAATTGAGGGCTATGAGGTGGGGAAATGAGTTGAGACACCTCAATCATGTTCAAAAGAGGTCTATTTGTCATTCTGAACATCTATCTTGAAGATTTTGAAGTCATGGCAAAAGTTTCCAAAAATGGAAAGTGACCTGTAATTTCAAGTTTCCAAAAATGGCAAGTTTTTGGTCCACATTCAACTTGACTTATCAACATCAAAGAAGCTTCAAGTGGATTTTTGGTGAACATGAAAGTTGAAGATCTTTCTCTCCCCTTTTCAAAAAGCCCTAATTCATGTCCATATAATGAATGGTTGAGAAGTTATGGCCAAATGATTACAAAGTATGCATGGAAGTTCAACATGGCATAACTTTTGATTCAAAACTCCAAATTGGTCCACTCTTTTTGCAAAATGCTTGTCATGACCAATACTTGCCAAATGAATCTTTGCCTTGCATGGAAGAAGCTCATATGACCACTTGTTCATACATGTGCATTTTGGAGGGAAATTTAATAATTCAAATTTGGTTGATGATACAAGCAAGCTACCAATTCCATGATGATTATTGAATGGTTTTAAGTGAAATCCAAGCATTGCATGAGATTTGGCACGTGCTAAATGGCCATGCAAGCTCACTTTGGCATTTTTTCAAAACATTTCATAATTCACTAATCATGTTTAACACCTAGCCTAATTTTGATTTCAGTGTGATTAGGGGATCATATAAATAGCAAACCCTAACTGAATTTGCTCATAACTAACTTTTGAGATCTAGAATTTTCATTTCCCTCCATTTTTCTCTCTCTTCAAAACTCAAAATTCTTCACACAATTCCTCAATTTCTTCACATATTCTTGTTGATCATGGAATTCTGAGCAGGATTCAACCATTGGATTGGATAATTGAGCTTGATTTTGAGTAGGTCGTGTGCATGAACATCTTGATGGAAGCTTGAAATTCAGTTGGATCTAAGAGGTTTCAGTGGATTCTTTGCACACAAAGCTTCAAGGCACGCATAGAGAAGTTGATCTGGAGCTGGAGGAGGCTTGAATACACGAATTCAATCACTGCCATTTCCAAGTAAGTGAAAATTCGACCTCTCTTTTTTGCCAATTTCTTGTGATAAATGCGTAGATCTTGCATCCCTGAGCATGCTGATGGGTTTGGATTTGAAAACGGATGAGAAATGAGGAAGTTATGTTGAATTCAAGTTTTGATGTCAATAATGTTTTTGCTCGATCCAAAGAATTCATGATGATTTAGGATTAGTGAGTATGATATTTAGAATCAGCATTGAGAGAGCTTTCGAACGGTATAAATTCATAGAATTCTGGAAAAAAACTGTTGAGCTCCGCCGTGGATCCAGCCGGAGAAGACGGTTGTAACAACCGCCCTCCGCTGTCTGCAATTCTGGCTAGGGTTTGTGTGAAACGCAGCGTTTCATGCTGCTTCTGTTCCTTCATGGCGCGCGTTCGATCCCTATGTGTGTGTGTTTGCTGATTTATTTTGGAATTCCATTTTTCCTTGTGAGCGTGGGTTCGATCCTGGCGTATTGCATTTTTTGAATTTCCATTGATATTCTTTTGATCCTTAGGGCGTGAATTCAATTCCAGGCCATGACATTTTCTGAATTTAATTGTTACATTCTCATTGACTGTGCTTGCATGAGTTCGAACCTGCCTGGATGTATCATTCTGATTTTCCTTTGAATTTCATTTTCCATTATTTCATTATTATTTCATTATATTTTCTCCAACTTTGAAAAATCACAAAAATAGTAGAATGATCCAATTTCACTTCAATTTTTTTTTTCATAATCTTGTGTTGATCTCTAGTTTTTTATAGAACTAATTTCATGATTTGTTGCTTCTGGATTTTTTAATTGTGAATTTTTGATTGAGCCTTGTATCATTTTTATATGTTGCATTCATTTGCTTGTGAAATCTCCATTGTTGATCCAATTGTTCTGAAATTTGGCATGCATGATCCTCACATGTGATATGATTTTTGAGCTTTGATTTTAGATTTTTATCATATGTTATCACTGTTTTGGACACATGAAGATATGTTGTGACAATTTGTGTCACATTTTGGATGTAGCATTTGTGCATTTCCATTCATATACCATTTGAGCTCTTCTGGATCTAATTTTTTGCATGGTGTATGTTCATAACATGAGTAGCTTGCATAAAAAATTTCAATGCCATTAGATGCTTTTCTGTTTTGATTTGGATTTTCTAATTTGATTGTCCATTTTGTGCACCTTTGCTTGCCTTTGCTTTACATGAATTGTTTGAAGCATTTGCCTTATGAATTGGTATTGGTCCTTTTGAGGACTTTGTCTTGATTGATTGAATATGCTTTGTGCAAAGTATTGACTTCTGTTTTGGTCATTTGACTTGATTTTGAACCTAGTCTTTGAACTAGTGGTTTGTACACATACTAATTGAGCTTTGTGTTTCAGGTTTGAGCATTTGGCACTAACGGTTGGTTTGGTCTCATTATTTGAGATGCAAGTTGCTTTGATTACTAACTCTGGTTGTGTTGTAGGTCCATTGATGTGATGAACTCACTTGAGTGCTTGCACTAATGACTTGCATTGTGTAGATATTGGAAAGTTCCACTGTTATTGTCTGTTGGTTTTCTGAATACAATATTAACTGTTTGGCTTTTGTACAGGTACATTAGTTGCTAGCTCTTGCTTGAGCTTTGCTTTGGATTGTGGTTGATACACCACTGAGGTAGTTTAGCCTTCTTACTCCATGTAGTCTGGAAGTCCTGTCACCTTTTTGGCAGGCATTTGGCTGAAGTCCTCCTTCTGAGGCTCTGATTGTGTTTGTTTATATTTGTGCCAAAGACCTCCAAGTGAGGCATGTTACTTGATAAGTCCTCCTAAGTGAAGAGGCAATTGACAGATAGAAGGGACTAGTAGCCAGTCCCCTGTTATTCCGTGAGTCGTTCTTTATGCTCGCACTACGTGCTGATGCTCTAGAACATGTACCCAAGATCTCTGTATAGAGTCAGTCAAGTGGAATAGGGTCCCTCTTTCTGGATCCCCACACTTTATTTGTCATTAAGCTCACCCTGGCCAGGGTTAAGAGCATGAGGTCTCATCCTCATTTCCATCTTTGATCTGCTCACCCTAACTCTCAATGTTAGTGGTTAAGGGCTTATGTTTACCCTTACAGTTTGGCTTGTTTGTCGAGGTTGATATGACCCCTCTTGACTAAAGCCCAACCGTTTGTCTGAGCCTCTTGTATGTATATAGTGTGTGATGCTTGATCATTTGTGATTGGTGTTTATTTACTGTTTTGAGCTGACTTGCTTCCTGTGTGAGTTAGTTTCTGATTAGAGATCTCAACCTAGGGATTTGTTTGCATGGCAACTATTAGGCTCGAGTTAGTCTCCCTATTAGTTTGTTGTTTCCCTGGTCTCTGGTTAGGAGAGAGTTTCTCCCCTGTTAAGGGGAACTACGTCGCCCTGATTCTCATACCGGATGAGATACGTAGGCAGGAGATCGAGCGAGATCTCTCTGGGCACCCTTTTGTTTTTTTGTGTGCGTTCAACCTTTTTGTTTCTTTTGACGTCTCAGCGTCTCTTCGTGTTTGTGTGACAACTATTAGGCTCGAGTTCCAGACTCCCTATTAGTTTGTCAACCTGATAACCTTTTGCTTTGGTGTTCGCTGGTTAGCGTTTGTTATTGTTTGGAATCGGATGTAAGTCCATATATTGACATTCTGTTTCCTTGTTTGTGTTTCTTGTTTGGAGTCGGATATAAGTCCATCTATTGGCATTCTGTTTCCTTTTTGTTGTCAGGAGTCGGGTGTAAGTCCATGGATTGGCATTCTGTTTCCTGTTGAGTGTTTCTCTTGACGTCTCAGCGTCTCTGTTTGGTGTTTTGTTTCGGCGTGCGTTAGCCGAGCTACGAGTGCTCTGATTCTTCCTCTGGATAGAGAAGATACATATGCATAGGATCCAATGTCCTAGCGAGCATGTTTCCCATTTCCCCGAACTACGTTGACTCTGATGTTTGTTTCTGACAAACTACGTAGGCCCAAGATGCGACATCCTGCCGAGTCCACTTCCTCCATCTTCTTTCACCTGTTTTATTATTCCAGTGTGTGCATTTCTTTGAGCAGTTTATCAACAACCTTTTCCTATTCTTTTGAGCGTGGATCCCGTCGAGTACGACGGACGTGAGGGGTGCTAATACCTTCCCCTTGCGTAACCGACTCCCGTACCTTGCAATCTCTGGTCGTAAGACCGTTCCTTTTCCCTTTCTTAGGTTAGTCTTGCGCTCCCTTTCCGTCATAGGATGAATAGCGTCGGTGGCGGCTCTGTAAATTGTTTTTTTTCCGCCGGTTGTTTTTCGCGTTGCGACAAGCTCGCGACTCTACTCTTTTTCCGCGCCACTCTTTTCACGTTTGTACTTGGATTCGGGAAATCCGGGGAGCGACAGCTGGCGACTCTGCTGGGGACTTATTTTCCCTAGTGGGCCTTTCCTAGCATTTGTTTGTTTATTGTCTATTGTGTGTTATTTATTTATTGCTTTGCATACTTATCTGCTTGCATTGCATCCTATGTGCGCTTTACTGTTTCATGCATACTATGTTGGCTGTGTATCTGTTTCGCTGTTGGGTGGGAGTCACAAGAGGTAAAAGGCCCAATACACAGGCTATAAGTGAACTTTAGGACACCTAGGAATAGAGTGATTCATGGGAAGCGGGTGGTATGGCGCCACTTAGCGGAACATGGTATCACGAGCAGTTCAGATTCTGATGGGGTATTATCGTTGCATACACCTGGTGTGCATATGATGATATTCTTGAAAGGATTGTTTATCCTGCGTTTCTCTTGACCTTACCCTGGCCTAGATTACACCCGTGAGTGGGGCGAGAATGAATCCTTTACAGGTACTGATGGTGACTTATTCTGATGGTGACTTGTTCTGTTGGTGACCGTGTCCTGTGGGTGACTTTTGTTTGGTTCTTGTTGGTGACCGTTGGTTCTGAAGTATGGGTTCTAAGTTGATGACTGTGTTTTATGGTTCCCGGTTCCGAATTCATGCTGAAGTTCTGATCCTGTGCCTTGTGATACACAACCAACCAGCCATTGTTTCATCATTTTGCATCATAGCATGTTTATTTTCAAAAAAAATAATGCATAAAAAAGAAAAAAAAGTTAACCCGCATATGCATATCATTTTTCAGGTTTATTCAGGAGTCTGTTCACACCGAGAGATGGCTGCCATTCCAGAGTTGAAGAGGAAAACTTGCACCTACAGCTTTTACCGTGAGTCGTTGACATCTTTGGAAGAATTGGGTAATCTCGTGACCGACCGTAATCAGAAAGTTTTTGATGATCAGTATGGGGATATCTTGGCATTGTTGAAGATGGTGGTTGATCCGGTACCTCTGCAGACTCTCTTACAGTTCTATGATCCGGAGCTTCGTTGCTTTACTTTTCAGGACTACCAGTTAGCTCCCACTCTTGAAGAGTATTCCATCCTTATGAATGTCCGAATCAAAAATCGAGTACCTTTCCTGGATATGCCAAAGGAGGTGGATTTCAAAGTTGTTGCTAAGGCTCTTTACTTGAGCATCAAGGAAGTGAGCGATAATTGGAAACCAAGCGGTGATGTTGTGGGCTTATCCTTGAAGTTCTTGGTAAGGATGGCTAAGGAAGAAGCAAAGAAAGGAAATTGGGTAGCTTTCAACGCTCAGTTGGCTGTCATGATTTATGGAGTTATTCTGTTCCCTAGTATGCCTAGTTTCGTGGACCTGGCAGCAATCACTATTTTCATTGGAGGAAACCCGGTGCCTACCTTGTTAGCTGACACCTATTATGCGATACATAGCAGGCATGGTAAGTGTGGAGCTATCAGGTGTTGTCTCCCGTTGCTACTCAAGTGGTTCTTGTCTTTTCTACCAACCAATGGACCGTTTGTGGATACTCGGAATACTCACAAATGGACTCAGAGGATCATGTCGCTCACATCTTATGATATCAAGTGGCAAGCTTATAGGATTAATGTGCGCAACATCATTATGAGTTATGGAGAGTTTCGCAATGTTCCACTCATAGGAACTAGGGGTTGCATCAACTACCACCCGATTCTTTCTCTCCGTCAGTTGGGTTTTGTCATGAATGAAAGGCCGCAAGATGTCGAGATAGCTGAAAATGTGTACTTTGAGAAACGGAGCGATCCAGCAAGATTGGAGCAAGTGGGGAAAGCTTGGGAGAATATTGGTATAAAATATGGATCTGTTTTATGGAGGAAGTTTGCAATTGCTATGCCTGCTTACACTGAGTGGGTCAAGGAAAGAGTTGGGACTTTGTTGCTACCATATGACCGGATGGAACCATTACAGGAGCAACCGCCTTTGATCCTTTCTGAGAGTGTGCATGCTGAGTATTACAAATAAGCCTTAATGGAGAATCGCCAGTTGAAAGGAAATGAACAAGAGATCCAAATGGAGCTTTACAAAGCAAAAGCTGATAGGCTGAATTTGGCTCATAAACTCAAAGGAGTGCAAGGTGAAAGTTCTAGTAGATCAAGAAACAAAAAGAGGTCTTATGATGAGATAGAAACAATGTTGGATGAAGAACACCATGAACGCTTGAGATTACAAAAAGCGGAAGCCAATTACAAAAAGAAGATACGAGACTTGGAAAGACAGCTTAAGGACAAAGGTACTCAGTTGAGGAAAGAGGTAGATCTGAGGCATGCAGTAGAGAGCCAGCTCAGAGGAAGTGACATCCGTGCATCTCATTTCCGAGAGGAAGTTGTTGAACTCAGGGTGCAACTGAAAGAGAAGCTCACCCCTCTACCTGAGTGTTCAGAGTGTGACCGATTGATGGATCAGTGCCAGTATTTGAAGACTCTCATTCCTGAAGGACGACTTCCCTAGTTTGTCTTGTTGTTTATTTTGAGAATTACCTCCAGGATTGTTGGATGGGATTCCTTGTTCTACACTGATGAACTAAATCTTTGTTTGAACCATGTTTGTATGAACCTTATTTCTTATGTCTATGGATGAGATTATTGATGTTTCACTTTTGCTTGCCGTCCAGTGTATGTTGCTTCTTTGTTGTTTATGTTCCGCTTACGGGTGCAGGTTGCCATTTTTCAAAGGTGGACGAGACTCTTGAATACCTGAGAAATGATAAAACATAACATACGCATCATACACATATCATTCTTGCATCATTACAGGTGTTCTTGAAGAGGATTTCTCATTCTTGTTCCCGTTTCAGGCAGGATTGATGAGTATCATCCGCACCGTTACGCAACAAGGCAGAATCAACAGAAGTTCATGGATCAAGTTCAAGCAGATTTAACAGAGATGAGGATCAACATGGCCCAGTTCATGAGTATGATGCAAGGGGTAGTGCAAGGGCAAGAGGAACTCCGAGCCTTGGCCCAGAGACAAGAAACTGTGATTCCCCCTGTCGGTCAGAATCCGCCAGAAGGAACCCCTGTCAATGACACCGCTGCTGCTACCAGCCCTGTCAACAACTATGCTACTGGTGACGAATTGTGTGGTATTAGAATCAATGGACAACCCCTCATTACAGAGGCTGCTAATGCTCGAGCGACACGTGCTCCAGTTCACCATCCTTCTCATTTGGTTGACAAGCAAGAAGATATGTTCACTATTCTCAGTGATGATGATGAATTTGGAAAGGCGGAAGAGAGAGATAGAAAGGTTGACGCCCTTGCTGAAAAGATTCGCGCCATGGAGTGCCAGAATTCTTTGGGCTTTGATGTTACTAACATGGGTTTAGTTGATGGGTTGAGGATCCCGTACAAGCTCAAAACGCCATCTTTCGACAAGTACAATGGCACTTCTTGTCCCCGAACTCATGTGCAAGCTTACTACTGGAAGATATCCGCTTATACTGATGATGAAAAAATGTGGATGTACTTTTTCCAAGACAGCTTGTCTGGAGCCTCTTTGTATAACCGCCCTCCGCCGTCTGCAATTCTGGCTAGGGTTTGTGTGAAACGCAACATTTCATGCTGCTTCTGTTCCTTCATGGCGCGCGTTCGATCCCCATGCATGTGTGTTTGCTGATTTATTTTGGAATTCCATTTTTCCTTGTGAGCGTGGGTTCGATCCTTGCGTATTGCATTTTTTGAATTTCCATTGATATTCTTTTGATCCTTAGGGCGTGAGTTCAATTCCAGGCCATGACATTTTCTGAATTTAATTGTTACATTCTCATTGACTGTGCTTGCATGAGTTCGAACCTGCCTGGATGTATCATTCTGATTTTCCTTTGAATTTCATTTTCCATTATTTCATTATTATTTCATTATATTTTCTCCAACTTTGAAAAATCACAAAAACTAGTAGAATGATCCAATTCACTTCAATTTTTTTTCATAATCTTGTGTTGATCTCTAGTTTTTTATAGAACTAATTTCATGATTTGTTGCTTCTGGATTTTTTAATTGTGAATTTTTGATTGAGCCTTGTATCATTTTGATATGTTGCATTCATTTACTTGTGAAATCTCCATTGTTGATCCAATTGTTCTGAAATTTGGCATGCATGATCCTCACATGTGATATGATTTTTGAGCTTTGATTTGAGATTTTTATCATATGTTATCACTGTTTTGGACACATGAAGATATGTTGTGACAATTTGTGTCACATTTTGGATGTAGCATTTGTGCATTTCCATTCATATACCATTTGAGCTCTTCTGGATCTAATTTTTTGCATGGTGTATGTTCATAACATGAGTATCTTGCATAAAAAATTTCAATGCCATTAGATGCTTTTCTGTTTTGATTTGGATTTTCTAATTTGATTGTCCATTTTGTGCACCTTTGCTTGCCTTTGCTTTACATGAATTGTTTGAAGCATTTGCCTTATGAATTGGTATTGGTCCTTTTGAGGACTTTGTCTTGATTGATTGAATATGCTTTGTGCAAAGTATTGACTTCTGTTTTGGTCATTTGACTTGATTTTGAACCTAGTCTTTGAACTAGTGGTTTGTACACATACTAATTGAGCTTTGTGTTTCAGGTTTGAGCATTTGGCACTAACGGTTGGTTTGGTCTCATTATTTGAGATGCAAGTTGCTTTGATTACTAACTCTGGTTGTGTTGTAGGTCCATTGATGTGATGAACTCACTTGAGTGCTTGCACTAATGACTTGCATTGTGTAGATATTGGAAAGTTCCACTGTTATTGTCTGTTGGTTTTCTGAATACAATACTAACTGTTTGGCTTTTGTACAGGTACATTAGTTGCTAGCTCTTGCTTGAGCTTTGCTTTGGATTGTGGTTGATACACCACTGAGGTAGTTTAGCCTTCTTACTCCATGTAGTCTGGAAGTCCTGTCACCTTTTTGGCAGGCATTTGGCTGAAGTCCTCCTTCTGAGGCTCTGATTGTGTTTGTTTATATTTGTGCCAAAGACCTCCAAGTGAGGCATGTTACTTGATAAGTCCTCCTAAGTGAAGAGGCAATTGACAGATAGAAGGGACTAGTAGCCAGTCCCCTGTTATTCCGTGAGTCGTTCTTTATGCTCGCACTACGTGCTGATGCTCTAGAACATGTACCCAAGATCTCTGTATAGA
The DNA here is from genome assembly GCF_024323335.1 of Lathyrus oleraceus. Classification (NCBI taxonomy): domain Eukaryota; kingdom Viridiplantae; phylum Streptophyta; class Magnoliopsida; order Fabales; family Fabaceae; genus Lathyrus; species Lathyrus oleraceus. The sequence goes on along the minus strand of NC_066581.1, from coordinate 364,520,137 downwards.
GTCAGTCAAGTGGAATAGGGTCCCTCTTTCTGGATCCCCACACTTTCTATGTCATTAAGCTCACCCTGGCCAGGGTTAAGAGCATGAGGTCTCATCCTCATTTCCATCTTTGATCTGCTCACCCTAACTCTCAATGTTAGTGGTTAAGGGCTTCTGTTTACCCTTACAGTTTGGCTTGTTTGTCGAGGTTGATATGACCCCTCTTGACTAAAGCCCAACCGTTTGTCTGAGCCTCTTGTATGTATATAGTGTGTGATGCTTGATCATTTGTGATTGGTGTTTATTTGCTGTTTTGAGCTGACTTGCTTCCCGTGTGAGTTAGTTTCTGATTAGAGATCTCAACCTAGGGATTTGTTTGCATGGCAACTATTAGGCTCGAGTTAGTCTCCCTATTAGTTTGTTGTTTCCCTGGTCTCTGGTTAGGAGAGAGTTTCTCCCCTGTTAAAGGGAACTACGTCGCCCTGATTCTCATACCGGATGAGATACGTAGGCAGGAGATCGAGCGAGATCTCTCCGGGCACCCTTTTGTTTTTTTGTGTGTGTTCAACCTTTTTGTTTCTTTTGACGTCTCAGCGTCTCTTCGTGTTTGTGTGACAACTATTAGGCTCGAGTTCCAGACTCCTTATTAGTTTGTCAACCTGATAACCTTTTGCTTTGGTGTTTGCTGGTTAGCGTTTGTTATTGTTTGGAGTCGGATGTAAGTCCATATATTGGCATTCTGTTTCCTTGTTTGTGTTGCTTGTTTGGAGTCGGATATAAGTCCATCTATTTGCATTCTGTTTCCTTTTTGTTGTCAGGAGTCGGGTGTAAGTCCATGGATTGGCATTCTGTTTCCTGTTGAGTGTTTCTCTTGACGTCTCAGCGTCTCTGTTTGGTGTTTTGTTTCGGCGTGCGTTAGCCGAGCTACGAGTGCTCTGATTCTTCCTCTGGATAGAGAAGATACGTAGGCATAGGATGCGATATCCTAGCGAGCATGTTTCCCATTTCCCCGAACTACGTTGACTCTGATGTTTGTTTCTGACAAACTACGTAGGCCCAGGATGCGACATCCTGCCGAGTCCACTTCCTCCATCTTCTTTCACCTGTTTTATTATTCCAGTGTGTGCATTTCTTTGAGCAGTTTATCAGCAACCTTTTCCTATTCTTTTGAGCGTGGATCCCGTCGAGTACGACGGACGTGAGGTGTGCTAATACCTTCCCCTTGCGTAACCGACTCCCGTACCTTGCAATCTCTGGTCGTAAGACCATTCCTTTTCCCTTTCTTAGGTTAGTCTTGCGCTCCCTTTCCGTCATAGGATGAATAGCGTCGGTGGCGGCTCTGTAAACCTGTTTTTTTTCCGCCGGTTGTTTTTCGCGTTGCGACAGCTGGCGACTCTGCTGGGGAACAAGTTGACCTCTTGCTGGTCCATCTTCCCTAAGCGAGTCAATCCTAGCGCTCTTTAAGGTAGTTTTGGTTGCTTTTACTGCTTATTTATTGCATTTATGATTATTACTGTGATTGTATATATTTGCATATATGTTTGCATGCATCATATTACTGTGCTGGATTCTGGACAGGTTTGGTTCCTTTGATTTGGGGTGGGTGTTCTGAGTGGGGCTAAAACCCAGGCCCGAGTATACACCTAGGATTAGCATGGTCTCATGTTGCCTCTCATGTTAGGTCAATATGTTTTTGGCGACGTGACATACCCCAGCCGGACGAGGTTCTTTTGAGAGAGCTCATCCTTGTGGAGTATCCACTATGGTTGGGTTACCTCTTTTGAGCTGTTGACTTCGGTGACCTTTCTTTCTCGGATCTTTGGTTTAGACGATTTTATGAGAGCTGCAACGGCACACCCGAAAGGGCAAACCCGTTGAGTATCTTGTCCAATTGTCGAGACCATTATCCGCCTTAGGATGACCTTATTTAGAATTCACCTGTGAGGGGAGGGGTTGATTCCTACAGCACAGGTTCTGATGGTGACTCTGTGATGGTGACTTTGGTTCAGTCGGATTTGTGGATATTTGTTTCTGACACACCGGAGTTCTGTCCATGGTATTTATCAGCGGGTTTCGTTTATTTCGGATCCCCGGGTTGAATTTGGGGTTGCTTGTTCAGAGGATCTTGTTGTTATCAGATCAGTGGTTTACCTGTGATGATGGTGATATATCCTCAGGTTCCGTTTATTTCGGAACCCCGAGTTGGATTTATGGTTACCCAGTCCCTCAGATGGTTGTGATCAGTTCAGAGACCAGAATCCAGTACAGTTGATGTTCAGATGACTTGGAGGATGGCACAATGCATTGCATTCATGCATCTGCATCATTCCCATTTTGCATTTATCCGCATCTAACTCATGTTTATCCATATGCAGGGGACATTCTTGATTGAGATCCTGGTTGAGAGACTTTTTTGTTCCAGATATGAGGACCGACCTAAAAGCTGATGTTGTCTACAGTTTCTTTGATCCAGAGATTGACGTGCTGAAAGATATGATAGCATTGATTACACCTGACCGTGTGGGGATGTTCCGTGAGACTTATGGTGGTATTTTGAAGATGGTTTTCAGGCTTACAGATGGGGATAGGAGCGCCCTCCATACTTTTCTCCAATTTTATGATCCTGGTTTGAGATGCTTTGTCTTCCCAGATTACTTGTTGGGACCTTTGATGGAGGACTATGCCGGTATCCTGGGTATTCAGATCAGAAACCAGGTTCCTTTCTTTGCTACTAAGGAAGAACCTGGCGTTGGTGAGATCTCTCGTGCTCTTTATTTGAGCTCTGAAGTGACTAAGGGAGGTTTGAAGGAGAAGGGAAAGTTGCCCGGTTTTCATCTGAGTTTCTTGGAGGCTAAAGCCAAGGAACATGTTGCTTTGGGTGATTGGAAGGCCGTTTGTGCTTTCCTTGCTGTAAGCGTTTATGGAATCATCTTGTTCCCTAATCAGAAGAACTTTGTAGACATTAATGCCATCCGGGTGTTTTCTCAGAGGAATCCCATTCCTACCTTGGTGGGGGATGTTTATTACTCGGTCCATAATCGGAATGAGAAGCGGCGTGGGGGATTGATTAGGTGCTGTGCTCAGTTGTTATACAAATGGTTCATAGGATATTTGCCTTCTAGAGGTGCTTTTGTCTTTCTTGATCATACTGTCAAGTGGGCAACCAAGTTGATGGGTTTGCGAGCCAAGGACATAGCTTGGACTCACAATGGTATGGCTGGACGAGATTTCATTTGCAGTTGTGGGAGTTTTCCCAATGTGCCTCTTATAGGAGTTCAAGGTTGTATTAATTACAACCCGGTGCTTCTTAAGAGACAAGTGGGATTTGCTATGGAGGGTCCTCCCCTTGAGCGTGAGATTCAAGAGTCTTTCTATTTCCCGATTGAAGGCAGTCAGTCATTGTTGAGGCAAGTGTCTGATGCATGGCGCGACATTCAAAGGAAGGGCAAGGTTCCTTTTGGTAGGGTTAATAGCAGGTCTTTTCCTCCGTTTGATGATTGGCTCAGAAAGAGGGTTGAGCTCACGTATCTACCATTTCCTGTGGGTGATCCTTGGTATCCGTCGATTGAGGAATCCCATTCTTCTGTCAGTATGGAGGAGTTCCTTGAGATGAAAAGGGAGAGAGATCAGCTGCAAGCAGAGAAGACTGAGTTGGAAATGAGTGTTGCTAGAATTCAAATGGCTAATCAGGAAGTCAAAGGGAAAGCAGAAGACCAGGCTAAGAGACATGCTCTGGAGGTGAAGCGCTTTGAGATAGACACCGCCTATTACCGCAAGATCAGCCAAGCGTTAGAGTCATCTACGAAGGAGCACGAGATTACCAAGGAGAAGTTGGCTAGAGCGTTGAAGGTCATTGAAGATGAAAAGAGGCGACAAGTCCTTGTGAAGACTCAAAGAGAAGCTAGAGCCAAAGTCCTTACCGCCGAGTGGAAAGCAAAGCTGAAGGTTAAGGGAGAAGAGCAAGTGAAGATTGTGGCTGAGAGAGATCATTATCTTGCTGAGAGGGACCATTATTTCCGCCAGATGAAGATTCATCAGAAAGAGGTGGGAAAGCTTTGGTTGGAGAACACTGAGCTCAGGTTCGCTATGAAGTTTACCAAGATGGTTGATGATGCAGAGCCTTCTGTGGGACCTTCTTCAGTTTAGACTTTTATCGCAGTTATTATCATGTGTTGGATTACCGTCAGGCATGTTGACGGAATTCACTTTCTTGTATTTTCTTTCTAATTCTGGAGAATTGTAATTGATTTGTATCAAGCCTGATGTATGACTCTTGCACGTGTGGTGCACTTTTGATATACAGTGGTTATTATCATTCAGTGATTGATCTTCAAGCTTTATGTGCTTTGCTGTGCGCACTCACATAACACACACATGGTCGGGTGGTATCTTTGCTAAATCATAATTCTCTGCTCTGTATGGTGAAACCAGATGATTGATGTCAGAATGTTGCTGTCAAATTATTATCTGTCTCGATGAAACCAGGATCGAAAGACAGAGTGGTCTTCATATGGATAGACATTGCATTCATGCATGAATCATAATAACTTGTCTTCTATTTTGCAGGTGTCAGTTTCTAACATGTTTGATTGTTTCAGGAATCATTGCTCGCGCACGTAGAATCATTCCTTTGCACGTAGCTGTCGCATTACGCGAAAAACCGGCGGGAAAACGAAAACAACAGAGCCGCCACCGTGCGTTATTTATCCCAAAAGAGGGAAAGGAAACGCTCGAAGTAAACCTGGAAAGAACATGGTCTCGCGACCAAAGAGAATGGGATCGGGAGTCGGTTATGCGAAGGGAAGGTATTAGCACCCCTACGCATCCGTCGTACTCGACGGGATCCACGCACAAAAGGAAAGATAAAGGTTGCTAAAACTGCTCAAACATCAAACACTGGCTGAAAGAGACACAGAAAACAAAAGAAACTAACTCGGCAGGATATCGCATCCTGGGCCTACGTAGTCTGTCAGGCACAGACATCAGAGTCGACGTAGTTCGGAACAGGGGGAAACGTGCTCGCTAGGATGTCGCATCCTATGCATACGTATCTTCTCGGACTGGAGAAGAATCAGAGCACTCGTAGCTCGGCTAACGCACGCCACACAAAACCACAAAGGAAACCGACTGCCAATCGCTGGACTTACGTCAGACTCCACACAAATAGGCAAACCTGGAGGTCGAATGCCAATCGCTGGACTTACATCAGACTCCGAACCAACAAACACACACACAGGAAACCGACTGCCAATCGCTGGACTTATGTCAGACTCCAACAAGCAAACAAGACCCAGGAAACCGACTGCCAATCGCTGGACTTATGTCAGTCTCCAAACACATACCAAGGGGTTACAAAGAAAAAAGGGCGCCCGAAGAGATCAGCTCATCTCCTACCTACGTACCTCATCTGGTATGAGGATCAGGGCGACGTAGTTCCCCTACGCAGGGAAGGAACTTCTAACCTAACCAAAGACTGGGAAATGACAAACTAGAAGGGAGACTAACTCGAGCCTAATAGTTATCATGCAAATTCACCATGGTCCTAGGTTAAGGTTTCTAGCTAACTTGCACAGGGAGCAAGCTAAACCTAAACAGCACAAGCAAAGCAATCATTCACAAATAGCACACACTATATACAAACAAAGTGGGCTCACACAGGGTTAGGCTTTAGTCAAGGGGTCATGTCAACCTCGACAAACAAGCCACTGTATCAGGGTGATGTTAGCTCTTAACCCTAACATTGAGAGTTAGGGTGAAGCAGATGAAATAAGAAGTGAGGGGTGTGCCTCACAGCTCTTATCCCTGGTCAGGGAGAGCTTTGAATAATAGAAGGTGTGGGAGTTTAGAAAGTTGGAACTCTTCTCCACAAGTTGGACTCTATAGATCTTGGGTTAAGATCCACAAGGCATCAACATGTGATGTGAGCCAAGGGATGACACACTGAATAGCAGGAGATGGACTACACATCTCTTGTGTCTGCCAATGCCTCTTCACTTAGGAGGTCTTTGATATGTACAGGGGACAAAGATAAACAAACACAAGCATTGCCTCTTAAGGAGGACTTCAGACAGGTGCCTGGCCACATAACAGGCCAGGTCTTCCAGACTACATGAAGAAGAGAGATTATACCTCAATGCTCAAGCAATCAAGCAAAGCAAAAGCAAGTTCACAATGAACTTAAGCAACTAATGTACCTGAAAACAATCTAACTCAGTCAGTATACAAGTCAACAAAAAAGTCAAACAGACAGACTAGTGGTCAACAGTCAACAGTACACAATTAAACAGACAAGCATCAATGCACCAAAGCAAAGCACAAGCTCAACTCAAAGGAGCTAAAAGCAACCTACAAAACAATTCAAGATTAGTCAACATTCAAAAATCAACCAACTTTAAGCAATGTGAATCAATCTCCTCAAGGCCATATGCTTCTTGTCCTGAAAACACAACTCAACCATAAGCACAAACCACTAGGACAAGGCCTAGGGTCAAAGAGGGAGAAATAATTCAAAACAGAACATGAAAATTGACAAGAATCAAGCTCAATCAAATAAGAACATCATCCAAAAGGTCTCATGTCCATAGCATCAACGAATTTCATTTCACAAGTCAAATAAGGCAAAGCATGCAAGTTCAAAGCTCATAGAAGCAACAGAATGAACAAATCCACATCAATTCAAAAATGGATCAATAAATCTCAAGAAAAATCATGGCTAAACAGAACACATCACATGATCATTCCACCAAAATTCAAGGCATTTGGACTAGTAGAAGCATGGTAATCAAATTCATCAAGTCAAGGTAAGCACAAACAAGCTCAAATAAGGCATCAAATGGTGCATCAACTTAACACAAGCCTAAAACAGAATCCACACATGATAAATGCATCCAATCAAAGCCATAATAAACTTCAAAGAGTCTAGAATCAATGTGCCAAATTTCAGGCTCATAGGATAAACATCAAGCATTTCACAAATCATTGAAGTTCATGACTATCAAAAAGTGCACAAATGATCAACCAGCAAAGAAAATCCCAAAAAAATCAGAAATGAATCTAAAAATTCTACGAAAATTCATGCTCCATCCTAACATCCAGAAGTAGCATCATGCAGAAAATCACATCAATTGGCATTTATTTGGCATGGCAAAGAAAATCAACAAGTTGAGCAAGAAATGGTGTGACACACATTGTCACACCTTCATTAACCAGATCATATCTCAACAACCAGAAATGAGAAAAATCCAAAATCAACACCAAAAGGTCAATTAGAATGTCTAGTTTAAGCATGCAAAGTGTCACAGTCATTGGATTAAAATCCATCATTTCACAATCAAAATGGCAGCCAAGGTACAAGATAGCATAGGTATACACATTCCCTAAGCAAAATTAAAATCCATGCGTGCACAATTTCTGGAAAAATCATCAAAAATAGTAGACATGATAAGGAACAAAGTGCAAAAAACCTCATCTCATTTGGACAATCCATCAATGAGTTATGAATTTTTGAAATGGATGAAAAATTAAAAATTAAAAAAAACACATGTGAACAAGGCATATGAACATGGATGGTAAATGAACTAAAAATGCAAAGGCTCATGTGAAAAGTCCCTCAGCTGGAATCGAAGTATGTACATTTTTTAATGTGGCGCCTCAACAATGAAACACAGCGTTTCATTAAAACCTACGTGGACATGGCAAGCGCGTTGGACCAATTAAAATGACACGCTGGATAACATGCAACCAATACATGGCAAGAAACACTGAAACGCATGCAGGCAAGGCTAAAACAGATCAAACACGCTTCTGGAATTGAAAACCTAACATTCATGCAATGTTCATACGCATTCATAGGCTCAAGAACATTTTTGCATAGAAATTCACAAACAGCATACCATTGCACTCGTCTTTGCACGTACATCAACAATCTAAACTCAATTCGTCCTAATTCTCACTAACATGAACGGATCGAGCAGAATAAGTTTCATACATCAAACTTATATTCAACATAACTTTCTTATCTCTTCATGAAATTCGATGCCACAAAGCTCAAACTACTCAGTGTTGGAAGATCTATCATATGCATATCATGATTTCAAGAATTACAAGATTCGAATCCTAACCTTCAAAGAGATGCAGAACTGGATTCAGTGTCCTTAGGCTTGGCAAGGTCAAAACAGATGCGCCTCAACTCTTGAATGAATGAATGGAAGAAGAATTGGAAGTTAATCTTGCACGATCCTACTCAAATCTTCAACTGCCATGAGTGGATGAATGTTGCAACAGTTCCAAAACCAGCACCAAATCCTTGAAATCTTGCTTCAAACACACTCAAATATGGTTATGGATCAAGGATAGATCATGAACTAGGCGAGGTTTGTGAAGAAAATTGGAGAAAAGTGAGAGAGAAAAATTGTGAAGATTTGTGAATCTAGATCTAGATCTGAGAATTATGCAATGTTAATCCAATTTCTGTTATGCTTAGGCTATATATATGATGGACTAATGAAGTTACTAATCACAATTAACCAAATGCAATTAGATTAAGTGAAATGCAAGTGTTTTGGCAAATTGGAAATTCACCCTCATGTGCATGAAATCAATGGAACAGTGCACGGTTTCAGTGTTAATTCACCTTGAAATGTCATTTTTAGCCAAATGCAAGTGATACCATGTGTGGAAAATGCTTAATTTTTGAATTAGACTTTTCCCTCCAAAATTCAAATGAAATTCAAATGAGAATGCCAAAATTTTGTAATGGATATGCATGGTTTGTGATGCATGAATTGGATAGTACATGTCAAGAGAAGAATGTTGCAAAAAAAACCAACTCCATTGGCCTTATGGTTCAAAAGTTATCCCCTTGTGAAGTTCAAATTATCTTGGCAATGATTGATCCATAACTTCTCAACCATGCATGAGAAATTCCTGTTCTTGGACTTTTTGGAAAGGTGAGAGCAAGATCTTCAACTTTCATGTTGGACAAAATTTCATTTGAAGCTTGCTTGGACATGTAAACTTGAGGAGAAGACCTTTCCATTTTTGGCAATTCCAAATTACAGGTCACTTACTATTTTTGGAAACTTTTCATCTGACCTCAAATTCTTCATTGTTGATGTTTGCAATGTCAAATGAGACTTGTATGGACATGAATGAGGCCTCTCTAACCATCTCCCACCTTCAAATCCATGATTTCATGCACAGTTGACTTTGGTTGATTTTCTAGGGTTTCAGATGAATTACATCTTGACTGATGACTTCTGAACATCCAACCTTTGGCCAAACCACTTCAAAATGATCCCTAGGTCATATGAACTCAATGAACCAACCCTAGGGCTTTGCTTCCATAGGAAATGCACTTTCTTGCTTGCACACTGAATCTCCTGACCAGTCTTGACTGATCTTGCCTGATGACTGTTGACTATGCAAATGTTAATGCAAATGTTAATGACCTAAAAATGAAAATGTATGTACAAAATGGGAGGTGCAAATTTGAGGTGCTACAGCTGCCCCTATTCAATCAGCTGGGAACCCGAACGGATGAGAGCAATGGCTGTCAGACTTTCAGGGTAAACAGGGATTGAATACCGAAAGAACCGGAAAATTTGCACACTGCGGGGATCCAAGAAGGGAAAATACACCAACAGATGCTTCCAATGGGATCTGAGGTTTATTACTGGGGATTTTGATTTTTTCAAAGGTACGGAACCACATCTAAACGTCAATGGACGATGAATGGGAATAGAGAAATCACAACTAGACGCCAACGGACGACTAGGAAAAACTCGACGTTTATCGAAACCAACGGAGAGGTAATCAGGAATTAATGAATGACTGGAGAGAAATACATCTAGATGTCAACGGACAACTAGGAAAAACTCGACGTTTATCGAAACCAACGGAGAGGTAACCAGACATTAATGAATGAATGGGAAGACTCGACCAGACGTCAACGGACGAACGGGAGAAGCTCGACGTTTATCGACACCAACGGAGAAGGAGAAAACTCGACCAGACGTCAACGGACGAAAGGGAGAAGCTCGACATTTATCGACACCAACGGAGAAGGAGAAGACTCGACCAGACGTCAACGGACGAAAGGGAGAAGCTCGACGTTTATCGACACCAACGGAGAAGGAGAAGACTCGACCAGACGTCAACGGACGAAAGGGAGAAGCTCGACGTTTATCGACACCAACGGAGAAGGAGAAAACTCGACCAGACGTCAACAAACGAAAGGGAGAAGCTCGACGTTTATCGACACCAACGGAGAAGGAGAAAACTCGACCAGACGTCAACGGACGAAAGGGAGAAGGAAATACATCTAGATGTCAACGGACAACTAGGAAAAACTCGACGTTTATCGACACCAACGGAGAGGTAAATAGACATCAACGGATGACCTGTGGGGAAAAGTATCACTATACGTCAACGGACGAAATAGGAAAAACTCGACGTTTATCGAAACCAACGGAGAGGTAGCTCACTGGGGATCAAGGTCACGACAGGGAGCAGACAGGAAGGAACACCAAGGATGCCGGGTTGTAGGCATAAAAAAGGTGGCCGACCAAAACGTGAATTGGTTTGTGTTCCAAAACACTCATCATCCTGAAGAGGGCTAGAAAAGCAATCTTGTTAGAGGATGGACATTCGATTCCACAAGGAATACGAATCTTACTCAGTTGGGGAAACAAACAAAGGGTTCAACCAAAGAGCGCATGAGATATATTATCTATAGCCGTCAAAACATAGATAATACACTCGCATGGATGATCATCCTAACCGGTTTGTAGGTTATTAAAGGAAAGATCGATCGAAAAGAAAGGCATCGGGATACCGAGACTAGGTATGTAAAGATGACCAATCAAAAGGGGAAACCACAAACATTGCCAGCAAACGGTGAATGAAAGAAGACCCACTGAGGATAAAATTGCTTAATTAAAGAAAATATCCGAAAGGAGAAAGGGAATATCAATACCAAAACGGGATACTGATAACCACAAAGAGGGGATTACATCTACCGGTTAGTAGGTAGAAAACCACGGAACAGTAACCGTCATCACTAGGATGAGCACAAGGGTTGACTCCACAAAGGGGAGAAAAGAGGATTCACATCTACCGGTTAGTAGGTAGAAGACCACAAAGATAGGACTTACAACTGCTGGTTTGTAGGCAGAAGCCAACAAATTCCGCTGAGGATAAGATGAATGAGTGCCGATTAGTGAGCAACTATTCATTTATACCACAGGGAGGCACAAGAAACAGCCACAAGAAATCCATTTTAGGATCGATCCAAAAAGGAAGACTGAATCAAGACTCATCCTAATGAGGAAAGAACTCAATAGGGAAAACCCATCCCGTTACGTATGTTGGGAAGGAACGGAAACAACTGTCATCCACGAGGATATAACTCAGTGGGGAGCGCAGAAGGAAATGACAGACACTTTCTGCTTAAGGGGTCGACTCTATATGGAGAGATCAGACACACCCACATCTGCTAGGGGAGCAAACCAAGCTTGCAAGATGCTACCAATTGGGGAGTAACACTGTTGGAGATACCCGCTCAACTAAGGAGTCACTCGTTGGGAAAACACCTTTCTACCTTGCTGGGGAACCCAATTCTGAAATCAATCCAAAGGCACGAGGCTAAACTCTTTCCAACAACCCATTCTGGGTCACCACGGCTTAGGGCTAATGGATATGTTTGCAATGCTGATGCATGAGTTTTTTTTTAGCGCAATGCCCCATGATCATGGAAATGCTACGCACTAATGATGCAATATGCTATGCTTATCTAAATGATGAATGCATAAAAACACATTTCCTTCAGAGACAACACCGGAGAGCTCCAGGAACCTTGCTGAGGATCTCAATCCCACGTCAATTTCCACCCTGCTGGGAAAAGACAACCCTTGCCGGGGATGACCTCCATCGAACCCGAACTGCTTGGGGATTACTCTGCTATGGGAGGCAACCAATGCTTATCTCTACTGGGGATAATTCTTGCCGAACCCGATCCGCTTGGGGACCTTGTTGGGGGAAAACTATCAACACAAACTCCGCTGGGAAGACAGTAACCTTCTGACTTGCCGAGAAGACACCGATCTCGACTCTGCTAGGGAGATAACACTCTCACTGGGGAGATACGGCCTATTGGACACGGACCGCCCGTCGATTTGTCGAACACTGGGGTTCACCATCCCACCATAGTGTTGACTTTCCACTTTTGAGAACTCCCAGACTCGTCTGGACTTTTCTGATTCATCACTTTGTATTCCCGACTCCTCCGTACTTCACGGAGATCGAACTCCTGGGATTCATACAAACTTTCCAGTCCTCAGACTTTGAAGAGTCTTCTTGATTACCCTCTAGGATCGTCGTCCTTCTTTCGCCGTCTTTTCACCGTTCTTCTATCCCTTGCCCCTGATTGAACTTTGCGGGGATCTCTTGTCAAAAGGCTTCATATCATAGCCTGCAAGTGAATGAAGATATTTAACAGCACCTGCAAAAGAGATCGTTAGATAAAAGCGTGCCCCAGGCGTGCCAACATTTCAACACCTAGATCACTCAAACTTCCGAATAAGATTTCACGCTTTCAACCTTATAAGCATGCATCGGAAGGGATCTCCATGTTTCAAAATGCAAATATTCTCATCAAAAATAAACGGATGTTTTCGCAATCAAAGCGGTAATGAAAACAAAAACAAAATTATTTGATTGAACATGCATTTTATTGACTGAAAAAGATGGCTCAAAACCGAGCAACACACAGGAAGCAACCCCTGAAAAGAGGTGATCGCGCACAAAAGGAAAAAATCTACCCTAATGGCAATGTGAAACCGTGATCTCATCGGGTTTCAACTCAGTTACACCTCATATGTCCTCAAGACTTTCCGCACTTTCTGTCTTCTGAACAAGACGCTTCCGATCGATCTCTGTCAGGGATTATCCCAGTTATATCCAAAGCACAAACGATCATGCTAGACGCAGTTGTTCGTTTCATTCCCTCTTTTGCCTGGACCTCCCTTTCGGGTTTTCAGTCCACCGGGATACCCTTTTTTGCCCAAGTCGCCCTTGTGGGGTTTTCGACTTACCGGGTGTACAAATTCTTTTCATTCTTTTATCCCTAACTTTTTCCCGAACCTTTTCTTTTTTCCTTTGGTTCGCCGGGATGCCCTTTTTTGCCTGGACTCTTTTATTCTTTTTTGTCCAGCGGGTCAATTTTACGAAGTATTTTCTAACTGCGTCCGCATTCACAGGGGATGGAAAATCTTCATCATCCGTGGTTGTCGACAACAAGGCTCTATCAGAGAAAACCTTTTTGACCACGAATGGGATCCATAACTGTATATCCACTTGCCCCTACGATCGTTGAGGAGGAAGGATCCTTTTTAATACCAGCCCTCTCACGTGGTACGCACGAGGTCGCACTTCTTGGTTAACAACACGCTTCATTCACTGGGTACAACTGCCCCATGACAAGTAACTGTCAGCCCTTTTCCTCAGTCAGGCTCAACGCGTCATATCGAGTCCTTATCACCTCAGCCTTCTCCAATTTCTCATCCATCAGGATTCTCCACAAGGGGATCTAGACCTCAGTAGGTAATACCACCTCTATCCCATACACGAGCGAGCGCGGCGTTGCTCCAATAGACGTACGCACCGAAAATCGATACCCAGGATACAAGCTTCGTACTCAGCCATCATTGTTGGTGCATTCACATGTTATCCGGGCAACGAAAGGAATGCGGGATCTTCTTTTTTTTGCGTGACCAACACGACACTAACTCATCCACATTAACCTTCCCCATCAGACATCAGAATCCGTTCGGATTCAGGGTCAGGCCCCTCCTCCGGGATCGGTTCCTCACAATCTTTCGATTTGAGCACCTCGAGATGTCCTCATCAGGGAACTCAAACTTCCTTGGTTGATAATCCTCAATGGGTCGCTGGGCGAGATAATCAGACAATACACTCCCCCTTGATTGCTTTCTGAGAGGTATACTGAGTATCGTATTCAGCCAACATCATTTGCCCTCTCGCAACCCGTCCGGTCAATGCTAGCTTCTTCAAGCACATACTTGATCAGATCCATCTTAGAAATCCACAAAGTGGTATGAACCAGCATATATTGTCTCAGTCGGCGAGCAGCCTATGCCAAAGTACAGCAAGTTTTCTCGAGCAGTGAATGTATTGTTTCACAGTCGATAAACTTTTTGCTCAGGTAAACTGCATGCTCTTTTCGACAAGACTCGTCATGTTGACCCAGTACACACCTCATAGACCCCTCGAGGGCTGTCAATTACAGAATTAATGACCGTCTCTCTACCAGAGTCATCAGAATCAGAGGTTCCTGCAACTTATTTTTTTCAATGCCCTTTGGCAACCATTATCCACTTGACCGTTTGCTCTCTTTTTTTCGGTTCGGTTCAGGCATTTCTTGCATTGCTTTTTCTTCTTCTTTTCTTTTCTTTCTTTCTTTCTCTCTCTTTTTTTTTTTTTGCAGGATCGACCTCGATTCCTCTTTCGTTCACAATAAGCCTCGGCAACTTACCGGACAACACTCCACAAGTGCACTGATTCGGACTCAACCTCAGTCTGAGTTGTCTCAACCCGGTCAAACGACTTGCCCCGGATCCACTAGATGCCCTTTTTCTACTTGGGACTTTGCTATCATGTCATCAACATAGCATTTGATTCCACGATGAATCATATCATGAAACAAAGTCACTCTGATACGTGGCACCGACGTTCTGTTTCACTAGAGGACAGTCTTCTCTCCATGGTAGCTTGTGCACAACGACAGCGGTATCCGACCCTGGCATATCCTGACACGACCAGGCGAAGGTATCCACATGCTCTTTCAACAGGGCTACCATTCTGCTCTCGACTCGCCTCTGAAGCGGTCCAACTTTCACTTCCTTTCTGACCTCGGCGGTGCCTGGAATATCAATCTTGAATCGCTCCTCGTGCGGTTGAATCACCTTCTCCTCTTGTCTTAACAACCTGGCTAATTCCAGCAGATCACAATCTTCTTCGCCTTATTCTTCGGCATAATAGATCGGATTGTCGAAGTCATACAGAGGCGTAACCGAATTGTTGTCAATGAGATCAGGAGAAAAGTCACTTTTGAGGTCGGAACAAGACAAATCAAAAGGAAAGAAAAATGAAAATAAACATTGCCATTTTTATTTTTTAAACTACAAAAATAATTGAAAAACAGGGAACACCGCTTTTAATCACAAAAACATCCATTTATTACTGATGTAAAATGTTGCAAAATGAAACACATGAGATGGCCCTTACAATGGACCATTACGTTTTGGGAAAAACGTATGGCTTTCATGCAAACAGAATTGAAACACAGAAATACTACTCTTCTGGATGAGTGACAGTGGCGATCTTGGAGGCCTTCCAATTCTCTGGTACGCACGATTTTATCCACGCCTCGAGCTCGCGGTCACGGTCAATCTCTTCACTCACTGAACGAGCATGATCAGGATCCAGCATTCCTGCACTGACAAAGGTGTACGGTGGACGACATCCTCTGTTTGGTCTAGACGACTCTTGATCTGGCTGATAACCGACCCCAAACATGTCTGCTTTTACCACAATATCAATGATCCTTCCCCAGCCTTGTGTCGCAACCCGAAAAATACAGAGGTGCGAAAAAAACAACCGGCGAGAAAGAAATGACAGAAGAGTCGCCACCGTGCGTTATTTATCCCAAAGGAGGGAAAGGAAACGCTCGAAGTAAACCTGGAGAAAGGAAAGGAAAAGACAAGGTCTCGCAACCAAATCTAGGGTTCGGGAGTCGATTATGCGAAGGGAAGGTATTAGCACCCCTACGCATCCGTAGTACTCTACGGGATCCACTCTTGTTTGTTTCTTGTCTAAAGGGTGTGTGTTTATCTAATGTACTATTTACTAAAAGGGTCAAGAGAAAAATGACTCGCACGGATGTCGCATCCACTGCATACGTATCTCATCTGGAATGAGAATCAGAGTCTTCGTAGCTCGGCTACCTATGGGTGAAAGAGATGTATGCTCGCTAAGACATCGCGTCTTATGCCTACATATCTCATCGGGAATGAGAATCAGAGCATAATGTAGTTCGGCTAACTACGGGAACAAAGGTCTCGATTGCAACTAGGGCAAGAGAAAGGGAAGGTCTCGATCGCAACGAGGGCGAGAGAAAGGATCGCAATAAGGGCGAAAGCAAACAAGGATTAGTTGTTAGTTGTTAGTCAAACTCGGCAAGACATCGCATCTTGTGCCTACGTATCTCATCTGAACATGAGAATCAGAGTTGCCGTAGTTCGGCTACATAGGGCAAACATGGAAACCGAATGCCAATCGTTGGACTTACATCGGACTCCGAACCAACAAACACGCACAGGAAACCAACTGCCAATCGCTGGACTTATGTCAGACTCCTACACACACAAGGGGTTTAACCGGATGCTGAATCGTCAGAAGCAACAACAAAGTTGAACAAACAAGCTAACACACACAAAAAAGGAAAAGAGTGCCCGGAGAGATCTCGCACGACCTCCTGCCTACGTACCTCATCTGGTATGAGGATCAGAGCAACATAGTTCCCCTACATAGGGATTGCCATCTGAACATGGACTTATAAAGAAGGACATCAGTTGTGTCAAAGGAGAGTGGGCAATGTGTTCACGTCCTAGCAGTAGGTGTCGCAGCTCGCTGAATCGAGTCTTAGGCAGTTACCTCTTTGCAATAGGACGGATTGACATGCCACAGGATCGGAGACGCACGGAAAGGTCTAGAAGTGGGGAAGCTCTGCCCTAGAGTTGTCATGCAATATGTACTTAGGTGTTTAGGATTTACAAATGGGAATATCTACCTAATGTTAGCATGCAAAGAATATGGGAATTCTACCTATGTTATCATACAAAAGAATAAGGGAATCCTACCTATGTTATCATACAAAAGGATATGGGAATCCTACCTATGTTATCATACAAAAGGATATGGGAATCCTACCTATGTTATCATGCAAAGGGTTCTATCTAATGGGTGCTACCTAATCGGAACAAGAATCGACGAATGGAGCAAGGAGAAGTGTTAGGGATAAGGGTAGATGGCGACGCATGAAGCAATCGACCTACAAGGTTGATGGCGATGCATAAAGCAATCAGCTTACAAGGTTGATGGCGATGCATAAAGCAATCGACTTACAAAAAGGTGGATGAATGCGTGCTGGTTCTGTTAGGTTTTGAAAAAATGATTACTCGACGTTGGATCGAGGTTTTGATCTTGCTTTGAAATGGTTATCGAATGCTCATTTTTATTTCTTGTATTAACAGATGAATGAAGAATGAAAGAATATTATACATTTCATGGGAGAGGGATACATTTGTTATGAATGGGGATTGTTCATGGCAAACAAACAATAATAATACATGCCTCATACACCATACAAGTAGGCCACAGTTAATCAAACAAGTAAGATATAAACAAGTATATAATCGAATCAAATAATCAAAGAATGAAATAATGAAGCATTAAACAATGTATGAGTGTAAGTGCAAAGGAACCGGCTCATTGTAAGAAAGCCCAAGAGTAAGCTATGTGAGGTCGATGGCGATGCTTAAAAAGCAATCGACTTACAAGGGTGTAAAAAATGGGCTCGATATTAAATCGAGAAAAATATGATTTTTATAGTTTTAAAATGGTTTTGAATTAAATTAAAATACAACAACTTTACATTATTAACAAAATGAACATGTGAGTGTAATAAAGGCATAAACATAAAAAGAAACGAAAATGCTAAAAGAAAAAATAATATAGCTAAAAGAAATAAAATGCCAAAAAATGCCACACATGAGTATTGAACCCACCCCACTCAAGAATATACACACTGCCCTTCTCCACCAGACCACTTATGATCATCTGCTACTGTGATACTATGTTAAATATATAAACCGAGATAAAAAATAAATAAAAAAAGATTAAGAACAATAAAAGAAAATACTAACATATAAACATTTTTATGTTTTTTATCTCTGTTAAAAAAAACAAATTAAATTAGAAAAAAGAAAAAAACAAAATGGAGACGACGAAGCAGGAACTCGTCTTCCTTCCACCTCTCCCCAACCTCACGAACTCACCCTTTCCCAACAACGGCAATCTCACGCACTCGCCCCTCTCGTCCCTCTTATGACATCGCTCATCAACGAAACCCTCTCACGCTCTCAAAACTCAGCGACTCAATCTCTCTCAACTCTCACAATGTTTCATCAACAAGCACATGAGAAGGATAAAAAGAAGGAGAAAAGAAGCTCTTACAAAGTGTCGCGGTGGTGGCGGTGTAGGACGTGCAAACGCTGGCCTCCAGGTAATCAGTCTTGGGATTTTAGGGTTTTCTTTGCTTGAGATTTTTGCCTCCAAGTTCCGTTGTTGAATCGTCGCCCCCTCTTACTGATTCACCCTTTTTATTTATGCCTCCTGATTTAGGGTTTCAAAGGTGCATTTGGTGTTTCAAAAGGAGTAAATCTGCAAAGCACTTTGGATGCTCAGAAATTGGATTGACCTCTTTGATGCTAGGTTTGAAAATGGTAATCTGAACCTTCGCTTTCTTCCTTGAATTTCATCTCTATTCCAATTTGGGAATTTCTTGAATTTTTACTGTTGGCTAATTAACCTTTTTTACTGCAGGGAATTGAACTGTTGATGTTGGGCGTCGTTTCAGTCCACTTACAATCCCATCACTCTTCTGCGCAGTTTTCTTGCTTGGCCTTTGAGGAATTTGTTGACAGGATATTGTAGCAGCAGGTATGAGGATCATGGTAATTGTGTCTTTGTAACATGTTTTCTACTGCAGTTTTTTTTTGCATGATGCTTCTTGGTATGGCTTGTTGGCATAATGCCAACTGGTTTGGATACGGTGTTTCTTGATGGTTTGGACATGATCGAGTTTGGTTATGTTGAATTGTTCTTGCAGGGAGGATTTTATGTTGCAGCTTTCCATGAGCCTTCTCCATCATCATAAACTCAAGGCCAAATGCATGTGGGAATGTTACAATGGTCCGGTTATGGTGCTGCTGCAAAGCTATAACAAGGAAAATGATTTTGAGTTGGCAATGTATTGTGTGTACTGCAAGTATTGGTTGTGTTAGCTGCTAGGTTGAAGTCCCGTGTGGTGATGTTGGCTTGTTGCAAGTTGTGTGCCTTGATGCACTGCTTTCTGCAGAGTTTATTTGGTTTATGGCATGAGGTTTAACAGGTATGGCCTATGGCTTGAGACAGTTGCAGACATTCATGGCCTTGCTGCAGTTTTGACACATGACTTGGCTTTGGTTTTGTAGGTTCACTCATGGAAACTTGCATCTGAAGTAAGCAAAGGGAGCACACATGGACTTTGGTGGTAAATCAAGACAAGATAGCGTGAGATTAGGTCCAAGTTTGGGAAATATAATGCATGGTTGGTCTGCATGTTTGGTTTAGTCTCACAAACATGATGCATTGATGCTTCAACTGCAGTAGGCATTGCAGGTTGGTGCAGAATACTTGCAAAAACCATTCGAAGTGATGTTCTGGAGCTGTTTGCAGGTTTTAGGCAAGACAAAATGTGTTACAATAGGATGTGGAGTGGGCTGCTGCAGCAGCAAGGCTAACATGGTGTACTTCCCTTGGCTTGACCATGTATTTCCATAGTTGGGTGAATTGTTTTTGTTGCATTGCACTGGTTCCACGGCCTGTTGGATTAACCACGCTTTTGGCCTAATGCAGGACTTATGGTTTGACTTAAAAATACGCAGGACTTTCAACAGGACCAAGTTGATTGTCCATTTGGCTTGGTGTAGCAGGGCCTTAATGCAAGACCAATAAGGATGTGTTTCTTGTTGCAGGTTGCAGTTTTCCCCCTGCTGTTTGATGCAGATGCAAGTGTGACAGGGTTGTACCTTTGTTGCGATGGAAAAGATAGAGTGTGCTTGCACACCAGCTATTGCTACTCTGCTGTGCAGGCTGGTTTATCAATGTATGCAAGGCAAATTTGAGTGTAGGTAGACTGCTTGGCATTAGGTCTTGCTGACTTGGCCTTCGACACACTTGTGGTTTTGACTCAAGACTTGTTAGCAACATGTCGATTCAAGAGCTATTGGCAACATGTTAGTTGAGACTTGACAAATGCAGCAGGACAAAGTAAGAAACTCCAAAGTTCAAGACATGACCAAGTTAGCATTAAAGTGAAGAAAACGAATTGACATGGAAAAAACCAAGTCAACATGGGCACGGAGCATGGAATAAGGGTTAGGGTCAGTCCTTTGGTGATTAGGGATGAACAAGGACCTAGGGTTGACTTTGGTCAACGTTGACCAAAAAGTCAATTGTTGACCAAAGTCAACAAATGGTCAAAATTCAAATGTCTTTGTAGTTTCTTTGTAAATGGACAATGAATCAATGGTTATGATGGAATTTAGGGCTTTGGGGAATTTGGGTTGACTTTGGTCAAAGTTGACCAAAAAGTCAACTGTTGACCAAAGTCAACAATTGGTCAAAAATGTCAAATTTTGTATTTTCTTGTATGGAATCAAATGTAATGGTTTACACTGACATGAAATAAATTAAAATGGATTAACAAATGGTTTGAAGTTGGTTTCCAAATTGTTTTGCCTTATGACTTGAATGACTTGACTGATAATGAACAAAGCCATGAAATGAGACCATAAGGTTAGGGTTTTGACATAGTATCCATGAACCAATAACATGACTAGCAAGTGGCTTGAAACACAAGAAGCTTGGTTGTTCAGATGACCCAGACCATAGATGTATCCACAATCACAACACCATGACTTTGGATCAAAACCAATCCTCATATAAAACCAAAGTAAGGTTAGGCCAAACGTGCTAAACAAAAGTGAAAACATAAAAAAATTCAGGACCAAAATCGGGGTATGACAGTTGCCCCTATTTAAGCGTCTTCAACTAGAGAATATGAAGCAGGACGTTCTTCATATGATCATAGTGGGAGATGGTTAAATACTAAGAAGACCCGGATTTTGATCCTGAATCCCCATGAAATAATTAACAATGCCTGTCAGAATCGGCAAAGAAGCAATCTCAAAAGAAGAATCCGTCTGGTACGGTGAAAATCGGCTTGAGTACCGAAACAGAAAGTTGACCTGGATACCAAAATAAATGGTAGCACAAGAATACCCATGGCCTGAACGCCGCACATTAGTCTGAACACTAAGCATCGGAAAATGAGAGTATCAAATGTTGGTCTGATCACCGGAAATCTGGCCTGAATGCCACAAGTTGCATCGACCTGAATGTCGGAAACTTCTTCGATCTGAATATCGGAAACTGGCCTGAATGCCACTTCGGTCTGGATACCGGAAAATTGGCCTGAATGCCACAAGTTGCATCGACCTGAATGTCGGAAACTTCTTCGATCTGAAAATCGGAAACTGGCCTGAATGCCACTTCGGTCTGGATACCGGAAACTGGCCTGAATGCCACAAGTTGCATCGACCTGAATGTCGGAAACTTCTTCAATCTGAAAATCGGAAACTGGCCTGAATGCCACTTCGGTCTGAATACCGGAAAAATTGGCCTGAATGCCACTTCGGTCTGAATACCGGGAATTGGCCTGAATGCCACAAGTTGCATCGACCTGAATGTCGGAAACTTCTTCGATCTGAATATCGGAAACTGGCCTGAACGCCACCTCGGTCTGGATACCGGAAGAACTGGCCTGAATGCCACTTCGGTCTGGATACCGGAAACTGGCCTGAATGCCACAAGTTGCATCGACCCGAATGTCGGAAACTTCTTCGATCTGAATATCGGAAAAACTGGCCTGAATGCCACTTCGGTCTGGATACCGGAAGAACTGGCCTGAATGCCACTTCGGTCTGGATACCGGAAACTGGCCTGAATGCCACAAGTTGCATCGACCTGAATGTCGGAAACTTCTTCGATCTGAATATCGGAAAAACTGGCCTGAATGCCACTTCGGTCTGGATACCGGAAGAACTGGCCTGAATGCCACTTCGGTCTGGATACCGGAAACTGGCCTGAATGCCACAAGTTGCATCGACCTGAATGTCGGAAACTTCTTCGATCTGAAAATCGGAAAAAAACTGGCCTGAATGCCACTTCGGTCTGGATACCGGAAGAACTGGCCTGAATGCCACTTCGGTCTGGATACCGGAAACTTCATGCCTGTCAGCATCGGCAGAAATAGGGAAAATGATAATTGAGGCGGCACGTGGGCCAGCGACCCATGCTGGGGATAATAAGTCATGAACAACCTTCAGTCTGAGCACTGGAAACAAACTTCTGGCTTATCACTTGGGATACCGAGAATGTTTTATGCTTACATGCGTATGTATGAATTTTTCAATGGCGTAATGCTCCATGAAAATGGAAATGCTACGCGATTTGGGAGGATGCAATGCAATATGATTCTACATGCAGGGATGCGAAATGCTGGGGAAAATGCCAAGCTGAAGCAAGGAATCCCGTTGGGGAAATGATTATAATCTTCCAGACCCTGGCACTACTGTTGGAGATGCACAACATAATGAACTATGTGGGGAAATGACCGGCCGCGCGGTGTTCTGGCAATGGCGAGATACCGAGACTCTGACTGGGGAGAGAACGGCGCTGGAAACCTGTTGTTGGGGGAAGCGATAGTGGTTCTGGAAACCATAATCTACGAGAGATGACTCAGCAGGGGGGAGCAAACACCGATACGGTACCGAGGTTATGCTTCCAGGAAAGAGATCATCGATCTGGGATTGAAATCCTCGATCTGGCATCGAACTCTGAGGAGCAGCTGCTTCTGCTGGGAAGATACAGTCTGGTACTGTCAACTCCGCTGGGGATATACAGTCTGGCACTATTAACTCCGCTGGGGATATACAGTCTGGCACTGTTAACTCCGCTGGGGATATACAGTCTGGCACTGTTAACTCTACTAGGGAGTGTATAGTCTGAAACACATGCTTGGGAAGCACCGTAGTGAGAACCTGCTGGGGATTGAAGAATCCAACACTCTGATCAGCTCTGCAGGGATAAGACACCGGATTCGTCTGTTGGTGACTTCACTGGGGAAGATATTCACGGTCATCTGCAGGGGATTTTAAGGAAATGCCCCGAGGGTATCTGTTCTGAATAGACGATCCAAAGCACTTAAAATTTACAGCAATTTTAAATGTTTATTAAGCATGTACCTGTAAAGCTCTTATGTGTCATGATGCAATGTTTATCAAAAATTCGGACGTCATTTTTGCAAACAAAGCGATAAAATGAAAATGAACACAGAGATGTACTGAATAACATGATTTTATTGATTGAACGACCTCTGAATAGGCATTTACATCAGGAAGCAATCCCTGGAAAGAGGTAATTGCGCAAAAGATAAAAACAGAAATTAATTTAATGGCAATGGGAAATGGATTTCTATCGGGTTCCAATTCTGCTATGACTTGCTCGTCTTCAAGATCTTCCAGATGATCAGCCTTCTGAAAAGGTGATTAGATTGTTTTCTTCCTTTTGAAAGTTTCCAGTCATCGACACAAGATGAGATTCAGAACTAACTCAGAACGCAGTCATTCGCTTAATCCCTAATTTTTGCCTGGATTGCCCTTTTCGGGTTTTCAATCCACCGGGATACCCATTTTTGCCTAAGTTGCCTTTTCAGGTTTTCAACTTACCGGGTGTACGATCTTTTCATTTTTAAATCCCTAATTTTTGCCCGAACCTTTTCATTTTCTTGGTTCGTCGGGATGCCCATTTTGTTTTGCCTGGACTGTTCTTTTTACCGTCCAGCGAGTCTATTTTATGCGAAGTATTTTTTAACTGCGTCTGAGTTTATCGGGGAAGTGAAGTCTTCACCATCCATCGTTGCAAGCATTAAGGCCCCACCATCGAAAACCTTGGTGACGATATACGGTCCCTCATAGTTAGGAGTCCACTTGCCCCTGTGATCTGTCTGAGGAGGAAGGACCCTTTTCAACACTAAATCTCCAACTTGGAAACATCGAGGACGCACTTTCTGGTCAAAGGCTCTCTTCATCCGACTCTGATACAACTGCCCATGACAAATGGCTGCCATTCGCTTCTCTTCGATAAGATTCAACTCATTGAACCTTGTCCGAATCCATTCAGCTTCATCTAGCTTGACATCCAACAGGACTCTTAGAGAAGGAATCTCCACTTCAACAGGTAGGACTGCTTCCATACCATACACAAGGGAGTAAGGGGTTGCCCCGGTCGATGTACGTACTGAAGTGCGGTACCCATGCAAGGCGAAGGGTAACATCTCGTGCCAATCTCTGTACGTGACGACCATCTTCTGCACAATCTTCTTTATGTTCTTATTTGCTGCCTCAACAGTACCGTTCATCTTAGGACGATAGGGGGAAGAATTGTGGTGCTGAATATTGAAGTTCTGGCACAACTCCTTCATCATTTTGTTGTTGAGATTAGAACCATTATCAGTAATGATTCTTTCGGGAATCCCATAGCGACAAATGATTTCCTTCTTAATGAAACGGGCAACCACATGTCTGGTGACATTCGCGAATGACGCTGCTTCGACCCACTTGGTGAAATAGTCGATGGCAACAAGGATGAAGCGATGCCCATTGGAAGCAGTCGGCTCAATCTTTCCAATCATGTCAATGCCCCACATTGCAAACGGCCACGGCGAAGACATCACATTCAGAGGATTCGGCGGTACATGCACCTTATCAGCATAAATCTGGCATTTATGACACTTCCGAGCATACTTGAAACAATCTGATTCCATGGTCATCCAGTAATAACCCGCCCTTAACAATTTCTTAGCCATTGCATGTCCGCTGGCACGAGTACCGAAGGAACCTTCATGAACTTCCTGTATTAACATGTCCGCCTCGTGTCTGTCCACGCATCTGAGCAAAACCATGTCGAAGTTCCTCTTATACAGCACATCGTCTTTGTTCAAGAAGAAACTGCCTGCCAATCTTCTCAAAGTCTTTCTGTCATTGTTGGACGCCCCTGCAGGGTACTCTTGATTCTTCAGAAAGCATTTGATGTCGTGATACCAGGGCTTGTCATCAACTACCAGTTCAGCAGCGAACACATACGCGGCCATATCAAGGCGCATAACATCGATCCTAGGAGCATGGTTCCACCGAACCACCTTGATCATGGAGGATAGAGTAGCAAGAGCATCTGCCATCTGGTTCTCATCACGAGGTATATGATACAGCTTTACTGTTGTGAAGAAAGTCAACAGTCTTCTCGTGTAATCTCTGTAGGGGACCAGAGTGGGTTGGAGAGTGTTCCAATCACCATTTACTTGATTGATTACTAGAGCTGAATCTCCGAAGATGTCCAGAGTCTTGATTCTCAAATCAATGGCTTGCTCAATACCCAAGATACATGCCTCGTACTCAGCTTCATTATTGGTGCACTCGAAAGTCAGACGAGCGGTGAAAGGCATGTGGGCACCTTTCGGAGTAGTAATGACAGCGCCAATTCCACTTCCTTTGGCGTTGACGGCCCCATCAAATAACAAAGTCCACTTTTCATCTGGATCAGGTCCCTCCCCAACAACTGGCTCTTCACAGTCCTTCATCTTGAGGAACATGATGTCTTCATCTGGAAAATCAAACTTCATTGGCTCATAATCTTCAATCGGTTGTTGGGCAAGATAGTCTGACAGAATACTCCCCTTGATGGCTTTCTGGGATGTATACTGGATATCATACTCTGTCAGTACCATTTGCCAACGAGCAACCCTTCCGGTGAGAGCTGGCTTCTCGAATATATACTTGACTGGATCCATCTTGGAGATCAGTAAGGTTGTGTGAGTCAGCATGTATTGTCTCAATCGCTTAGCAGCCCATGCAAGTGCACAACATGTCTTTTCAAGCATTGAGTATCTCGACTCGCAGTCTGTGAATTTTTTACTCAGGTAGTAGATGGCATGCTCTTTTCTACCTGTCTCGTCGTGTTGACCGAGAACACAACCCATGGAATTGTCGAGTACTGTCAAGTACATAATCAACGGTCTCCCTGGGACTGGAGGCATGAGGATAGGGGGATTCTGCAAATACTCTTTTATCTTTTCAAAAGCCCTTTGACAATCATCGTTCCACCTGATAGCCTGATCTTTCCTCAGCAATTTGAAAATTGGCTCACACGTGGCTGTTAGATGAGAGATGAACCTTGCAATGTAATTCAACCTCCCTAAGAAACCACGGACTTGCTTCTCTGTTCTTGTCTCAGGCATTTCCTGTATTGCTTTTACTTTGTCAGGATCCACCTCAATCCCTTTTCCGCTAACAATAAAACCCAGTAGCTTCCCAGATCTCACCCCGAAAGTGCACTTGTTCGGATTAAGCCTCAGCTTGAATTTCCTTAACCGCTCAAACAGCTTCTGCAGATTTACCAGATGTTCTTCTTCTGTCTGAGATTTGGCAATCATATCGTCCACATAAACCTCGATTTCATGATGAATCATATCATGGAACAGAGT
Source organism: Lathyrus oleraceus (assembly GCF_024323335.1). Lineage (NCBI taxonomy): Eukaryota > Viridiplantae > Streptophyta > Magnoliopsida > Fabales > Fabaceae > Lathyrus > Lathyrus oleraceus. The sequence continues at coordinate 364,493,655 of NC_066581.1, read as the reverse complement.
CACCATAGCTCGTTGATATGTTGCCCCAGCGTTTTTCAGACCAAACGGCATCACCTTGTAGCAGAAGGTGCCCCATGGGGTTATGAAAGTTGTCTTCTCCATGTCTTCTGGTGCCATCTTGATTTGGTTATAGCCAGAAAAGTCATCCATGAAGGAGAATACCGAGAACTGAGCTGTGTTATCCACCAAAACATCGATGTGAGGTAATGGGAAATCATCTTTAGGGCTAGCTCTGTTCAGATCCCGGTAGTCGACACACATCCGTACCTTTCCATCCTTCTTAGGTACTGGAACAATATTTGCGACCCATGGCGGATAATTTGTGACTGCTAGAAACCCTGCATCCAACTGTTTTTGCACCTCTTCTTTTATCTTGACAACCATCTCTGGTCTTGTTCTTCTGAGCTTCTGCTTGACCGGAGGACAACCTTCTTTGAGAGGCAAGCGGTGTACCACGATGTCTGTGTCAAGCCCTGGCATATCCTGATAAGACCAAGCGAAGACGTCAACATACTCTTGCAACAGTTCAATCAACCCCTTCTTCACATCATCTTCCAAAGCAGCCCCTATCTTGATTTCTTTCTTGACGTCATCGGTGCCAAGATTAATCACTTCAGTAGACTCTTGATGCGGTTGAATGACCCTTTCCTCCTGTTTCAACAGCCTGGCAAGTTCTTCAGGGAGTTCACAGTCTTCATCACCCTCTTCTTCAGCTTGGAAGATTGGGTTTTCGAAGTCGAAGCGAGCCATAGCAGAATCGTTATCAATAGGATCCGGTGATGTGCATCTGCATGAGTGATGGTATGTGCTTATGAGTGTGAACAGTGAGTGAAAACTAAACAAAACATTGCCAAATATTTTTATTGCTTTTGAAATTTTGAAAACTGTAAAAATAGAAAAACAGTGAACAAGATTTTTGAATGCAAAAGACGTCCTTCATTTATGATAAACAATGCAGGTATTCACATAGATGAGCCCTACAATGAGTCATTACGCCCTGGGCGGAACGCAAGACTTGGACATGCATGAATAAACAAAGAAAAATTACTCCTCTAGAAGAGTGACTTGGACAATTTCCTCGGCAGACCAATTGTTGATGACTTCACCAGGAATCCTCGGACGCACCCAGTTGTCGATGTCGCAATCACTATCTCCATTTTCATCGTTGACCGCAGAGATCTGGCCATATTGGATGACGCCAGCACTAGAGAAGGTAATCGGCCCCTGACGAGTCTGAAGTGCTGAAGTTGTAGAAGTCAGCGCTGGTTGATACCCAATCCCGAACTTGTCGTCTTTCGTTGGTAACTCCAACAGACGTCCCCAACCGGGAGCAACACCTGAATCCACCAAGGCTTGCGCCTGCTTGAAAGATGAGATAGGGGCTCCTGCTTTAACCCCTTCCATCGGAGCTGCGTCCTTGATCTGAACTGACTCAAAGGCCTGACAGAGAGTCTCATGAATTTCACCTTCTACCTCTACGTACTTGAAGGTAGACAGGTTACTTACCAGTATATCCTCCTCACCACAGACGGTGACAATTCTTCCATTGACTGGGAACTTAACCTTCTGATGCAGTGTTGAGGAGACTGCCCCAGCATTGTGGATCCAAGGACGACCCAGAAGGCAACTGTACGAGGGACTGATATCCATCACATAGAATACGGTGTTGAAGGTTTGTGATCCAATCTGAATTGGCAATTCTACCTCTCCAAACACCGACCTCTTAGAACTATCGAAGGCTCTCACCGTGAGATCGGAAGGTTTCAAGATCAAACCTTCTACTTCTAACCTTGACATGGCTCTCTTGGGTAGCACATTGAGAGAGGAACCTGTATCCACCAGAACATGAGATAACACGGTGTCTTTGCATTCCATTGAGATATGCAAAGCTTTGTTATGGTTGCGTCCAGCTGGTGTTAAGTCAGAATCAGTAAAGCCCAACCCGTTGCTTGCATGAACATTTGCAATGATCCCTTCTAGTTGGTTTACTGAGATCTCCTGAGGCACGTATGCAGCATTAAGGACCTTCAGAAGTGCCTCCCTGTGTGCCTCTGAACACAACAAGAGTGAGAGAATGGATATCTTAGACGGCGTCTGAATCAACTGATCGACTACTTTGTGGTCGCTTTTCTTTATGATTCTCAGAAGCTCGTCCACATCCTTCGCAAAAGTGGGCTCAGAACCAGTCTGGGGTGCAGAAGTGCCCTCATTTACAACTTGTTTGCCTTTGGCCTTAACCGCGGCATCAGCACTATTATTTTGGGTAACGGGTGGCGAGAACAGTCTACCACTCCTGGTGAATCGCCCGATTCCACCAACATTGTCCACTGCGGGACCTTCAACCTCGAGTTCAGACTTCTGACCCTCTTCTACCTTCAAAGGTCGTTCCACCCCACGATCGTGTGTGTATACACTCCCCCCATAATGCCACGGAATGGCCCTTTCACTTGTGAAAGGTAAAGGACCAGGGGTTGTGATTGTCATAGCGGCCGGTCGCACTGGTGGCACTGGTTGTGCTTCTGGCACACTGATCTGATTAGTCGGGTAAAAGATGGTGATAGTAGCGAAATCATAGTCATACTCGGGAATTTCATTCATTGAAACAAAAACATCTGGAATACCGGAATCAAGTTCAGTTACATCAAGATCAGACACATTGTTTGGTATATCAGCAACAACTTTTGAACAATTAAATACATCAATGGGAAATACACAATCAGCAGGAACAACATCTGTGAATTCTTCAACAGCATCTTCAAACACCTCTTCAACTACCCCTTCAGCAAACTCTTTGACAGACAAGTCTTCAACTTGGAGGGTACCATTGTCAAGCAAGACCTGGATACCCTGCTGCAGCTTCAAACAATCCTTACCCTGTGTAGCGCATTTCGAACAACCTTTCCCACAACCGGGGAAAACATCGGCCTTCAGCAAGCATTCCTTAATTTCCAACAACGGAGTCTTCAACTTCAACACATCCTTAACGGACTTGGCTTCTTCTTCCAGCATATTAACGTTTGCACCACCATGCTGTGGCATGGGATTGTTGACGACATTAGGAGCCGGTGCAAGGCTGATAGCCTTTGAATCAATGAGGTCCTGAACTACGTGCTTAAAAGCTTTGCAGTTCTCGATATTGTGGCCAGGTGCCCCAAAGTGGAAACTACACCTAGCATTGGCATCGTAATCCGCTGGAGGTCTACCAACCGGAGGAGCCAGAGTGCGTAGCTGCACAAGTTGTAGCTGTTGAAGACTAGCAAGCAGTTGAGCGCACGACATTGGAAGAGTGTCGAAACGCCGGTCCATCATCCTCTGCCTCTGTTGATAGGTGGGTCTGTTACCTGGTTGTTGTTGTTGTTGATACTGAGCTGGCTGACGTTGTGGTTGTTGTTGTTGTTGTAGTGGTGCTGCAGCCGGAATGGTCACAGCCGCAACATACAGTTGTTGATGGTAAGTCTGAAAATTATTCCTCCGAACACCTCTGTTCTGATATGAAGTCAAAGAATTCACTCCCCCCTCTCTTTGCTTCTGTCCTCCCATAAATGGCTTCTTTACTCCTGATGAAGATCCAACTCCATTGTGGCTCTTGTAGGTCTTCAGGTAATTTTCTACCCTCTCTCCGATAGAGACTACATCAGCAAAATTGGAGGCATTGCACCCCACCAGACGCTCCAGGTAAGGTCCAGGCAACGTATTCATGAACATGTTGGCCATTTCCTTTTCCAACATGGGGGGTTGAACACGGGAAGCTGTCTCCCTCCAGCGTTGAGCGTACTCCCTGAAGCACTCATTGCTTTTTAGAGACAGGTTCTGGAGTTGAGTTCTGTCCGGGGCCATGTCTGCATTATACTGGTATTGCTTCACAAAAGCCTCTGCCAAATCCCTCCAGCAACGGATATGGGCTCTATCCAACCTCATGTACCATTCCAGGGATGCCCCAGCTAGGCTGTCCTGGAAGAAGTACATAAGTAGCTTCTCGTCATCAGAGTATGCAACCATCTTTCGGAAGTAGGCTTGCACATGGGTCTTCGGGCAAGAGCTACCGTTGTACTTGTCAAAGATTGGGACTTTGAACTTCGGTGGGACCCTCACGCCTGGGACCAATCCCAAGTCAGAAACATCTACCCCCAGGGGGTTTTGTCCTTCTACCGCCTTCAGCCTCTCCTCTAATCTCCTGAACATGGGATCCATGCCATGGCCCAAACCAAAGTCTTCTGGCAGCAAGAACTGATCATCTTGATCGTCGTGGATGGGTTGTTGATCGTGGTTGTTATGTGGGATCGGGACAGGCCCCGGTCCATTAACCTCTGCAATTGGAGGATCAGTCACGACCTCTGGTTGAGTAGTTGCGGGATTCCTTTGTATCATTTGTCTGATCTCCTGCTGTCCCTGAGCTACTCCCTGAACCACATCCATGAATTGGTTCATGTGGACCCTCATCTCAGCAAGTTCTGCTTGTAGACCCTCCATTGCTTTCTGCTGGTTTCTGCGGGTACCGTACCGGTGAATTCCTGAATCAGCTATCCTGCTAATGGAACACCCCACAAAATGAGAACACCGCGACGGTACCTGTTATGCAAGACATGCTATGGATATGCAAATGTAATGACATGTTTATCAATTCCAAAAGGTATTCTAACCCTTTGATTCCAGTCTCTCGTCAGATAAAAAGTGTAAGAAAAACCCCGACCAGAATCAAGAAGAAGATATCAGCCCATGGGAATAGATAAACATGTGTTGAATGATTTGAATGCAAAATGATGTGATGCAATGCAGTGACATGGAAATCAGGACTGCTGTATCTACTTGAACATTTGTCGGGTTGCACTGTCTGAAAAGAAACCCACTGAGGAATATAATATAAGATCAAAACTCTGCTCCAGAAAACCGGGTTGGTTGGAGGTTAAGGTTCCCTGAATTTAGTCCGCCCCTCACTGGTAGGTTCTAAGAACAGAAGTTTGTCAGCTTTAGCCCTTCAGTCGAGAATAATACGTTTACCACTGAAGGTTTGGCATTATTACGGGATAAAAGACCTCCACTGACTCCCCTCAACAGGATATCCTAAAGCAAGTTCCCAGTCTCGGGGTCCTCGGATTGAGCAGCGAGAATGCGCCCACCAGAGCTAACATAATCACGTCTCGGAGGAGAGGCCTCGACTGAGTTCTCGGGAAATGGTCACCAGAGTCGACGATTTCTAAAGGAATATCTGTCGTTATGGAACACCCATAGGACAAAATATATCCAACAGAAACCTCGTCTGGAATGTGGGTCTCATGAACGACTTAACGTAGCAACATACCACGCAAGCCTCATGACTATCCACTCTAACACCTATGTGTACACTCAAGCCTGGGTAGTGGGCTTATCTCTCATAGAACAGTCCCAACCCATCAAACAAACAACCCACAGAACCCACAGATACAGCAAACATATGTACATGAATGCAATAAGGTAAAGCAGGTAAATGCTGAAAATAAATAACTGTACAAAAGAATAAACACCCAACAAACAAGAAACCTACAAAAGCTAGGAGGGACTCGCTTAGGGAAACCGGGTCCCCAGCAGAGTCGCCAGCTGGGGCAACCCGAAAAATACAGAGGTGCGAAAAAAACAACCGGCGAGAAAGAAATGACAGAAGAGTCGCCACCGTGCGTTATTTATCCTAAAGGAGGGAAAGGAAACGCTCGAAGTAAACCTGGAGAAAGGAAAGGAAAAGACAAGGTCTCGCAACCAAATCTTGGGTTCGGGAGTCGATTATGCGAAGGGAAGGTATTAGCACCCCTACGCATCCGTAGTACTCTACGGGATCCACTCTTGTTTGTTTCTTGTCTAAAGGGTGTGTGTTTATCTAATGTACTATTTACTAAAAGGGTCAAGAGAAAAATGACTCGCACGGATGTCGCATCCACTGCATACGTATCTCATCTAGAATGAGAATCAGAGTCTTCGTAGCTCGGCTACCTATGGGTGAAAGAGATGTATGCTCGCTAAGACATCGCGTCTTATGCCTACATATCTCATCGGGAATGAGAATCAGAGCATAATGTAGTTCGGCTAACTACGGGAACAAAGGTCTCGATTGCAACTAGGGCAAGAGAAAGGGAAGGTCTCGATCGCAACGAGGGCGAGAGAAAGGATCGCAACAAGGGCGAAAGCAAACAAGGATTAGTTGTTAGTTGTTAGTCAAACTCGGCAAGACATCGCATCTTGTGCCTACGTATCTCATCTGAACATGAGAATCAGAGTTGCCGTAGTTCGGCTACATAGGGCAAACATGGAAACCGAATGCCAATCGCTGGACTTACATCGGACTCCGAACCAACAAACACGCACAGGAAACCAACTGCCAATCGCTGGACTTATGTCAGACTCCTACACACACAAGGGGTTTAACCGGACGCTGAATCGTCAGAAGCAACAACAAAGTTGAACAAACAAGCTAACACACACAAAAAAGGAAAAGAGTGCCCGGAGAGATCTCGCACGACCTCTTGCCTACGTACCTCATCTGGTATGAGGATCAGAGCAACGTAGTTCCCCTACATAGGGATTGCCATCTGAACATGGACTTATAAAGAAGGACACCAGTTGTGTCAAAGGAGAGTGGGCAATGTGTTCACGTCCTAGCAGTAGGTGTCGCAGCTCGCTGAATCGAGTCTTAGGCAGTTACCTCTTTGCAATAGGACGGATTGACATGCCACAGGATCGGAGACGCACGGAAAGGTCTAGAAGTGGGGAAGCTCTGCCCTAGAGTTGTCATGCAATATGTACTTAGGTGTTTAGGATTTACAAATGGGAATATCTACCTAATGTTAGCATGCAAAGAATATGGGAATTCTACCTATGTTATCATACAAAAGAATAAGGGAATCCTACTTATGTTATCATACAAAAGGATATGGGAATCCTACCTATGTTATCATACAAAAGGATATGGGAATCCTACCTATGTTATCATGCAAAGGGTTCTATCTAATGGGTGCTACCTAATCGGAACAAGAATCGACGAATGGAGCAAGGAGAAGTGTTAGGGATAAGGGTAGATGGCGACGCATGAAGCAATCGACCTACAAGGTTGATGGCGATGCATAAAGCAATCGGCTTACAAGGTTGATGGCGATGCATAAAGCAATCGACTTACAAAAGGGTGGATGAATGCGTGCTGGTTCTGTTAGGTTTTGAAAAAATGATTACTCGACGTTGGATCGAGGTTTTGATCTTGCTTTGAAATGGTTATCGAATGCTCATTTTTATTTCTTGTATTAACAGATGAATGAAGAATGAAAGAATATTATACATTTCATGGGAGAGGGATACATTTGTTATGAATGGGGATTGTTCATGGCAAACAAACAATAATAATACATGCCTCATACACCATACAAGTAGGCCACAGTTAATCAAATAAGTAAGATATAAACAAGTATATAATCGAATCAAATAATCAAAGAATGAAATAATGAAGCATTAAACAATGTATGAGTGTAAGTGCAAAGGAACCGGCTCATTGTAAGAAAGCCCAAGAGTAAGCTATGTGAGGTCGATGGCGATGCTTAAAAAGCAATCGACTTACAAGGGTGTAAAAAATGGGCTCGATATTAAATCGAGAAAAATATGATTTTTATAGTTTTAAAATGGTTTTGAATTAAATTAAAATACAACAACTTTACATTATTAACAAAATGAACATGTGAGTGTAATAAAGGCATAAACATAAAAAGAAACGAAAATGCTAAAAGAAAAAATAATATAGCTAAAAGAAATAAAATGCCAAAAAATGCCACACATGAGTATTGAACCCACCCCACTTAAGAATATACACACTGCCCTTCTCCACCAGACCACTTATGATCATCTGCTACTGTGATACTATGTTAAATATATAAACCGAGATAAAAAATAAATAAAAAAAGATTAAGAACAATAAAAGAAAATACTAACATATAAACATTTTTATGTTTTTTATCTCTGTTAAAAAAAACAAATTAAATTAGAAAAAATAAAAAAAGAAAAAGAAAAAAACGAAATGGAGACGACGAAGCAGGAACTCGTCTTCCTTCCACCTCTCCCCAACCTCACGAACTCACCCTTTCCCAACAATGGCAATCTCACGCACTCGCCCCTCTCGTCCCTCTTATGACATCGCTCATCAACGAAACCCTCTCACGCTCTCAAAACTCAGCGACTCAATCTCTCTCAACTCTCACAATGTTTCATCAACAAGCACATGAGAAGGATAAAAAGAAGGAGAAAAGAAGCTCTTACAAAGTGTCGCGGTGGTGGCGGTGTAGGACGTGCAAACGCTGGCCTCCAGGTAATCAGTCTTGGGATTTTAGGGTTTTCTTTGCTTGAGATTTTTGCCTCCAAGTTCCGTTGTTGAATCGTCGCCCCCTCTTACTGATTCACCCTTTTTATTTATGCCTCCTGATTTAGGGTTTCAAAGGTGCATTTGGTGTTTCAAAAGGAGTAAATCTGCAAAGCACTTTGGATGCTCAGAAATTGGATTGACCTCTTTGATGCTAGGTTTGAAAATGGTAATCTGAACCTTCGCTTTCTTCCTTGAATTTCATCTCTATTCCAATTTGGGAATTTCTTGAATTTTTACTGTTGGCTAATTAACCTTTTTTACTGCAGGGAATTGAACTGTTGATGCTGGGCGTCGTTTCAGTCCACTTACAATCCCATCACTCTTCTGCGCAGTTTTCTTGCTTGGCCTTTGAGGAATTTGTTGACAGGATATTGTAGCAGCAGGTATGAGGATCATGGTAATTGTGTCTTTGTAACATGTTTTCTACTGCAGTTTTTTTTTGCATGATGCTTCTTGGTATGGCTTGTTGGCATAATGCCAACTGGTTTGGATACGGTGTTTCTTGATGGTTTGGACATGATCGAGTTTGGTTATGTTGAATTGTTCTTGCAGGGAGGATTTTATGTTGCAGCTTTCCATGAGCCTTCTCCATCATCATAAAATCAAGGCCAAATGCATGTGGGAATGTTACAATGGTCCGGTTATGGTGCTGCTGCAAAGCTATAACAAGGAAAATGATTTTGAGTTGGCAATGTATTGTGTGTACTGCAAGTATTGGTTGTGTTAGCTGCTAGGTTGAAGTCCCGTGTGGTGATGTTGGTTTGTTGCAAGTTGTGTGCCTTGATGCACTGCTTTCTGCAGAGTTTATTTGGTTTATGGCATGAGGTTTAACAGGTATGGCCTATGGCTTGAGACAGTTGCAGACATTCATGGCCTTGCTGCAGTTTTGACACATGACTTGGCTTTGGTTTTGTAGGTTCACTCATGGAAACTTGCATCTGAAGTAAGCAAAGGGAGCACACATGGACTTTGGTGGTAAATCAAGACAAGATAGCATGAGATTAGGTCCAAGTTTGGGAAATATAATGCATGGTTGGTCTGCATGTTTGGTTTAGTCTCACAAACATGATGCATTGATGCTTCAACTGCAGTAGGCATTGCAGGTTGGTGCAGAATACTTGCAAAAACCATTCGAAGTGATGTTCTGGAGCTGTTTGCAGGTTTTAGGCAAGACAAAATGTGTTACAATAGGATGTGGAGTGGGCTGCTGCAGCAGCAAGGCTAACATGGTGTACTTCCCTTGGCTTGACCATGTATTTCCATAGTTGGGTGAATTGTTTTTGTTGCATTGCACTGGTTCCACGGCCTGTTGGATTAACCACGCTTTTGGCCTAATGCAGGACTTATGGTTTGACTTAAAAATACGCAGGACTTTCAACAGGACCAAGTTGATTGTCCATTTGGCTTGGTGTAGCAGGGCCTTAATGCAAGACCAATAAAGATGTGTTTCTTGTTGCAGGTTGCAGTTTTCCCCCTGCTGTTTGATGCAGATGCAAGTGTGACAGGGTTGTACCTTTGTTGCGATGGAAAAGATAGAGTGTGCTTGCACACCAGCTATTGCTACTCTGCTGTGCAGGCTGGTTTATCAATGTATGCAAGGCAAATTTGAGTGTAGGTAGACTGCTTGGCATTAGGTCTTGCTGACTTGGCCTTCGACACACTTGTGGTTTTGACTCAAGACTTGTTAGCAACATGTCGATTCAAGAGCTATTGGCAACATGTTAGTTGAGACTTGACAAATGCAGCAGGACAAAGTAAGAAACTCCAAAGTTCAAGACATGACCAAGTTAGCATTAAAGTGAAGAAAACAAATTGACATGGAAAAAACCAAGTCAACATGGGCACGGAGCATGGAATAAGGGTTAGGGTCAGTCCTTTGGTGATTAGGGATGAACAAGGACCTAGGGTTGACTTTGGTCAACGTTGACCAAAAAGTCAATTGTTGACCAAAGTCAACAAATGGTCAAAACTCAAATGTCTTTGTAGTTTCTTTGTAAATGGACAATGAATCAATGGTTATGATGGAATTTAGGGCTTTGGGGAATTTGGGTTGACTTTGGTCAAAGTTGACCAAAAAGTCAACTGTTGACCAAAGTCAACAATTGGTCAAAAATGTCAAATTTTGTATTTTCTTGTATGGAATCAAATGTAATGGTTTACACTGACATGAAATAAATTGAAATGGATTAACAAATGGTTTGAAGTTGGTTTCCAAATTGTTTTGCCTTATGACTTGAATGACTTGACTGATAATGAACAAAGCCATGAAATGAGACCATAAGGTTAGGGTTTTGACATAGTATCCATGAACCAATAACATGACTAGCAAGTGGCTTGAAACACAAGAAGCTTGGTTGTTCAGATGACCCAGACCATAGATGTATCCACAATCACAACACCATGACTTTGGATCAAAACCAATCCTCATATAAAACCAAAGTAAGGTTAGGCCAAACGTGCTAAACAAAAGTGAAAACATAAAAAAATTCAGGACCAAAATCGGGGTATGACACCTTGGGCCTCTCTGTTCTTCACCACTTCCAGGGCTTGTTTATAAGAAGAAATGGACAGCCTTTTCTCTTTCTCAGCAACAAGGGCATTCTCCACCTTGACGGTTTCAATTGCTTGACTTGGTGTTTCAAGTTTTTCACTGTCCGTTTCTACTCCCTTCATCTTCTGGGTCGTGTCTCTCATCACTACACATCCCTTTGTGGCGACGGCCGCACAACAATTATCAGCACTAGGGAAAGCTCCACCCTTCATCAGAGGTTTTGGGACCACAGACATTGGAACCTTTAACTGATCCCCCTCAGTCACCTTCATTCCTCTCTTGTCCTTTTTCACCATTTTCACTTTTACAGGACCCTGCCTGGGTACGGGGTTGACATCCTCATTCATTATCTGTGCCAAGCTGATAGCCTTAGAGTCCACCATATCCTGGACAACGTGCTTGAAAGCTCTACAACCCTCAATGCTATGCCCGGGTGCCCCAGAATGGAACTCGCACCTGGCATTCTCATCATAGTTTGGGGGCCTCCACTGCTGCTCTACAGGAATCAAGATCCTCAGCCGAACTAACCCAAGATCCCTCAGCTTCTTGAATAGAAGGGTATAAGTCACGGGTGGCTTATCAAACAGACGATCCGTCTTCCCTTTCTTCACCTGGCTCTTAGCCCTCGGTGCTTTCTGTTGAGGTGGCGGTTGTTGTGGTTGTACAGGTGGATTACCAACAGGAGTGGTTACAGTGGCAGCATAAGGGTGGTAACGATCCTTACTACGCTCTTTCTTGGCCTGCACACCACCTGACTCAACCTCCTTCTTGAGCGGACCACTGCCAGAGGGTTTCTTTGCTACAGTGCCAGAGGGGTTATTTACTTCGGATGACGGAGCCTTTCCCTGAACTTCCTCCTTGATCATCCAGCCTTCAATCCTTTCCAATCTCTCGGCCATTGCTTTCTGCCCCAAGGCAAGCCCTTGCACGACTTTGAACAACTCCCCCATCATCTCTTTCAATTCGAGAATGCCGGCGTTGGGTGAATCCATCAGTCTAGATTTGTTGATCCGAGCAGGATATCTGAACCAAAGAGCTACGCGCACCGGTTGGATAGTGACACCTACAAAACAGCAAACGGGTTAGTATGACTCACACATGCAATGTCTATCCGAACTAGGAAAATTCTGTCCTTTGATTCTAGCGTCACCGAGACAGATAATTTTTCATCAATAACATTCGGACATCTGGCTGTCTCTCAACCAGAATCTTAATCAAAAATGGACCCCGAGTACGGGTAGACATGAGTTGAATGCAAAATGGGAATGATGCAAATGCATGAATGCAGGCCACTGTGTCATCTTCCAAGTCATCTGAAGACCCATTAAGTTTCTGGACCAGTCACAGTCATCTGAGGGACTAAGTCACCATAAATTCGACTTGGGGAGCTCCGAAATAAACGGAACCGGAGATTACATCTTATCATCACAGGAACATCCACTGAACGGATGACAACCAGATCCTCTGAACAAGTACTCTCAAATTCAACCTGGGGATCCGAAATAAACGGAACCCGCTGATAAACTACGGACAGAACTTCGGCGTCCCAGAAATAAATGTCCATAAATTCGACTGAACCAAAGTCACCAACGCAACATCACTGGCAGAAACCTGTACTTGCAAGAATCAAACCCTCCCCTCACAGGTGAATTCTAACAAGGTCATCCTAAGGCGGATAATGGTCTCGACGATCGGGCAAAGATACTCAACGGGTTTGCCCTTTCGGGTTTGCCGTTGCAGCTCTCTTAAGATTGTCTAAACCAAAGATCCGGGAAAGCACGGTCACCGAAGTCAACAGTTCAGATGAGGTGAATCAACCAAAGTGGATACTCCACAAAGGAAGAGCACTCTCAAATGAACCTCATCCGGCTCGTGGTATGTCACGTTGCAACAATATGCTGATAAAGCAAATGAGGAACGTGAGACCACACTAATCCTAGGTGTATACTCGGGCCTGGGTTTTAGCCCCACTCAGAACACCCACCCCAAACAGAGGAACCAACCTGTATAGGATCAGCACAATGATAGTATGATGCATGCAGACAGATATGCACATATATACAACATAATAATCATAAATGCAATAAATAGAGCAACACAAGCAACCTAAACCCTATCCTAGAGAGCGCTAGGAGAGACTCGCTTAGGGAAGATGGACCAGCAAGAGGTCAACTTCTCTATAGTCCCCAGCAGAGTCGCCAGCTGTCGCATTACGCGAAAAACCGGCGGGAAAACGAAAACAACAGAGCCGCCACCGTGCGTTATTTATCCCAAAAGAGGGAAAGGAAACGCTCGAAGTAAACCTGGAAAGAACATGGTCTCGCGACCAAAGAGAATGGGATCGGGAGTCGGTTATGCGAAGGGAAGGTATTAGCACCCCTACGCATCCGTCGTACTCGACGGGATCCACGCACAAAAGGAAAGATAAAGGTTGCTAAAACTGCTCAAACATCAAACACTGGCTGAAAGAGACACAGAAAACAAAAGAAACTAACTCGGCAGGATATCGCATCCTGGGCCTACGTAGTCTGTCAGGCACAGACATCAGAGTCGACGTAGTTCGGAATAGGGGGAAACGTGCTCGCTAGGATGTCGCATCCTATGCATACGTATCTTCTCGGACTGGAGAAGAATCAGAGCACTCGTAGCTCGGCTAACGCACGCCACACAAAACCACAAAGGAAACCGACTGCCAATCGCTGGACTTACGTCAGACTCCACACAAATAGGCAAACCTGGAGGTCGAATGCCAATCGCTGGACTTACATCAGACTCCGAACCAACAAACACACACACAGGAAACCGACTGCCAATCGTTGGACTTATGTCAGACTCCAACAAGCAAACAAGACCCAGGAAACCGACTACCAATCGCTGGACTTATGACAGTCTCCAAACACACACCAAGGGGTTACAAAGAAAAAAGGGCGCCCGGAGAGATCAGCTCATCTCCTGCCTACGTACCTCATCTGGTATGAGGATCAGGGCGACGTAGTTCCCCTACGTAGGGAAGGAACTTCTAACCTAACCAGAGACTGGGAAATGACAAACTAGAAGGGAGACTAACTCGAGCCTAATAGTTATCATGCAAATTCACCATGGTCCTAGGTTAAGGTTTCTAGCTAACTTGCACAGGGAGCAAGCTAAACCTAAACAGCACAAGCAAAGCAATCATTCACAAATAGCACACACTATATACAAACAAAGTGGGCTCACACAGGGTTAGGCTTTAGTCAAGGGGTCATGTCAACCTCGACAAACAAGCCACTGTATCAGGGTGATGTTAGCTCTTAACCCTAACATTGAGAGTTAGGGTGAAGCAGATGAAATAGGAAGTGAGGGGTGTGCCTCACAGCTCTTATCCCTGGTCAGGGAGAGCTTTGAATAATAGAAGGTGTGGGAGTTTAGAAAGTTGGAACTCTTCTCCACAAGTTGGACTCTATAGATCTTGGGTTAAGATCCACAAGGCATCAACATGTGATGTGAGCCAAGGGATGACACACTGAATAGCAGGAGATGGACTACACATCTCTTGTGTCTGCCAATGCCTCTTCACTTAGGAGGTCTTTGATATGTACAGGGGACAAAGATAAACAAACACAAGCATTGCCTCTTAAGGAGGACTTCAGACAGGTGCCTGGCCACATAACAGGCCAGGTCTTCCAGACTACATGAAGAAGAGAGATTATACCTCAATGCTCAAGCAATCAAGCAAAGCAAAAGCAAGTTCACAATGAACTTAAGCAACTAATGTACCTGAAAACAATCTAACTCAGTCAGTATACAAGTCAACAAAAAAGTCAAACAGACAGACTAGTGGTCAACAGTCAACAGTACACAATTAAACAGACAAGCATCAATGCACCAAAGCAAAGCACAAGCTCAACTCAAAGGAGCTAAAAGCAACCTACAAAACAAGTCAAGATTAGTCAACATTCAACAATCAACCAACTTTAAGCAATGTGAATCAATCTCCTCAAGGCCATATGCTTCTTGTCCTGAAAACACAACTCAACCATAAGCACAAACCACTAGGACAAGGCCTAGGGTCAAAGAGGGAGAAATAATTCAAAACAGAACATGAAAATTGACAAGAATCAAGCTCAATCAAATAAGAACATCATACAAAAGGTCTCATGTCCATAGCATCAACCAATTTCATTTCACAAGTCAAATAAGGCAAAGCATGCAAGTTCAAAGCTCATAAAAGCAACAGAATGAACAAATCCACATCAATTCAAAAATGGCTCAATAAATCTCAAGAAAAATCATGGCTAAACAGAACACATCACATGATCATTCCACCAAAATTCAAGGCATTTGGACTAGTAGAAGCATGGTAATCAAATTCATCAAGTCAAGGTAAGCACAAACAAGCTCAAATAAGGCATCAAATGGTGCATCAACTTAACACAAGCCTAAAACAGAATCCACACATGATAAATGCATCCAATCAAAGCCACAATAAACTTCAAAGAGTCTAGAATCAATGTGCCAAATTTCAAGCTCATAGGATAAACATCAAGCATTTCACAAATCATTGAAGTTCATGACTATCAAAAAGTGCACAAATGATCAACCAGCAAAGAAAATCCCAAACAAATCAGAAATGAATCTAAAAATTCTACGAAAATTCATGCTCCATCCTAACATCCAGAAGTAGCATCATGCAGAAAATCACATCAATTGGCATTTATTTGGCATGGCAAAGAAAATCAACAAGTTGAGCAAGAAATGGTGTGACACACATTGTCACACCTTCATTAACCAGATCATATCTCAACAACCAGAAATGAGAAAAATCCAAAATCAACACCAAAAGGTCAATTAGGATGTCTAGTTTAAGCATGCAAAGTTTCACAGTCATTGGTTTAAAATCCATCATTTCACAATCAAAATGGCAGCCAAGGTACAAGATAGCATAGGTATACACATTCCCTAAGCAAAATTAAAATCCATGCGTGCACAATTTCTGGAAAAATCATCAAACATAGTAGACATGATAAGGAACAAAGTGCAAAAAACCTCATCTCATTTGGACAATCCATCAATGAGTTATGAATTTTTGAAATGGATGAAAAATTAAAAATTAAAAAAAACACATGTGAACAAGGCATATGAACATGGATGGTAAATGAACTAAAAATGCAAAGGCTCATGGGAAAAGTCCCTCAACTGGAATCGAAGTATGTACATTTTTGAATGTGGCGCCTCAACAATGAAACACGGGGTTTCATTAAAACCTACGTGGACATGGCAAGCGCGCTGGACCAATTAAAATGACACGCTGGATAACATGCAACCAATACATGGCAAGAAACACTGAAACGCATGCAGGCAAGGCTAAAACAGATCAAACACGCTTCTGGAATTGAAAACCTAACATTCATGCAATGTTCATACGCATTCATAGGCTCAAGAACATTTTTGCATAGAAATTCACAAACAGCATACCATTGCACTCGTCTTTGCACGTACATCAACAATCTAAACTCAATTCGTCCTAATTCTCACTAACATGAACGGATCGAGCAGAATAAGTTTCATACATCAAACTTATATTCAACATAACTTTCTTATCTCTTCATGAAATTCGATGCCACAAAGCTCAAACTACTCAGTGTTGGAAGATCTATCACATGCATATCATGATTTCAAGAATTACAAGATTCGAATCCTAACCTTCAAAGAGATGCAGAACTGGATTCAGTGTCCTTAGGCTTGGCAAGGTCAAAACAGATGCGCCTCAGCTCTTGAATGAATGAATGGAAGAAGAATTGGAAGTTAATCTTGCACGATCCTGCTCAAATCTTCAACTGCCATGAGTGGATGAATGTTGCAACAGTTCCAAAACCAGCACCAAATCCTTGAAATCTTGCTTCAAACACACTCAAATATGGTTATGGATCAAGGATAGATCATGAACTAGGCGAGGTTTGTGAAGAAAATTGGAGAAAAGTGAGAGAGAAAAATTGTGAAGATTTGTGAATCTAGATCTAGATCTGAGAATTATGCAATGTTAATCCAATTTCTGTTATGCTTAGGCTATATATATGATGGACTAATGAAGTTACTAATCACAATTAACCAAATGCAATTAGATTAAGTGAAATGCAAGTGTTTTGGCAAATTGGAAATTCACCCTCAAGTGCATGAAATCAATGGAACAGTGCACGGTTTCAGTGTTAATTCACCTTGAAATGTCATTTTTAGCCAAATGCAAGTGATACCATGTGTGGAAAATGCTTAATTTTTGAATTAGACTTTTCCCTCCAAAATTCAAATGAAATTCAAATGAGAATGCCAAAATTTTGTAATGGATATGCATGGTTTGTGATGCATGAATTGGATAGTACATGTCAAGAGAAGAATGTTGCAAAAAAAACCAACTCCATTGGCCTTATGGTTTAAAAGTTATCCCCTTGTGAAGTTCAAATTATCTTGGCAATGATTGATCCATAACTTCTCAACCATGCATGAGAAATTCCTGTTCTTGGACTTTTTGGAAAGGTGAGAGCAAGATCTTCAACTTTCATGTTGGACAAAATTTCATTTGAAGCTTGCTTGGACATGTAAACTTGAGGAGAAGACCTTTCCATTTTTGGCAATTCCAAATTACAGGTCACTTACTATTTTTGGAAACTTTTCATCTGACCTCAAATTCTTCATTGTTGATGTTTGCAATGTCAAATGAGACTTGTATGGACATGAATGAGGCCTCTCTAACCATCTCCCACCTTCAAATCCATGATTTCATGCACAGTTGACTTTGGTTGACTTTCTAGGGTTTCAGATGAATTGCATCTTGACTGATGACTTCTGAACATCCAACCTTTGGCCAAACCACTTCAAAATGATCCCTAGGTCATATGAACTCAATGAACCAACCCTAGGGCTTTGCTTCCATAGGAAATGCACTTGCTTGCTTGCACACTGAATCTCCTGATCAGTCTTGACTGATCTTGCCTGATGACTGTTGACTATGCAAATGTTAATGACCTAAAAATGAAAATGTATGTACAAAATGGGAGGTGCAAATTTGAGGTGCTACAGTAGCTCGTCCGCACAGATACCCTACCAGGCGCAACAAATCCAAACTGATGGATCTACCCAACGCAGACATTCTCGAGCTGAAAGAGAAGTTGGGAGAGTTGATCAACGTCATGCAAGGGTTCGCCTTGGGGCAGAAGGCACTTGTTGAGAAGGTGGAAAAGCTTGAGCGGGCTTCGGCTGCCAATAGTGGCAATAATCTAGAGGGTGTTTCCAACAATGGTCTCGGTGGTTCTAGGGATGGTGGTGACCCCAGAAGGAAGGCAACCACATCTGGTGTAGTGATCAACAATGGTGGTGGTTTCGGCTTCGCTGCGGGCGGTGGGCCAAATAATCTGAAGGATAATCAGTTTCCTCCTTTCTTTGGGGCCATGGAGGATAAAGAAGAAGATCAGTTCTCTGTGCTGAATGAGCAGTTTGGTCAGTACGGTATTCAACCGCCAAACAAAGAGATTCAGGCACTGGCAGAGAAGATCAGGGCTCTGGAAAGCCATGCTACTCCTGGGGCTATCAACATGACAAACATGGGGCTGGTTGAGGGGATTGTGATCCCACAAAAGTTTAAAGTGCCCACGTTTGATAAATACAATGAGAGTTCTTGCCCGGAAACTCATCTCCAGGCTTTTGTCCGAAAAATATCTGCCTATACTATGGATCAGAAGCTATGGATGTACTTCTTCCAGGACAGCTTGTCTGGAGGGTCTCTGGAATGGTATACCAAGCTGAGATCATCAGATATCAAAAGCTGGCAAGATTTGGGGGATGCTTTCTTTAAACAGTACCAATTCAATGCTGACATGGCTCCTAGCCGTACCCAGTTGCAGGGTATGTCTCAGAAGCCAAATGAAGGGTTTAAAGAGTATGCGCAAAGGTGGAGGGAGTTGGCTTCCAGAGTTCAACCTCCGTTGGTGGATAGGGAAATGTCTGATCTGTTCATGGGTACCCTGCAGGGGACTTTTGCTGAGAGAAAGGTGGGTTGTCCCATCACTGGTTTTACAAACATTGTGGTGGCAGGGGAGAGAATTGAAAGCTGGCTGAAAATGGGAAAGATACAGGGAAGTGCTTCGTCGTCTGGATCGAAGAAGCCCTTTGGTAATGGTCAGCGTAAGAAGGAGGGTGATACGAGTGCTGTGTATGCCCAGAGAGGACATAGTAGGGATCATTACTACCAGCATACTGCTGCAGTAACAATTCCTACTGATATTCAACCTGCACAACAGCAACAACAACAACAACAACCACAACAACGACATCCGTTTCAATAGAGAACACAACGGGCCGGGTATCAAGTGCGAGGGAGAATGACTGATCGTCAGTTTGATAGGCCACCTGTGACGTATTCATTTCTGTTGAAGAAGCTGAAAGATCTGGGGTTGGTTCAATTGAGAACATTGGCTTCGTTGAGACCGGATCAGAGGCCTGCCAACTATGATGAGAACGCCAAATGCGAATTCCATTCTGGTGCCCCTAGACACAATGTTGAGAATTGTAAAGCCTTCAAGCACGTTGTCCAGGATTTGGTAGACTCCAAGGCCATCAATTTTGCACCTTCACCGAATGTTAATGCTAATCCCATGCCGACGCGTGGTCAGATGGGGGTGAATGCAATTTTGGAGGGTGAGAGGAGAATTGGGCTGATGAACGTGGACCGGTTAAGGACTCCATTGGCTGAGGTCAAGAGACAATTGTTAGCAAGTGGAGTTTTTCCGGGTTGTGATAATTGTTATGCCGCTTGTACGGTCGCTACCAATGGGTGTGTATTGTTGAAGGAGACTGTTCAAAGAATGATGGATGAGGGAAGTCTCCAGTTTGAGAAGGTTGATTTGGAGAGGGAGGATGTTTCCACCATAACCATTTATTTTGATCCTATCAACTTGTCAGCGCCAGCAGATGCAGCTCCGGTTACCATCACGGTGTCGGGGCCTATTCCATATGAAAACGACGATGCTGTGCCGTGGGATTATGGTGGAGAGGTATACTGCAATGGGGAGAAGCAGGAGGAACAGGCTGCAGGTGAAACCACCGTTTCAAAGGTGGATAATGCCGGACCTAGTGGTTTCACTCGCAGTGGAAGGTTGTTTGCACCGAACACATTGAGGAGTGGGGAGGAAGAAAAAGAAAAGAGAGATAAGGCCGAGGCTTTAGCCAGGGCAAGAGGTAAGCAGGTGGTGAGTGAGGGTACTCCTGTAGCGACACCGACGCCTGTTGGGTCGGAAAAAGAACTTGATGATGAAGCCGAGGAGTTTCTGAGGATCATCAAGAAGTCAGAGTATAAGCTTGTTGACCATCTGCAGTAGACTCCGTCTAAGATTTCAATCTTATCTTTGATGTTGAGCTCAGAAGGGCATAAAGAGGCTTTGTTGAAAATATTGAAGAGAGCCTATGTCCCACAGGAGATAACGGTCAATCAGCTGGAGACAGTGGTGTCTAATGTTAATGCCAGCCATGGGTTGGGTTTCACTGATCCTGATCTTACGGTGGACGGGCGTAATCACAATAGGGCATTACATATTGCAATGGAGTGTAAAGGAGCAGTGCTCTCGCACGTTTTGGTTGATACCGGCTCGTCACTCAATGTGTTTCCTAAGAAGGCCCTGGTAAAGCTGGATTGTGAAGGAGTAGTGTTGAGGCCTACTGACCTGGTGGTAAGAGCATTTGATGGCTCTAAGAGGGTTGTGTTCGGGGAAGTGGAGCTCCCTGTAAGATCGGGCCTGAGGTGTTCAAGTCTGTGTTTTATGTCATGGATATTCAGCCGACATACAGTTGCTTGTTGGGTCGACCATGGATACACGCTGCTGGGGCAGTGACTTCGACTTTGCACCAGAAATTGAAGTATGTCTGGGACGGGCAGGTTGTAACGGTTTGTGGGGAGGAAGATATCTTTGTCAGCCAACTGTCATCGTTCAAGTATATGGAAATGGACGGTGAAATATTTGAAACACCAAGTCAGGCGTTTGAAACCGTCAAGGTGGAGAATGCCATCTTTGCTAAAGAAGAGAAGAAGTCGTCCATTTCTTCTTACAAACAGGCCGCTGAGGTAGTGAAGAGTGGAGAGGCCCCAGGTTGGGGAAGGATGATAGACATCGCGGCAAAGGAAGACAAGTTTGGGGTTGGTTATCAGCCGGGCCGAAGCTCATCTGGACAGAATAGAGGCCGTCGTCAGCCATTCACGTTCACCAGTGTTGGAATGCTAGATCCAGATCACATATGTGTGGTGGGTGAAGAGATCGACAGTGACTGCGAGCTCGACTCGTGGATAAAACCGTGCGTACCAGGGATGGAGATCCAGAACTGGAAGGCCGAAAAGATCATCATTGTCACTCTACGTGAAGAGTAATATTTCTGTTTTTCAATTCTGTTTGCATGAAAACCATGCGTTTTGCCCGAAACGTAATGGTCCATTGTAAGGGCCACCTCATGTGTTTCATTTTGCAATATTTGCATCATCAATAAAAGGATGTTTTTCACATTAAAAGCGGTGTTCCCTGTTTTTCATTTATTTTTGCGGTATAATAAAATAAATAAAAATGGCAATGTTTGTTTTCATTTTTCCTTCTTTATTTGCTCCGTTCCGGTTCTAAAAGCAATGCATGAATCAACATTCATGCAGAGGCGATCATTCTCCGGATCTCATTGATAACAATCCTGTTACACCCTCATATGACTTCGACAATCCGATCTATCATGCCGAAGAAGAAGGCGAAGAAGATTGTGAACTGTCGGAAGAATTAGCCAGGTTGTTGAAACAAGAGGAGAAGGTGATTCAACCGTACGAGGAGCAGGTCGAGATTGTGAATCTGGGCACCGAGGAGGTTAGAAAAGAAGTGAAAGTCGGGGCCGCTTTGGAGGAAAATGTCAAGAGCAGAATGGTAGCCTTGTTGAAAGAGTATGTTGATATCTTCGCCTGGTCCTATCAAGATATGCTAGGGTTGGATACCGATATCGTTGTACACAGGTTGCCATTGAGAGAAGACTGTCCTCCAGTGAAGCAGAAGTTGCGCAGAACTCGACCTGAGATGGCCATGAAAATTAAAGAGGAAGTGCAGAAGCAGTTGGATGCTGGTTTCCTGGCTGTCACTAATTATCCGCCTTGGGTCGCGAATATTGTGCCGGTGCCGAAGAAGGATGGAAAGGTGAGGATGTGTGTGGACTACCGGGATTTGAACAGAGCTAGCCCGAAGGATGATTTCCCATTACCTCACATTGATGTGTTGGTAGATAATACGGCTTAATTCTCGGTGTTTTCCTTCATGGATGGCTTTTCTGGCTATAATCAAATTAAAATGTCGCCAGATGATATGGAGAAAACAACGTTCATCACACTGTGGGGCACTTTTTGTTATAAGGTGATGCCATTCGGTCTCAAGAACGCCGGTGCCACGTATCAAAGAGCTATGGTGACTTTGTTTCATGATATGATTCATCATGAAATCGAATGCTATGTTGATGACATGATAGCAAAGTCCCAAACAGAAGAGGGGCATCT
The DNA here is from genome assembly GCF_024323335.1 of Lathyrus oleraceus. NCBI lineage: Eukaryota > Viridiplantae > Streptophyta > Magnoliopsida > Fabales > Fabaceae > Lathyrus > Lathyrus oleraceus. The sequence goes on along the minus strand of NC_066581.1, from coordinate 364,471,200 downwards.
GGTAGATCTGGCCAAATTGTTTGACCGATTGAGACAATTCAGACTGAGGTTGAATCCGAATAAGTGCACTTTCGGAGTGCGGTCCGGTAAGTTGCTGGGGTTTATTGTAAGTGAAAGGGGAATCGAGGTTGATCCTGCTAAAGTAAAAGCAATACAAGAGATGCCTGAACCGAGAACAGAGAAGGAGGTTCGTGGTTTCTTAGGTAGATTGAACTACATTTCACGGTTCATATCTCATCTAACAGCCACGTGTGAACCCATATTCAAGTTGTTGAGAAAAGATCAAACGGTCAGGTGGAATAATGATTGCCAAGCGGAATTTGAAAAGATAAAAGAATATTTGCAGGAGCCTCCGATTCTGATGCCTCCTGTGGAGGGACGACCGTTAATTCTGTACTTGACGGTCCTCGAGGGGTCTATGGGGTGTGTACTGGGGCAGCATGACGAGTCTGGTCGAAAAGAGCATGCAATTTACTACCTTAGCAAAAAGTTTACCGACTGTGAAACAAGATATTCACTGCTCGAGAAAACTTGTTGCGCTTTGGTATGGGCTGCTCGCCGACTGAGACAGTATATGCTGGTTCATACCACTTTGTTGATTTCCAAGATGGATCCAATCAAGTATATATTTGAGAAGCCAGCATTGACCGGATGGGTTGCGAGATGGCAAATGATTTTGACTGAGTACGATATTCAGTATACTTCTCAGAAAGCAATAAATGGGAGTGTATTGTCTGATTACCTCGCCCAGCAACCCATTGAGGATTATCAACCGATGAAGTTTGAATTCCCTGATGAGGACATCATGTTTCTCAAATCGAAAGATTGTGAGGAACCGATCCCGGAGGAGGGGCCTGACCCTGAATCCGAATGGATTCTGATGTTTGATGGGGCCGTTAACGTGAATGGTAGTGGAGTTGGTGCTGTTTTGGTTACGCCGAAAGGATCCCACATTCCTTTTGCTGCCCGGTTAACGTTTGAGTGCACCAACAATGTGGCTGAATACGAAGCTTGTATCTTGGGGATCAAAGAGGCGATTGATTTGCGGATCAAGAACCTTGTTATCTATGGAGATTCGGCTTTGGTGGTAAATCAGGTTAACGGGAAATGGTATACGCATCAATCTCATTTAATTCCATACCGGGACTATACGAGGAGATTGTTGACGTTTTTCACCAAGGTGGAATTACACCATGTGTCGAGAGAAGAGAATCCTTTGGAAGATGCTTTGGCTACTCTGGCTGCCTTGATTAAGGTGCAGTGGTGGAATCAGTTCCCTAGTGTTGAGGTGGGACGCCTGGATAGGTCGGCTTATGTGTTTGCTGTCGACACAGCGCCTGATGATGAAAAGCCGTGGTATTATGATATCAAACGTTATCTGGAAACCCAAGAGTATCCTGAGGCAGCGTCTAAGAAAGACCGAAAGACTCTGAGGAGGTTGGCCATGGTGTTCTATCTGAACAAAGACGGGGTTTTGTACAAGCGGAATTTTGATTGGGTTTTGCTTAGATGTGTCGATGACAAAGAAGCAAGCTAATTGATGAAAGAGGTACACGAGGGGTCGTTTGGTACCCATGCCAGTGGGAATATGATGGTGAAGAAGTTGTTACGGGCTGGTTATTACTGGATGACGATGGAAGCCCAGTGTTTCAGTTTCGTGCGGAAATGTCATAAATGCCAGATTTATGCTGACAAGGTGCACGTGCCTCCAAACCCGTTGAGTTTGATGTCGTCCCCATGGCCGTTTGCTATGTGGGGCATTGATATGATTGGAAAGATCAAGCCTACGGCTTCGAATGGGCACCGGTTCATATTAGTGGCTATCGATTACTTCACCAAGTGGGTGGAAGCGGCGTCTTATGCGAACGTGACGAAACAGGTCGTTGCCAAGTTTCTGAAAAGAGACATCATTTGCAGATATGGGGTTCCTGAAAGAATCATTACTGATAATGGTTCTAATCTCAACAACAAAATGATGGTAGTACTGTGCCTGGAGTTCAAGATCGAGCATCACAATTCTTCTCCTTATCGTTCGAAGATGAATGGGGCGGTCGAGGCAGCTAATAAGAATATTAAGAAGATTGTGCAGAAAATGGTCGTAACCTATAAGGATTGGCACGAGATGTCGCCGTTTGCATTGCATGGGTATCGAACCTCGGTGCATACATCTACTGGGGCAACGCCTTTCTCGCTCGTGTATGGGATGGAAGCCGTGTTACCGGTTGAGGTTCAGATTCCGTCATTGAGAGTCCTGATGGACGTGAAATTGGAAGAGGCTGAATGGGTAAGGACTCGGTATGAAGAGTTGAGCCTGATTGAGGAGAAGAGGCTGGCAGCCATTTGTCATGGGCAGTTGTACCAGCAGCGAATGAAGCGTGCTTTTGACCGGAAGGTGCGACCCCGTGTGTATCATGTGGGAGATATGGTGTTGAAAAGGATCCTTCCTCCTCAGAACGATCGTCGGGGCAAATGGACTCCCAATTATGAAGGTCCATTCGTGGTCAAGAAGGTTTTCTCTGGCGGAGCCTTGTTATTGACGACCATGGATGGCGAGGATTTTCCATCCCCTGTGAATGCGGACACAGTTAAAAAATACTTCGTATAAGAGACCCGCTGAACGAAAAGAATAAAATAGTCCAGGCAAAAATGGGCATCCCGGCGAACCAGAAAAAAATGAAAAAAGGTTCGGGCAAAAATTAGGGATAAAAAGGAAAAACTGTACACCCGGCAAGTCGAAAACCCCACAAGGGCGACTTGGGCAAAAAAGGGTATCCCGGTGGACTGAAAACCCGAAAGGGCGGTCCAGGCAAAAAAGGGAATGAAACGAACAACTGCGTCTAGCATGATCGGTTACACTGTGGTTAAGACACATGGATAATCCCCGACAGGGATCGGTCGGAAGCGTCTTGTTCAGAAGGCAGAAAGCGCGGAGAGTCTTGAGGACATATGGGGTGTAACCGAGTTGGAACTCGATGAGATCACGGTTTCTCATTGCCATTAGGATAGATTTTCCTTTTGTGCGCAATCACCTCTTTTCAGGGATTGCTTCCTGTGTATTGCTCAGTTATGAGCCACCTTTTCAATCAATAAAATGCATATTCAGTCAAATAATTTTGTTTTTTGTTTTCATTACCGCTTTGATTGCAAAAACATCCGTTTATTTTGACAAAGAATCTTTGCATTTTGAGACATACAGGTCCCTTCCAATGCATGTTTATAGGATTGAGAACTTGAAATCTTATTCTGAAGGTTGAGTGACCTGGGTGTTGAAATTTTGGCACGCCTGGGGCACGTTTTTATCTAACGATCTCTTTTGCAGGTGCTGTTAGATATTTTCACTCACTTGCAGGTTGTGATGTGAAGCTTTTTGACGAAAGATTCCTTCGGGTCCAATCAGGGACAAGGGGTCGAGGAATGGTGTAAAGACGACGAAAGAATTGCGACGATCCTTGAGGGTTAATCAAGAAGACTCTTCAAAGTCTCAAAAGTGGAAAGTTGATACTATGGTTAGATGGTGAATGCCGGTGTTCGACGAGTCGACAGGTGTTCCGCGTCCAACATTCCATATCTCCCCAGCATGTTCAAGATCGGTATTTATTCGGCAGCCAGGCCTGAAGGTTGTTGTTTCCCCTAGCAGGGTGAGATTGTTATATCCCTAGCAAGTTGGAAGGTTACCGTTTCCCCAGCGGAGGTGTGCGTTGGTAGCTGTTTCCCCAGCAAAGTCCCCAAGCGGATCGGATTCGGTGGAGGTCATCCCCAGTGAGGTTGTCCTTTCCCCAGCAGCGGTGTTATTCCCCAGCAGGGTGGAGGTCGGAGAGATATCGAGTTCTTCAGCAGAATGGCTCGTGTCGTCCCTTGAGGGGGATATTTCTTATACATTCATCATCTAGAAAAGCATATCATATTGCATAACTCATTGCGTAGCATGTCCATGGTTATGGAGCATTACGCTGTAAAAAACTCATGCATCAGCATTGAAAGCATAAGCTAGTCTCAAGCCGTGGTTACCGTTTGAGAATTGGTTTTGCTGATTGGTGAAGATGTTACTCTGAGGAGTTTAGCATCGTGACGTTGGATCAATAGTATTCCCCAGTAGCGCGATATTGGAAGAAGAGTTTCTGTCGGGCGGAGATGGAAATGAAGATCATATAAAGCATAAGCTAGTCTCAAGCAGTGGTTACCGTTTGAGAATTGGTTTTGCTGATTGGTGAAGATGTTACTCTGAGGAGTCTGGCATCATGACTTTTGAATCCACAATATTCCCCAGTAGTGCGCTATTGGAGGAAATTTTCCATCGTGCGAAGATGGGAATGAAGATTGGAGAACGTTACGCGATAAGCGCGGAGATCGGGGTCCATCAGGAGAAAAGGAGACGCAGAGTGTCTTCTGGAGAATGGGGTTCAAATGGAGAGCGGGGTTCATTGTGTAACAGTAAAAATCGAAGAAGTTTTGGGGGTCCAAGAGAAGCAAAAATAATAACAACAAGGAGAAAATCCCCAGCGGATGTGGCAGTCAGGCCAGTTTTCTGGTATTCAGACCGAAGTGGCATTCAGGCCAATTTTTCTGGTATTCAGACCGAAGTGGCATTCAGGCCAATTTTCCCGATGATCAGATCAAAGAAGTTTCCAACGTTCAGGTCGAAGTACTTGTGGCATTCAGGCCAGTTTTTCCGGTATCCAGACCGAAGTGGCATTCAGGCCAATTTTTCCGATGTTCAGATCGAAGAAGTTTCCGACATTCAAGTCGAAGGATGTGGCATTCAGGCCAATTTTTCGATATTCAGATCGAAGAAGTTTCCGACATTCAGGTCGAAGCACTTGTGGCATTCAGGCCAATTCTCCCAGTATTCAGACCGAAGTGGCATTCAGGCCAGCCTTTCCGATATTCAGATCGAAGAAGTTTCCGACATTCAGGTCGAAGCACTTGTGGCATTCAGGCCAATTCTCCCGGTATTCAGACCGAAGTGGCATTCAGGCCAGCCTTTCCGGTATTCAGATCGAAGTGGCATTCGGGCCAATTTTTCCGATGTTCAGATCGAAGAAGTTTTCCGACATTCAGGTCGACGCAACTTGTGGCACTCGGGCCAGTTTCTCGGTGTTCAGACCGATATTAGTCATCTCATATTCTGATGTCCAGTATTCAGACTGATGAGCGGCATTCAGGCCATGGTTCTTGTGTTACCATTTATTTTGGTTAACATTCTTTTCGGTATTCAGGCCGACTCTCACCGTACCAGATGGAATTTTCTTTCAAGATCACCTCTTTGCCGATTCTGACAGACATTGTTAATTAATTCCCAGCGGAGCGTAAATTGTTCGTCTGTTCTTTGTATTCAATCACTCTTCACCCTGATCATCTGAAAGCTGAGGTTGTTCATATCGACAAGTTCACAGTGGATTGAATAGGGGCAGCTGTAACACCTCAAAATTTGCCCTCCTCTCTTTGGAGACTAGTTTGATACATTGCATTTCATATTTTAGGGCATTAGGCATGGCATAGTGCATATCATATGAAAATAAGAAAGTCATCCTCCAAAGTCTTTTCAAAGATGGAGAAGTTACATGGTTCAAGCCTGAGGGTTGCTATGAATTGGTGATCAACCATCTGAGGGTTTGCTTTTCACCAGGGTTTCAAAGGTTGAGCATTATCTGGTTTGCAAGGATATATTACCATCATCATGGTTCTATCATCATTAAGGGTTTCATGATTCATGCTCAAGTTTCCTTTGGATTAGGGTTTTGACCTCTGGTCAACCCTAATCAATGCATTCTTCCAATCAGGGTTTCTCAAGGAGATGAGGTATTTTATTGAGGAGAGGATCACATGAGTGTCATAAGGAGCTTACATGAGCTAGGGTTTCATTTTTGAGCAATTTCCTCAAGTGGTAGAGGCTCAAGCTGATCAGGGCATTCCAAGGTCACCTAAGGACCAAACAAGTCAACTGTGCAGTCAATTGAGGGCTATGAGGTGGGGAAATGAGTTGATACACCTCAATAATGTTCAAAAGAGGTCCATTTGTCATTGTGAACATCTATCTTGAAGATTTTGAAGTCATGGCAAAAGTTTCCAAAAATGGAAAGTGACCTGTAATTTCAAGTTTCCAAAAATGGCAAGTTTTTAGTCCATATTCAACTTGACTTATCAACATCAATGAAGCTTCAAGTGGAGTTTTTGTGAACATGAAAGTTGAAGATCTTTCTCTCCCCTTTTCAAAAAGCCCTAATTCATGTCCATATGATGAATGGTTGAGAAGTTATGGCCAAATGATTACAAAGTATGCATGGAAGTTCAACATGGCATAACTTTTGATTCAAAACTCCAAATTGGTCCACTCTTTTTGAAAAATGCTTGTCATGACCAATACTTGCCAAATGAATCTTTTCCTTGCATGGAAGAAGCTCATATGACCACTTGTTCATACATGTGCATTTTGGAGGGAAATTTAATAATTCAAATTTGGTTGATGATACAAGCAAGCTACCAATTCCATGATGATTATTGAATGGTTTTAAGTGAAATCCAAGCATTGCATGAGATTTGGCACGTGCTACATGGCCATGCAAGCTCACTTTGGCATTTTTGCAAAACATTTCATAATTCACTAATCATGTTTAACACCTAGCCTAATTTTGATTTCAGTGTGATTAGGGGATCATATAAATAGCAAACCCTAACTGAATTTGCTCATAACTAACTTTTGAGATCTAGAATTTTCATTTCCCTCCATTTTTCTCTCTCTTCAAAACTCAAAATTCTTCACACAATTCCTCAATTTCTTCACATATTCTTGTTGATCATGGTATTCTGAGTAGGATTCAACCATTGGATTGAATAATTGAGCTTGATTTTGAGTAGGTCGTGTGCATGAACATCTTGATGGAAGCTTGAAATTCAGTTGGATCTAAGAGGTTTCAGTGGATTCTTTGCACACAAAGCTTCAAGGCACGCATAGAGAAGTTGATCTGGAGCTGGAGGAGGCTTGAATACACGAATTCAATCACTGCCATTTCCAAGTAAGTGAAAATTCAACCTCTCTTTTTTGCCAATTTCTTGTGATAAATGTGTAGATCTTGCATCCCTGAGCATGCTGATGGGTTTGGATTTGAAAACGGATGAGAAATGAGGAAGTTATGTTGAATTCAAGTTTTGATGTCAATAATGTTTTTGCTCGATCCAAAGAATTCATGATGATTTAGGATTAGTGAGTATGATATTTAGAATCAGCATTGAGAGAGCTTTTGAACGGTATAAATTTCATAGAATTCTGGAAAAAAACTGTTGAGCTCCGCCGTGGATCCAGCCGGAGAAGACAGTTGTAACAACCGCCCTCCGCCGTCTGCAATTCTGGCTAGGGTTTGTGTGAAACGCAGCGTTTCATGCTGCTTTTGTTCCTTCATGGCGCGCGTTCGATCCCTATGTGTGTGTGTTTGCTGATTTATTTTGGAATTCCATTTTTCCTTGTGAGCGTGGGTTCGATCCTGGCGTATTGCATTTTTTGAATTTCCATTGATATTCTTTTGATCCTTAGGGCGTGAGTTCAATTCCAGGCCATGACATTTTCTGAATTTAATTGTTACATTCTCATTGACTGTGCTTGCATGAGTTCGAACCTGCCTGGATGTATCATTCTGATTTTCCTTTGAATTTCATTTTCCATTATTTCATTATTATTTCATTATATTTTCTCTAACTTTGAAAAATCACAAAAATAGTAGAATGATCCAATTTCACTTCAATTTTTTTTCATAATCTTGTGTTGATCTCTAGTTTTTTATAGAACTAATTTCATGATTTGTTGCCTCTGGATTTTTTAATTGTGAATTTTTGATTGAGCCTTGTATCATTTTTATATGTTGCATTCATTTGCTTGTGAAATCTCCATTGTTGATCCAATTGTTCTGAAATTTGGCATGCATGATCCTAACATGTGATATGATTTTTGAGCTTTGATTTGAGATTTTTATCATATGTTATCACTGTTTTGGACACATGAAGATATGTTGTGACAATTTGTGTCACATTTTGGATGTAGCATTTGTGCATTTCCATTCATATACCATTTGAGCTCTTCTGGATCTAATTTTTTGCATGGTGTATGTTCATAACATGAGTAGCTTGCATAAAAAATTTCAATGCCATTAGATGCTTTTCTATTTTGATTTGGATTTTCTAATTTGATTGTCCATTTTGTGCACCTTTGCTTGCCTTTGCTTTACATGAATTGTTTGAAGCATTTTCCTTATGAATTGGTATTGGTCCTTTTGAGGACTTTGTCTTGATTGATTGAATATGCTTTGTGCAAAGTATTGACTTCTGTTTTGGTCATTTGACTTGATTTTGAACCCAGTCTTTGAACTAGTGGTTTGTACACATACTAATTGAGCTTTGTGTTTCAGGTTTGAGCATTTGGCACTAATGGTTGGTTTGGTCTCATTATTTGAGATGCAAGTTGCTTTGATTACTAACTCTGGTTGTGTTGTAGGTCCATTGATGTGATGAACTCACTTGAGTGCTTGCACTAATGACTTGCATTGTGTAGATATTGGAAAGTTCCACTGTTATTGTCTGTTGGTTTTCTGAATACAATATTAACTGTTTGGCTTTTGCACAGGTACATTAGTTGCTAGCTCTTGCTTGAGCTTTGCTTTGGATTGTGGTTGATACACCACTGAGGTAGTTTAGCCTTCTTACTCCATGTAGTCTGGAAGTCCTGTCACCTTTTTGGCAGGCATTTGGCTGAAGTCCTCCTTATGAGGCTCTGATTGTGTTTGTTTATATTTGTGCCAAAGACCTCCAAGTGAGGCATGTTACTTGATAAGTCCTCCTAAGTGAAGAGGCAATTGACAGATAGAAGGGACTAGTAGCCAGTCCCCTGTTATTCAGTGAGTCGTTCTTTATGCTCACACTACGTGCTGATGCTCTAGAACATGTACCCAAGATCTCTGTATAGAGTCAGTCAAGTGGAATAGGGTCCCTCTTTCTGGATCCCCACACTTTCTTTGTCATTAAGCTCACCCTGGCCAGGGTTAAGAGCATGAGGTCTCATCCTCATTTCCATCTTTGATCTGCTCACCCTAACTCTCAATGTTAGTGGTTAAGGGCTTCTGTTTACCCTTACAGTTTGGCTTGTTTGTCGAGGTTGATATGACCCCTCTTGACTAAAGCCCAACCATTTGTCTGAGCCGCTTGTATGTATATAGTGTGTGATGCTTGATCATTTGTGATTGGTGTTTATTTGCTGTTTTGAGTTGACTTGCTTCCTATGTGAGTTAGTTTCTGATTAGAGATCTCAACCTAGGGATTTGTTTACATGGCAACTATTAGGCTCGAGTTAGTCTCCCTATTAGTTTGTTGTTTCCCTGGTCTCTGGTTAGGAGAGAGTTTTTCCCCTGTTAAGGAGAACTACGTCGCCCTGATTCTCATACCAGATGAGATACGTAGGCAGGAGATCGAGCGAGATCTCTCTGGGCACCCTTTTGTTTTTTTGTGTGCGTTCAACCTTTTTGTTTCTTTTGACGTCTCAGCGTCTCTTCGTGTTTGTGTGACAACTATTAGGCTCGAGTTCCAGACTCCCTATTAGTTTGTCAACCTGATAACCTTTTGCTTTGGTGTTCGCTGGTTAGCGTTTGTTATTGTTTGGAGTCGGATGTAAGTCCATATATTGGCATTTTATTTCCTTGTTTGTTTTGCTTGTTTGGAGTCGGATATAAGTCCATCTATTGGCATTCTGTTTCCTTTTTGTTGTCAGGAGTCGGGTGTAAGTCCATGGATTGGCATTTTGTTTCCTGTTGAGTGTTTCTCTTGACGTCTCAGCATCTCTGTTTGGTGTTTTGTTTCGGCGTGCGTTAGCCGAGCTACGAGTGCTCTGATTCTTCCTCTGGATAGAGAAGATACATATGCATAGGATGCAATGTCCTAGCGAGCATGTTTCCCATTTCCCCGAACTACGTTGACTCTGATGTTTGTTTCTGACAAACTACGTAGGCCCAAGATGCGACATCCTGCCGAGTCCACTTCCTCCATCTTCTTTCACCTGTTTTATTATTCCAGTGTGTGCATTTCTTTGAGCAGTTTATCAGCAACCTTTTCCTATTCTTTTGAGCGTGGATCCCGTCGAGTACGACGAACGTGAGTGGTGCTAATACCTTCCCCTTGCGTAACCGACTCCCGTACCTTGCAATCTCTGGTCGTAAGACCGTTCCTTTTCCCTTTCTTAGGTTAGTCTTGCGCTCCCTTTCCGTCATAGGATGAATAGCGTCGGTGGCGGCTCTGTAAATTGTTTTTTTTCCGCCGGTTGTTTTTCGCATTGCGACAAGCTCGCGACTCTACTCTTTTTCCACGCCACTCTTTTCGCGTTTCTACTTGGATTCGGGAAATCCGGGGAGCGACAGCTGGCGACTCTGCTGGGGACTTATTTTCCCTAGTGGGCCTTTCCTAGCGTTTGTTTGTTTATTGTCTATTGTGTGTTATTTATTTATTGCTTTGCATACTTATCTGCTTGCATTGCATCCTATGTGCGCTTTACTGTTTCATGCATACTATGTTGGCTGTGTATCTGTTTCGCTGTTGGGTGGGAGTCACAAGAGGTAAAAGGCCCAATACACAGGCTATAAGTGAACTTTAGGACACCTAGGAATAGAGTGATTCATGGGAAGCGGGTGGTATGGCGCCACTTAGCGGAACATGGTATCATGAGCAGTTCAGATTCTGATGGGGTATTATCGTTGCATACACCTGGTGTGCATATGATGATATTCTTGAAAGGATTGTTTATCCCGCGTTTCTCTTGACCTTACCCTGGCCTAGATTACACCCGTGAGTGGGGCGAGAATGAATCCTTTACAGGTACTGATGGTGACTTATTCTGATGGTGACTTGTTCTGTTGGTGACCGTGTCTAGTGGGTGACTTTTGTTTGGTTCTTGTTGGTGACCGTTGGTTCTGAAGTATGGGTTCTAAGTTGATGACTGTGTTCTATGGTTCCCGGTTCCGAATTCATGCTGAAGTTCTGATCCTGTGCCTTGTGATACACAACCAACCAGCCATTGTTTCATCATTTTGCATCATAGCATGTTTATTTTTTTAAAAAAATAATGCATAAAAAAGAAAAAAAAGTTAACCTGCATATGCATATCATTTTTCAGGTTTATTCAGGAGTCTGTTCATACCGAGAGATGGCTGCCATTCCAGAGTTGAAGAGGAAGACTTGCACCTACAGCTTTTACCGCGAGTCGTTGACATCTTTGGAAGAATTGGGTAATCTCGTGACCGACCGTAATCAGAAAGTTTTTGATGATCAGTATGGGGATATCTTGGCATTGTTGAAGATGGTGGTTGATCCGGTACCTCTGCAGACTCTCTTACAGTTCTATGATTCGGAGCTTCGTTGCTTTACTTTTCAGGACTACCAGTTAGCTCCCACTCTTGAAGAGTATTCCATCCTTATGAATGTCCGAATCAAAAATCGAGTACCTTTCCTGGATATGCCAAAGGAGGTGGATTTCAAAGTTGTCGCTAAGGCTCTTTACTTGAGCATCAAGGAAGTGAGCGATAATTGGAAACCAAGCGGTGATGTTGTGGGCTTATCCTTGAAGTTCTTGGTAAGGATGGCTAAGGAAGAAGCAAAGAAAGGAAATTGGGTAGCTTTCAACGCTCAGTTGGCTGTCATGATTTATGGAGTTATTCTGTTCCCTAGTATGCCTAGTTTCGTGGACCTGGAAGCAATCACTATTTTCATTGGAGGAAACCCGGTGCCTACCTTGTTAGCTGACACCTATTATGCGATACATAGCAGGCATGGTAAGTGTGGAGCTATCAGGTGTTGTCTCCCGTTGCTACTCAAGTGGTTCTTGTCTTTTCTACCAACCAATGGACCGTTTGTGGATACTCAGAATACTCACAAATGGACTCAGAGGATCATGTCGCTCACATCTTATGATATCAAGTGGAAAGCTTATAGGATTAATGTGCGCAACGTCATTATGAGTTGTGGAGAGTTTCACAATGTTCCACTCATAGGAACTAGGGGTTGCATCAACTACAACCCGGTTCTTTCTCTCTGTCAGTTGGATTTTGTCATGAATGAAAGGCCGCAAGATGTCGAGATAGCTGAAAATGTGTACTTTGAGAAACGAAGCGATCCAGCAAGATTGGAGCAAGTGGGGAAAGCTTGGGAGAATATTGGTATAAAATATGGAACTGTTTTAGGGAGGAAGTTTGCAATTTCTATGCCTGCTTACACTGAGTGGGTCAAGGAAAGAGTTGGGACTTTGTTGCTACCATATGACCGGATGGAACCATTACAGGAGCAACCGCCTTTGATCCTTTCTGAGAGTGTGCCTGCTGAGTATTACAAATAAGCCTTAATGGAGAATCGCCAGTTGAAAGGAAATGAACAAGAGATCCAAATGGAGCTTTACAAAGCAAAAGCTGATAGGCTGAATTTGGCTCATAAACTCAAAGGAGTGCAAGGTGAAAGTTCTAGTAGATCAAGAAACAAAAAGAGGTCTTATGATGAGATAGAAACAATGTTGGATGAAGAACACCATGAACGCTTGAGATTACAAAAAGCGGAAGCCAATTACAAAAAGAAGATACGAGACTTGGAAAGATAACTTAAGGACAAAGGTACTCAGTTGTGGAAAGAGGTAGATCTGAGGCATGCAGCAGAGAGCCAGCTCAGAGGAAGTGACATCCGTGCATCTCATTTCCGAGAGGAAGTTGTTGAACTCAGGGTGCAACTGAAAGAGAAGCTCACCCCTCTACCTGAGTGTTCAGAGTGTGACCGATTGATGGATCAGTGCCAGTATTTGAAGACTCTCATTCCTGAAGGACGACTTCCCTAGTTTGTCTTATTGTTTATTTTGAGAATCACCTCCAGGATTGTTGGATGGGATTCCTTGTTCTACACTGATGACCTAAATCTTTGTTTGAACCATGTTTGTATGAACCTTATTTCTTATGTCTATGGATGAGATTATTGATGTTTCACTTTTGCTTGCCGTCCAGTGTATGTTGCTTCTTTGTTGTTTATGTTCCGCTTACGGGTGCAGGTTGCCATTTTTCAAAGGTGGACGAGACTCTTGAATACCTGAGAAATGATAAAACATAACATACGCATCATACACATATCATTCTTGCATCATTACAGGTGTTCTTGAAGAGGATTTCTCATTCTTGTTCCCGTTTCAGGCAGGATTGCTGAGTATCATCCGCACCGTTACGCAACAAGGCAGAATCAACAGAAGTTCATGGATCAAGTTCAAGCAGATTTAACAGAGATGAGGATCAACATGGCCCAGTTCATGAGTATGATGCAAGGGGTAGTGCAAGGGCAAGAGGAACTCCGAGCCTTGGCCCAGAGACAAGAAACTGTGATTCCCCCTGTCGGTCAGAATCCGCCAGAAGGAACCCCTGTCAATGACACCGCTGCTGCTACCAGCCCTGTCAACAACTATGCTACTGGTGACGAATTGTGTGGTATTAGAATCAATGGACAACCCCTCATTATAGAGGCTGCTAATGCTCGAGCGGCACGTGCTCCAGTTCACCATCCTTCTCATTTGGTTGACAAGCAAGAAGATATGTTCACTATTCTCAGTGATGATGATGAATTTGGAAAGGCGGAAGAGAGAGATAGAAAGGTTGACGCCCTTGCTGAAAAGATTCGCGCCATGGAGTGCCATAATTCTTTGGGCTTTGATGTTACTAACATGGGTTTAGTTGATGGGTTGAGGATCCCGTACAAGCTCAAAGCGCCATCTTTCGACAAGTACAATGGCACTTCTTGTCCCCGAACTCATATGCAAGCTTATTACTGGAAGATATCCGCTTATACTGATGATGAAAAAATGTGGATGTACTTTTTCCAAGACAGCTTGTCTGGAGCCTCTTTGGATTGGTACATGGACTTGAAAAAAGAATCTGTCAGAAGCTGGAGAGAGTTAGGTGAAGCTTTTCTGAGGCATTACAAGCATAACATGGACATGGCTCCGAGCAGAACCCAGTTGCAGATTTTGTTTCAAAAGACCGGTGAGAGTTTCAAGGAATACGCCTAGAGGTGGCGTGAACTAGCTGCGAGAGTACAACCTCCGATGTTGGAGAGAGAATTGACTGATATGTTCATTGGAACCCTGCAAGGTGTATTCATGGATCGTATGGGAAGTTGCCCATTTGGTAGTTTTTTGGATGTTGTGATTTGCGGAGAAAGAACTGAAAGTCTTATCAAAGCGGGAAAAATCCAAGACCCTGGTTCTTCAAGTTCTTCAAGTGCTAAGAAACCATTTTCAGGGGCATCCAGAAGGAGAGAGGGTGAGACAAATGCTATATATAATCAGAGAAATGGAAATAGAGGACAACAATACCGTCAAGTTGCTGCTGTGACTATTCCAGCAACCCAACCTCAACAACAACAAAGAGGACAACCACAACAACAACAACAACGCCAATTCCAACCAAGACAAAGAATGCCAGATCGTCATTTTGATCCGTTGCCAATGACTTATGCTGAATTACTCCCTGAACTGCTCAGGTTAAAGTTTGTTGAACTTTGCACTATGGCTCCATTAACAAGGATTCCCGCTGGTTATGATGCTAATGTCCGTTGTGATTTTCATTCTGGTGCGCCAGGGCACCACATCGAGAATTGTCGGGCTTTTCACCATAAAGTTCAAGATTTGATTGATGCCAAGACGATTAACTTTGCTCCTACTCCGAATGTGGTGAATAATCTTATGCCTCAGCATGGAGGGCCCAGAGTAAATGGTGTGGAAGATGGGGAAAATTTGAACTTGGTAGTCAATATTAATGATGTTCAGACTTTGTTGTTTGTAGTGAAGGAATGTCTGCTTAGAGGGGGAGTATTCCTGGGATGTGACAAGAATTGTTCAGATTGTGGTAATCATGAAAACGGCTGTGTGAAATTGAAAGAAGGTATCCAGGAATTGATGAATGAAGGTTGTTTACAGTTTGATCGAGTAGTGAAAGACCGTGAAAAGGTATTGACTGTTACCATTTACTTTACACCGTCAGAAGGTCCTGTACGTGCTCCAAGAATTATTAGTGCGCCTGTGACTATTGGTACTCCTGTGACCGTAGCTGCGCCCGTGACGATATCTGCTCCGGTGACTGTTGGTGTTCTCGTGATTGTTAATGCTCCAGTAACTATCAGTACTCCTACCACCATTGCTGCTTCTAGTGGAAGACTTTTTGAGAATAGTATAGCAATTCTGTGGCAATATGACAATGCTTTTTGCAGAAATAGAAGACCAGAGAATCAGACCAGATCAGTAAATCATACTCCAGTGACGATTGGTTCGTCAAATAAGACTCCAGTAACATTTGGTTCGGCTGTGGGTAATGTGGGAGGACCCGGAGGATTTACGAGAAGTGGTCGTTTATTTGCACCACAGGTTTCGAAGGATAACAATGCTGAGGCTCTTGCTAGAACAAAAGGAAAACAAGTTGTAGTTGAAGAAGAACTAGTGCGAAAGGAAGTGCCCGAGAGTTCTTTTGAGAAGGACGTGGAGGAATTTATGAGAATTATCAAGAAGAGTGATTACAAGATCGTGGATCAGTTAAACCAGACATCATCAAAAATCTATATTCTCTCTCTGTTTATGTGTTCCAAGGCACATCGTAACGCCCTGTTGAAAATGTTGAATATGGCTTATGTGCCTCTAGAGATTTCTGTTAACCAGCTTGAAGGTGTTATTGCAAATGTTAACACGAGACATGGTTTGGGATTCATGGATCTAGACTTGACACCTGAGGGTCGCAATCACAATAGAGCTCTGCATATCATGATGGAATGCAAAGGCGCGACTTTGTCGCATGTTTTGGTTGATACCGGTTCTTCTTTGAATGTGCTGCCCAAAAAGGCTCTGAGTAAGATTGATGTCGAAGGGGTTGTTCTCACACCAAGTGATCTTGTTGTCCGTGCTTTTGATGGATCCAAGCGATCAGTTTTTGGTGAAGTCACGTTGCCTGTGAAGATCGGCCCGAAAGTGTTTAATATTGTCTTCTATGTGATGGATATTCAACCAGCATATAGTTGTCTGTTGGGGCGTCCCTGGATACATGGAGCCGGAGCAGGTTCTTCAACTCTCCACCAAAAGCTAAAATATGTGTGGGATGGTCAAGTTGTGATCGTGTGTGGCGAAGAGGACATCTTTGTGAGCCATTTATCCTCCTTCAAATATGTGGAGATGGATGGCGAAATTCATGAAACTCTATGTCAAGCTTTTGAGACTGTTAGTATTGAGAAGGTGGCTTTTGTTGAACAGAAGAAACCAGGTACCTCGATTGCGTCCTATAAACAAGCTCTGGAGGTCATTCATTCAAGTAACACGGAAGGCTGGGGCAAGGTGATTGATGTGCCCGTAAAAAAAGACATGTTTGGCATTGGTTATCAGCCTTTTCAATCATCAGAGCAGGGTGTCCAGAATCAGAAAGGGTCGTGTACTTTCACTAGTGTTGGATTGATGAATCACGGGGATGTCTTTGCAACAGACAATGAAGATGGTGACAGTGATTGTGATATGGATAATTGGGTGTGCCCGTGTGCTCCAGGGGAGAAGATCAACAACTGGACTGCTGAAGAAATAGTCCAAGTTACTCTTCAGACAGAGTAATTTTCTTCTATTTTTCATTTTGCATGAAAGCCCTACGCTCTGCCCAAGGCGTAGTGGTTCATTGTAGGGCCACATCATGTTTTAAATTTTCAATGATTATCATCAATAAAGGACGTTTTGCAATCAAATTTGCGTTCACTGTCTTTCTGATTTTATTACTTTCATTTTCAAAACAATAAAAATGGCAATGTTTTTTTTGTGTGACTTTCTTGAACTCTTTTATAAAATAAAACATGAAAAATCGTTCGTGCAGAATTGATCTTGCGGATTCCATTGAAAACAGTTCTGTTATGGCTCAGTATGACTTCGATAATCCCATTTACCAAGCCGAAGAGGAGAGTGAAGAAGATTGTGAACTCCCCAAAGAATTGGCCAAACTATTGAAACAGGAGGAAATGGTCATTACACCTCATCAGGAAGAGTTGGAAGTCATTAACCTTGGTACTGAGGACGCAAAGAAAGAGATCAAGATAGGGGCTGCTTTAGAGGAAAAGGTCAAGAGAGGGCTGATTGAAATGCTGCAAGAATATGTGGACGTATTCGCATGGTCGTATCAAGATATGCCTGGTTTGGATACAGATATTATGGTGCACAGGCTACCTCTCAAAGAAGATTGTCCTTCGGTATAGCAGAAGCTTCGCAGAACTAGTCCTGATATGGCTGTCAAGATCAAAGAGGAGGTTGAGAAACAGTTGGATTCAGGTTTTCTAGCAGTTACCAATTATCCCCCTTGGGTGGCCAACATCGTACCCGTGCCGAAGAAGGATGGTAAAGTCAGGATGTGTGTCGATTACCGAGATTTAAACAGAGCCAGCCCGAAAGATGACTTCCCATTACCTCACATTGATGTATTGGTCGATAACACTGCTCAATTCTTGGTTTTCTCTTTCATGGATGGATTTTCTGGCTATAATCAGATCAAGATGGCGCCAGAAGACATGCAGAAGACGACATTCATTACACCTTGGGGCACATTCTGTTATAAGGTAATGCCATTTGGGTTGAAGAACGCCGGTGCTACCTACCAAAGAGCTATGACGACTCTCTTTCATGACATGATGCACAAAGAAATTGAAGTGTACGTGGATGATATGATTGCGAAGTCTCAGACAGAAGAGGAGCACTTGGTAAACTTGCAAAAGTTGTTTGAAAGATTGAGAAAGTTCAAACTGAGGCTGAATCCAAACAAGTGTACATTTGGAGTGAGATCTGGAAAGCTGTTAGGTTTCATTGTCAGTGAGAAAGGGATTGAGGTTGATCTAGCGAAAGTAAAAGCTATTCAAGAAATGCCTGAACCAAGAAAGGAAAAGCAGGTTCGTGGGTTTTTAGGGAGGTTGAACTACATTGCACGGTTCATATCTCACCTAACAGCTACGTGCGAACCAATATTTAAATTGTTAAGAAAAGATCAAGCAATCAGGTGGAACAATGATTATCAAAAAGCTTTTGATAAGATAAAAGAATATTTGCAGAAACCTCCAATTCTTATACCTCCAGTTCCTGGGAGGCCTCTGATAATGTACCTTTCAGTAACAGAGAATTCCATGGGGTGTGTATTGGGACAGCATGACGAGTCTGGTCGAAAAGAGCATGCAATATACTACCTTAGCAAAAAGTTTACCGACTATGAAACAAGATATTCGCTGCTCGAGAAAACTTGCTGCGCTTTGGCATGGGCTGCTCGCCGACTAAGACAGTATATGTTGAACCATACTACCTTGTTGATTTCTAAGATGGACCTAGTAAAGTATATCTTTGAAAAGCCGGCTCTTACCGGACGAGTGGCTCGTTGGCAGATGGTTTTGGCAGAGTATGATATCCAGTACACGTCGCAAAAGGCCATCAAGGGTAGTATTCTGTCTGATTACCTTGCCGAGCAACCAATTGATGACTATCAGCCGATGATGTTTGAATTCCCCGATGAAGATATCATGTACTTAAAGATGAAAGATTGTGAAGAGCCTCTTGTCGAGGAAGGACCGGATCCTGATGACAAGTGGACACTGATGTTTGATGAGGCGGTAAATGTGAATGGAAATGGTGCTGGGGCAGTACTCATTAATCCTAAAGGTGCACACATACCTTTTTTCGCCAGATTGACTTTTGAAGTAACCAACAACGAAGCTGAGTACGAGGCCTGTATCATGGGGATTGAGGAAGCCATCGATCTAAGGATCAAAACTATGGACATTTATGGAGATTCTGCTCTAGTGATTAACCAAGTCAATGGAGACTGGAATACTCATCAGCCGCATTTGATTCCTTATAGAGATTATACTAGAAGGATCCTGACTTTCTTCAAGACAGTAAAGTTGTATCATGTACCCCGAGATGAAAATCAAATGGCTGATGCCTTAGCCACATTGCCTTCCATGATTAAAGTTCATTGGCAGAATCATGTGCCACACGTTGCTGTGAATCGACTCGAGAGGCCTGCGTATGTGTTTGTAGCCGAGTCTGTTGTTGATGAGAAGCCGTGGTTTTATGATATTAAGAATTTCCTCAAAAGCCAAGAGTATCCTGAAGGAGCGTCAAAGAATGACAAGAAGACACTGAGAAGGCTAGCTGGAAGCTTTTACTTGAACAAGGATGATGTGTTGTACAAGAGGAACTTTGACATGGTTCTGCTCAGATGCGTGGTTAGACACGAAGCAGACATGTTAATGCAGGAAGTACACGAGGGATCTTTCGGTACCCATGCTGGTGGTCATGCAATGGCCAAGAAGTTGTTAAGAGCCGGTTATTACTGGATAACCATGGAATCTGATTGTTTCAAATACGCTCGGAAGTGCCACAAATGTCATATCTATGCAGATAAAGTGCATGTACCACCAAACCCTCTGAATATTATGAATTCTCTTTGGCCATTCGCGATGTGGGGCATCGATATGATTGGAAAGATTGAACCTACTGCTTCTAATGGACATCGCTTCATCCTAGCCGCGATTGATTACTTTACCAAGTGGGTGGAAGCAGCTTCCTATGCCAATGTTACCAGACAAGTGGTTGCTCGATCCATTAAGAAAGAAATTATATGTCGTTATGGGGTTCCTGAGAGAATCATCATTGATAATGGTTCGAATATCAATAACAAGATGATGAAAGAGCTTTGCAAAGACTTTAAGATCGAACACCACAATTCTTCTCCTTACAGACCAAAGATGAATGGTGCTGTAGAGGCGGCAAACAAGAACATTAAGAATATTGTGCAAAAGATGGTTGTGACGTACAAGGATTGGCATGAGATGTTGCCTTTCGCTTTGCATGGGCATCGTACCTCAGTGCGTACGTCAACCGGGGCAACTCCGTTTTCACTTGTGTATGGCATGGAGGCAGTCTTGCTAGTAGAAGTTGAAATCCCTTCTTTGAGGGTGATGATGGATGTAAAACTTGACGAGGCTGAGTGGGTTCAAGCCAGGTTTGATGAGTTAAATTTAATTGAGGAAAAGCGATTAGCAGCTGTGTGTCATGGAGAACTATATCAGAGAAGGATGAAGAAGGCCTTTGATCAGAAAGTGCGTCCTCGAAGCTATCAGATAGGTGACTTAGTTTTGAAGAGGATCCTTCCTCCCGGTACAAATAACAGGGGCAAGTGGACTCCGAATTATGAAGGTCCATATGTTGTTAAAAAGGTCTTTTCTGGTGGAGCCTTGATGCTTACAACTATGGATGGTGAAGATTTTCCGTCTCCTGTGAATTCAGATGTAGTAAAAAAATACTTCACATAAACTGACCCGCTGGACAAAGAAAGAAAGTCCAGGAAAAAAAGGGCATCCCGGCGAACCAAGAGAAAAAGAAAAGAAAAAGGTTCGGGCAAAAGTTAGGGATAAAGAATAAAAATAATATGTACACCCGGTAAGTCGAAAACCTGCAAAGGCGGCTTAGGCAAAAATGGGTATCCCGGTGGATTGAAAACCTAAAAAGGCGGTCCAGGAAAAAGAGGGATTAAAGCAAAGACTACAGTCTGAGTTATCTGTACTTCATCGCGTTTCAGTGTCTACCATCTTGAAGGATATGATCGGTCCAATCACTCTTCTCAGAAAGCAAAGAATTTGGGGAAATTGAAGATCTATGAGTCATAACAGAATTGGAAAATAATGGAATGCCGTGTTCACATTGCCAATAGGATAGTTTATTTTCTCTTTTGGCGCAATTACCTCTTCCTAGGAATTGCTTCCTGATGTATTTGCCTTTATAGGTCATTTTCAATCAATAAAAGTCGTTATTCAGTCAAATTGCTCTCTTGTTTTTTTTATTTCTACTGTTTTGTTTGCAAAAATCGTCCGAATTTTCGATAAACATTGCATCTAAAACATGAAGGCTAGACAGTGACGTGCGGAAAGATAAAACATCTGAAAATCATTTTGAATGTTGAGTACACTTGAGTATATTTTGTCCATACAATCCCCTGGGGCATGTATGTCTTGCCGTTTTACAAGTTACTATCTTTGATTGATAGCTAAAGCAGATGAGCCAAAGTTTGTTCGAAGGAAGACCCTGTTGTTTCAACACTGTCCAGCCGTGTAAGAAGTTGGGTCGTCTAAGTCGAGTTCAGAATTTTTTTCCCCAGCATGGTCAAGAGGTTGGTGTTTTCCCAACAAGTGACTCCCCAGTTGAGTTGGTTTCTCTACCGTTCCGAGAATGTCAGACCAGTAAGTATCCTCAGCAGAATTATTGTATGTCCCCACAGAGTTGGAAGATCGAATCAGAAATTGTGTGCTCAGTAAAGTGATCATTTGCTTTCCCAGCAGGAGTTTTCCTCCCTTTGCATCTTGCATGTAGTAATCATCATTTGCATTCGCATTCTCAAATCGCGTAGCATTTCCATTCAGTATGGAGCATTACGCCATGGAAAACTCAAACATATGCATACATGTATTAAACCAGATTGGATCATATCTCCGGAAGAGACAGATCATTTTTCAACATCAGTGTAGCACATTTGCAGCAGTTGCTCTTGGCAACATTCAAAATCGATAATCCCAGTGAGATTTATTTTCTCACCAGTCCGTGAAAGGAAAGCTTGATTCTTTTCCGATTTAGTCACCAGTAAGTGTCTGCCTTATTTTGACATATGTAAATATCATCCTTGCGATACCGGTAAGTGTCGTGTGGATCCCCGTAAATGTCTGTGCTTTTCTTTGATGTCGGTGAACATCATCTTTTGATGTCGATAAACGTCGAATTCCAATCGTTGGCCATCAATAAATGGCATGTCTCTCATGATGTCTACAAAAAAATCGTTCTGTCAACACCCGTGTGTGTCCTTTCCTTTTTTGGTGTCGGTAAACATCATTGTTCGATGTCGGTAAACATCAGCCGCTTGTTAACCATCGGTAAATGGTTTTGTCGTTTAAATAACTGTGTGTTTTCGCTATCCGTAAATATCGAGTATTTCATTTTCGCCATCGGTAAATGGTTTCGTTTCATAAATGTATTTCTTTCCTTGGTGTCTGTAAACATCTTTGTTCGATGTCGATAAACATCGAGTTCCTTCCCAGTCATCGGTAAATGCCTTGTCTTGTTTCACTTGTAAACATCATTGTTCAATGTCAGTAAACATCAGCCGCTTGTTAACCATCGGTAAATGGTTTTGTCGTTTAAATAACTGTGTGTTTTCGCTATCCGTAAATATCGAGTATTTCATTTTCGCCATCGGTAAATGGTTTCGTTTCATAAATGTATTCTTTCCTTGGTGTCTGTAAACATCTTTGTTCGATGTCGGTAAACATCGAGTTCCTTCCCAGTCATCGGTAAATGTCTGGTCTTGTTTCACTTATAAACATCATTGTTCGATGTCAGGAAACATTGAGTTCCTTCCCAGTCATCGGTAAATGTCTGGTCTTGTAGCGCTTTCCTTGATATCGGTAAATATCAAATCTGTTTTGACGCCATCGGTAAATGGCCTCGCTTTCCTTGATATCGATAAATATCAAATCTGTTTTGACGCCGCCATCGGTAAATGGCCTCGCTTTCCTTGATATCGGTAAATATCAAATCTGTTTTGAAGCCGCCATCGGTAAATGACCTCGCTTTCTTTGATATCGGTAAATATCAATTTTGTTTTGAAGCCGCCATCGGTAAAATGGCCCCGCTTCCCTTGATTCGTCACCTACAGAGTGCAAATTCTCCGGTTCTTTTGGTATTCAATCCCTATTTACCTTGAAAGTCTGATAGCCGCTGCTTTCATCCGTTCAGGTTCACAGTTGATTGAATAGGGGCAGCTGTAGCACCTCAAATTTGCCCTCCTCATTCATGCATTCATTTTAGGTCATTTAACATTTCATATTGCATTTCATCATGTCAATCAGAATTAGCTCCAAGAGTTTGTCTTCTAAGAAGTTTGGATATCATCCAAGTCACTTTGTGAGTTCTATCTGAATGATCAGTCAACACAAGAGAAATTATGCATCAACTAGGGTTTTTCTTAACACTCAAGGAATTTTGTATTCATCTGGGTATCAAGGGTGCATCACCATCTTCATGATCTTTCTTTCCTCAAATTTTCATTTCTTATCAGCAAAGTTCATCTGAATTAGGGTTTGACCTCTGGTCAACTTTGGTCTACTGAAGCAGTCAAAGTAGGGTCCCTCAAGGATTGAGATGCAATCTTGGTTTTAAGGTCTTATGGATGTTGTGTAGAGCTCTTGGGAGCTAGGGTTTCATTTTCAGAGGTTTCCCTCAAAGGATCAAGCTTAATGGGCTCAGTATAGTTCAAAATTCAATTGTGAAGTCAAAAGTCAACTGTTGGTCAACTGAGGGTCAAATGGCTAGGGAATGACTTGAGATACTTCCAACATGTTCAAATGGGGTCTATTCATCATTCAAAACATTAATCTTGAAGGAACAAAGGTCCAGTGCACGGGTTACCAAATTTGGAAAGATGACCTGTATTGTGAAGTTTCCAAATTTGGAAGGATTTTGACCTAGCTTCAACTTGATTTTTCATCACCAAGGAAGCTCCAAATGATTTTTTTATCAAAGACGAAAGTTGTAGATCTTTGTCTCCCCTTTCCAAAAAGTCCTATTTCAAGGCCATATGATGAATGGCTGAAGAGTTATGGTTCTTGAATGACGAAATGTGCATGAAGGCTTTAAAAAGGCATAACTTGAGGTTGACAAGTCCAATTGGTGTGGCTCTTTTTGCTATGGTTTTGTTTTGAGAAGTACTTCAAAATGGCATACAAAGTGACCTATAATTTTGCATGATTCATCAATGGTGCAAGTCATTTTTCAAGTTTTCTTTCATGAAAAGTCAAAAGGACACGGGATGACATCATGGAATATTCTCACGTGCCAATCATTGAGAATTTATTCAGCATTGTTTTTTGGGCCAAATCCACCTTGGAATTTGAGCCCATGCATTCCCACATGTGTGGAAAAGTCATACATGCACAAAAATTACACCTTTGTAAAATTGTCATTAAACATCATTTTGTGTTTTTTCTTTCATATAATCATGATTAATCAAGTCTCAAGAGAGGATTAATGCATTAAACAAGGTTGTTCATGTGCAAATAAGGGGGGCATTTCCAAAAATAACCAAAATAATCATGGACTTGAAACTCCTTCATTTGAGCCCACCAAGCCACAAAAATCAGAGTCTAAACTCTAAAAATATCATTGAGCAAAACCCTAATTCGGGCAACCTCCATACACACTGAAAATCTAACTTTTCAAAAATAATATCATACTTTATTCTCATCAAATCTCTCCATACATCCATGGAAAATAAAAACCAATAGCATATTCTTGATCTACACACTCTAAGGATCACAAACCACCCACGATTTGAGTCATTCCAAACAGTTTCTAAACAGAGCTTTAATGGAGGTTGCTTCTTGAATCTCAAGATATGGACCGTTTCAAGCACAACCAAAGGTAGCAAACATTCATAGAAGTTCAAGGGAGGTATTCTGGAGCATTTCTCATCACCATACTGAAGTTTCAGAAGGTGCCATTTTTGGTAACTCAAATTTCGACTCTCTTATTTTGCTCATTTTTTATGCCTAAATGAAACTACATGCTATGGTGATGATGTAGTTGTGTTTACTTTTTAAAATGATGCAATATTGAGTGAGAAATCTTGATTTAAAGTTTTGATATTCAAACTTGTTGTTTGTGATTTGAGAGATTGGTGAAGATTCATGAAAAACTAATATGATTTTTGAGTTCCTAGCATGTGGTTTAGGGGGGGTAGCCCCATTTTCATGGAGTTTTGGCCGCGCGTGGGAGGTGGTCGCCGCCGTGGGTGGCCGGAACCCTACCGGCGTCACTATTCATGGTCGGATTGTCTTGAGGAAGAAGACAATCCCATGGCCGTTGGATCGCTTTGACTTTATTTGAAATGGATGCTCAAGATTCATCCATGTGTTTTCTTGCTTGGACCAATCTCATCCATCCATTACATGTTTGACTTGTTGACTTTTTTTTGATCCAAAAGCCCATATATTTTCTGATTTTCGTTTTTATTTATTTTTATTAGTCACTTAAGTGACTTGTGTGACCAATTGATATTGTTACATATGTGTCACATGTCATGTACATATTTTACCCTGTTTTATTTTATTTTTTAAAAATAGCAAAAATACTAAAAAAATCTGAAATTTTTTGTGAGTGATCTCTGATGAGTCCTTGATTTTCTGGTACCATTGCCCAATTATTTCATGGCACGTGGAATTTAATATGAATTTCTGATTCATTTATGTGCATTTTTGACCATTGGCATTCAAACCTTCATGAAATCCGATATTTTAATCATTCTGACCCAATCCTTTGCACACACCATCCTCATACATGGTACTATGATGTGGTAACTGGTTTGGTTATTTTCTATGTCATTTTGCTAGGGTTTGACACATGAATTTAAAATGTTGCATTTTAGGACATGTTTTTGCATTCTCAATTTCTTAATTTTTGTTTTCATATCAAATGAATCTGGATGCTCCTGAATTTTTGCATGATGTTTATATATGCTTAGTGGAACCTTGTGTTAAATTCTCATGAATTTAGGATGCATGTTCAATTTGATTTGGATTTTTGAAGTTGATGTTTGCATTTTAGTCCCTATTTTGATGCTTGCTTAGCATGAGGCACTTGTGCCACATCCTTTGAATGTTGAAACCAATCCTTTTGCACATGTTTTAGTATGTATGTCATGTCTTTATGTGTGGAGCCTTGCCCCCTGACTTTGAGTTTTGATACCCTTTTGATGCATTTGTTTGACAAGAGGTTTAGGTCTCCTATCCTTGGTTGTTTTTGTGAACTTTTGTGAACTTTAATAGCATGATTCATGTGGTTACACTTTGATTCTGGTTTGGTGCCTTTGCACATGTGTTCTCCCCTGTTCTATGATGCTTCTATCAAGTCTTTGTGCATTTATTCATAATGAGCTCCTTTTTGCATTCATTTGAGCATGAAAGACGCATTAGGGTTTCATGATACACTTTATTTGATTTTGATCCGAAAGTGATTCTATGCTTATGATATGAACTTGGGGGTTTGCATATTGATTACATAGATCATTTGACATGCTTATGATGTGCATACCTTGCTGCCATGTTCATTTCATCTTGACACATAATTGCATGAACTTGTCTATAATGCTTTTGTTGCATTTTGAGGTGCTTTGGACATGATTGACTTTCACTTTGCTAAGTTGGATTTAAATGACTTTTGATTGATATTTTAGGAGTCATTTGGTTCTGTTTGTGTGCTTGATTGTATAATCCGTGACCCTTGCCTCATGCCTTTACCCTTTATGACTCATTATTGAAGTTGAAGCACTTTGAACTTGTATGTTGACTTGTTTGACTTTGATGCATCTTTGGATGTATAGTGCTTTTGCTTTGATCTTGTTGAGTTGAGTTCTTGAGACACTTATTGAACTGATGTCACTTCTGACTTGGTGCTATTGTATCCTCCTTTCACCATTCATGCTTTGTTGTGACATGCTTTCTATTGCATCCGAGCACTGTTTACCTGACACTGTTGTTGCTATGATTCTTTTGTTTGGTGCAACTCTTGATTACACCCCATATTATTATTCTAACTTGTTTGTTGAGTTTTTGTGAGGGCTCACATGACTCTTGAAGAGATAGCTTACTCGGTATTCCATTTTATTTGTGGGATACCATTTGGAGATTTATTCTGATTGCTTTGCTGACTTGCTTTCTTTGACAGTGCTAGCTTGAGAGATCTCTAGGTTTCTTGTTTCTTTAGTTGTTGTTACTTTGGATCTTTATCCGTGTGGTAGATCTCTTGATCCCTTTTACATCTTTCCAGCATTTTACCGCTTTCTTAGCTGGAAGACCTCGATAGGAGGCAATGTTTTGTGTGTTTACTTTTGTGCCCAAAGACCTCCAAGAGGAGGCACCAGTGCTAAAGACCTCCATGAAGAGGCAATTGAAGGATAAAAGGGATTAGTAGTCAATCCCCTGTTATTCAGTGTGTCGTTCTTTATGCTCGCACTACGTGTCGATGCTTCAGAACAAAAGCCCAAGATCTTTTGTCCGGTCAGTCAGTGGAGAGGGTTCCATCTTTCTGAACCCCCACGCTTTGTCATGAGTTCACCCTGTCCAGGGTTAAGAGCTATGAGGTCTTATCCTCATTACCCTTTTGATCTGCTCACCCTGACGTTCAATGTCATTGGTTAAGAGCCCATTTGATTACCTTTCCATGGCTTGTTTGTCGAGGTTGATATGACCCCTCTTGACTAAAGCCCTACCCATGTATGTTTGAACCCCCTTGTTGGTGCGTTTACTTTATGCTATATGTTTTTGTGTGGTGTGATCGTCTCCCCATAGGACTGCTGGGCTTCGTATAGTCTCTCGTTTGCATGTCAATTTAGGTAGCACGGTTCCTTCGTCTAGGGCTTCCTTTTTGCATGAGCATTCCTAAAACACAAACAAACTCTTTGATTTTCTTTTCTTAAGAATACGTTAACTCCTTCTACTACAGGTGAGTAAGTCTCCAAAGGTCGAGCATCTGGTAGATTGCATAGTAACGTCGTTCATCTAAAAAACACAAAACAAACAAAAATAGGTTAGCCAAGCTACGGTGCTCTGATTCTCAATCCTTCTTGAGATACGTATGCAGCAGGGTAGGGCCTGTGAGAGCAATAACTCTTTCCTTTCCCTACTTTGATTTTCTCTCTTTCGCATCGCATATAGGACTTTTTATACACATACTTTAGACATAAATAGCAAGCGTGGATCCTGTGGAGTACCACAGACGTGAAGGGGTGCGATAACCTTCCCTTCACGTAACCGGCCCTCTTACTCGGTTTTCTTTGGTTCGAGACTTTGTTTTATCCGTTCCCTCTTGGTTATGCAGTACTACCTTTCCCTCCTCTTGGGATAAAAGTACATAGCTCGCGACTCTACTCTTTTTCCGCGCCACTCTTTTCGCGTTTGTACTTGGATTCCGGAAATCCGGGGAGCGACACTACTATCTGAGTAAGAAGTTTACATACTATGAATCTCGACATTCTATGCTTGAGAAGACTTGTTGTTCTTTAACCTGGGCTGCCAAATGTTTGTGCCGGTATATGATTAATCATATCACTTGGTTGATATCCAAAATGGATCCAATCAAGTATATTTTTGAAAAACCTACTTTGGTTGGAAGGATAGCTCGTTGGCAGATGTTATTGTCTGAATATGATATTGAGTACCGTACTCATAAAGCAATCAAAGGATGTTTTCTTGTAGATCATTTAGATCACCAATCAATTGATGATTATCAATCCATCAGGTTTGACTTCCCTGATGAAGATGTTATGTATTTGAAAGCTAAAGACTATGATGAACTGTTGCCTAAAGAAGGGACAGAGCTTGTGTCCCGATGGGGTTTAGTGTTTGATGGAGCTGTTAATGCTTATGGTAATGGAATTGGGGAAATCATTATTACTCCTAAGGGTTCTCACATCCCTTTCACTGCAAGATTGATATTTGATTGTATAAATAATATGGCAGAATATGAAGCTTGTATCATGGGTCTTGAAGAGGCCATTGATTTGAGAATTAAAATCCTAGATGTGTATGGGGATTTAGTCCTGGTGGTTAATCAGATTAAAGGAGAATGGGAGACTCGTCATCCTGGCTTATATCCTTACAAAGATTATGCAAGGAGGTTGTCTACTTTCTTCAATAAAGTACAGTTTCATCATATACCTCATGAAGAGAATTAGATGGCGGATGCTCGGGCTACTTTGTCTTCTATGTACATAGTAAATCATTAGAATGATGTGCCTAGTTTCATAATTATGTGCCTCAATAGGCTTGCTCCATATTTGCAGCAGTAGAAGTTTTAGATGAAAAGCCTTGGTATCATGATATTAAGTGTTTCCTCCAGAATTAGGAGTAACCGCTTGGGGCATCTAGTAAAGATAAGAAAACTTTGAAAAGAATGACTCGCAATTTCTTCCTAAATGAAGATGTATTGTATAAAAGTAACTTTGACATGGTTCTGCTCAGATGCGTGGCAAACACGAAGCACACGTGTTAATGCAAGGAGTTCATGAAGGATCCTTTGATACTAATTCCAATGGGCATGCAATGGCTTAAAAGATGTTAAAGACAAGTTACTATTGGCTGACAATGGAATCTGATTATTGTAAGTATGCGAAGAAGTGCCATAAATGTCCGATTTATGTTGATAATATTCATGTAGCTCCAACATTTCTCAATGTTATTTCATTTCTGTAGCGGTAAATTCATGATCATCAAGCTATGGATAAGCTAGACGCCAAATAAACAAGAGTCGCCACCGCGCTTTTATTGTTTCCAACGAAAAGGGGAAAAGTACGAACAAAACCCAAAAGATAAGAAGTTTTCAAATCAAAACTAATAAAATGTCAAAGATTACAGGTAAGGGGGTTGGTTACACAGAGGGAAGGTGTTAGCACCCAAAGTGTCCTAGGTACTCCTAGGGAGCCCTTTTTTGTGTGCATATGAATTTTTGTACAAAATGATATTTGCAATAAATAGGATGGAGGGATAAGAAAATAATTCATTAATTATAATTTTGTGTTTGACAAGACCTACGGACTTATGCCTACGTACCAACATAAAAATGAGGGATCAAAACCTCGTAGTTCGTGGTATTAATTTCAAAGTGAGTGCATTGCTTTTAACAAAACTTTAAGTTTAAAAGGCACAAGGGCCTAAAAATGGTTTGAGTGAGTGTTAGTTCTTTTTGGCTTTTGAAATTTTAAGTCAAATATAGTTAGATTCATTTTCAAATTTGATTAAGGAAAAGTTTTGAAAATGCAATGGCATAAGGCTAAAGTTTCTAGTTTGCAATACGGTCAAAGTTTAGAAAACAGACACAAGCAAAGAAGATTTTTAAAAGGAGGGAGAGATTTTGAAATTAAATAAGCGGGGAGGAGATGAAAGGACTAATCCTAATCAAAAATTTAAAAGTTGAGAGTTGAAAAGATCTGACCAATGGGCTGCAATCCAATATACAAGAATGCCATATAGAAACCCCAAATTTCCCTTGGACTTTAGAATCAAGCAAAATCAATACACAAAAAGCAAGGTGAAGAGAAAGGCATCAAATAAATATAGCCACATCCAAGCTTAGCAACTCCATGATCTTATTCAAAATTTTCCCATGTGTCAGATGACTTCAAAGATGGCATAAGTCACAGGTTCAAAATAACAGCTTCATAATGATCATGTTGCAGATGAACTCAAATGGATCTTCAAAGTTGTATCAGATGAATGTTCACTTCACAAGCACTTAGTTTCATGAAAGTTGGCATTTTCCAAGTCCTTTGCATAGGGAGTGTTGCCTAAATTCTAAGTCCAATAGTCTTAGATCAAACAAACAGTCCACTCAACATATTTTTGAGAGTTTTTGTTCTTACTATGTACATTAAGGTGACAAGACCACACAATCAAACAAGTATATACAAACATAATAAATCACAAAACATGGTCCAAGTGGACAAAGTGAAAATGACATAAAAGTAAACAACTTGAATGGTATGAATAATGGCAAATGAATAAAGCTTAAAAATTAAAGTGCACTAAAAGTAAATGACTTGAAATTAGATGTTAGTTGTTAGTTGATTAGAAGTTAGTACTTCTTTTACTTTTCTTTTGTTTAAGTTATTCTTTGGAGAACACTCAACCCACTTATCACAAGCATGGATCCTTGAACCAAGACATCTTCCAAAAGAAGGAAAAAAGGCCAAGTTTCCACATAATACCATGAAAGAGGGGAGACTTACAATCTCACTAACTAGAATGCTATGCCTTTTGTGTCAAAATTTAGCACTATGTTAAGCAATCGTAATTGGACTTATGTAGAAGTCACAACTATTTGAGGTCGGGCAATAAAATTTTGGTGTTAATGCATGTTAGAGACATAGTATAATGGAATATGCTCATGAAACACACCACATACAAAAAGAATATGCAAAGTGGGGGACCTAATCTCTTCCATACTTATGTTGATTTTGCAATCAACTAGCCTTAGGATATAGAGATATCATAGGTCCATGACATGAATGGATAAAGAAGGGAAATGAGATGAAGAGGGAGAGGGAATGGATCAAACACAAATTGGTTAAAGGAGGACTTTTACTAAATTAAGATCATTCATTCATTTTGGGAGATGGAATGTACATTCCATCAATCCCCTAAATCCAATGATCTTAACCTAGCAAAGTCAAATCAACCTTGACCAAGGCCTAACAACACAATTCAAACTCACAAAGTCAATTAAAATGGCTCTACACAATTATTTTGGAATTTAAACAATTAAAAAAAATATCCATTAAATTTAATTATGGTTGGTCAATTTCCTAAAACCTCATCAAAACACCAAAGAAATGGCCATGAGATTTATCGTAGGTCAAACAAGGTCAAAGGACCTTGGAGAAATTTTTTCAGAATTTTTGGAAACTTAAAAGTATTTTTAAACAATTAAAAATATTCAGAAAATCAATTAAATCATGAAAAATATTAATAATGATCCAAAAAATAATTATAATTCAGAAAATGAAAGAGGATTTTATTTAATTTTTTTTGGTGAAACTCTCCAATTTTTTGGATCAATGTTAAATTTAATATGAATTAATGAAAATAAAACAAATAAAATGAAAATAAATTAATCAGAAAAAATGTGGACCACTTGATTTCCCTCATTAATTGAGGTGGCATATCAAGTGGTATGAAACGCATGTTCCACCAATTACACGAGTCAGCGCGCTACACCAATGGTATTCAAAAGCAACGCTCAAGATTAAAACGCTTTGGCTTGATCATGTTGCTCAGAACACGTCCAACACATCGCCGGAGCAAAGCATCGGTCATCTCCGATGACCTTGGCCGGACTGGTTCTCTCATCACCATTATAAAAATGAAAAAGAAGGACATGATCTTAAATAGAAAATGGTATTGATCACGAATTTGACCTCAATTCAACCTAACTCCAAGTGTATTGAGAGATACATGGAGTTGAATTTTGAGGTGTATGAACTGAGTTGCTTCGATTTGGTCTCAAAGCAACTCAATCTTGTTACCTACATTGATAGGACTTCAGACAACCAAAGATCCAAGAGAATTGATAAGAATTGAAAAGAAGAAAAATCTAGAAAAATACCTTCAATGCTGTGCAGAACTTGATCTCTCTTGCTTCAATTCACGTTTGATCTTTCTCAAGAAGCTTGTAGAAGTATCTTAGGATTGGTACAAGGCTTTGGATCCTAGAGTTTTTGAATCTCCAAATAGTGAGATTCAAACTCAAATTTCAAATGAAATTTCTCAAGTTTTCCTTTCAAATGTGAGGTTTCAAGTGTGGGAGGCAAAGCTGGCGCGCAAGGGTTCCAATTTCTCATGCCAAGGGCCTCTTATTTATAGCTCAAGCAAGTGTTATTTGCACCTTTCAAAATATTTCAAAATTTGGCAATGTGAAGTGCATGCTTGCATGGGCGTGTACATGCCCATAAAGCTACTCAATTCAGTCCATATGCAAGTGTAATTGAGTTTGAATATGGATTGTAATGCAAGGCAAAAGTGTATTGATGTTTGAAGATTGATCCTTGCCAATTGATACAACCATGTTCAGACCATGCGCGGACCCCTCAAACCTTGTCCAAAATGAATGAATTTGAAATCTTTGGGAAGGTTAGATTAAGAGGAACAACTATTATGTTGAACACTTTTCCATTTGGAGCTTCTATTGTGATGAATTTTGAGGTGGAAGTTTGGAAATTTCAACATGTTAAAATGTTTTCTAAGTGTCAAGCCATATGTTCAATTATTCCACCCTGGCTAACTTTTTATGTGAGCTTCAAATGAGAAAAGTGTCTTCATAAAAGTTGTATCTCTTTCAAAAGCCTTAAAAATGATCACAAATTTGACCTTATTTGGATTTGGGATGAATGAGTTATGCATTTTTGAAGTTGAGGAAAATCACTTGTTCAATGGTATTGGTCCAAAATGACCTATAATGTATCCTCATATCACATGCTCATAAAAGTTGAATTAGCTCTTCCTCCAAACATAAAAGTTGAAGTAGACACCTTTAATTTGATTGTTAAACTTGGAAACCTTTCATCTCATAAAAATTGAGCAAGTTATGTCCTTGGGAAGTTGACTTTCAAATTAGGGTTTAGACAAAATGACCTATAATATTTCAACATAAAAAATGATTTTACAAGCAAAACAAGATCTAGACCTCAACATGAAAGTTGTTTGGAATTTTATTTAGAGTAAATCTACGCTTGTAATCATTTTCATATGATGAAAATTGTAGGAGATTTGATCCAGAGGAACCCAGTTTTGACCAGATGACTTTATCTGGTCAACCACCATGAACCACCTTGCTAGCTTGCAATTATCTTGACTTTTTGGATTCTTGGGAGATCATATATGCATAATATGATGAAATGTGAGATGTCCCTTGAAATATTTGATTAATTGGTGAAGAATCTTGGTGAAGAAGTTACACAAGATACCCAGATGAACTAGGGTTTCCAAGGCAAACCAATTCCAAACTCTTGAAGAATTCTTGATCAAAATAACATATGGAGATCATGGGGAGTCATATATGATGCCTTAGAGATATTATGGATCATTCCTTGGTTGAACTCTTAGCAATGAGGGTCTTAAACCATAGATGTGAACTTGATAGATCAAAGGTGATCATGTGCCTCACCTACAAAAAAGTTAGGCAAATGCAAAGACATATTTTTTTTTGTATTTTGGTTAGTAAATGATAAAATAACAAGTATGATACAATCACATGGTGCTTGGTGATCTCTCCCATTACAAACCCATTGAATGAAGGGTGAGGAGGATGCCAAGGTGTGATCCCAATGCTAATGTATATGATGTGAATAAAATGAGGGATCTTAGGGTCAAAATTGGGGTCTTACAGCTACCCCTATTTAAGAACATTCTAAGTGAGGAAGAGAAGGTTAAAATCTTCGTATCAACTCAGTAGAATGGGCTTAAATAACAACATATAGAAACAAATTTTGGTCCCTAAGAGACCTCATGATGCATATGATATGAATGTAAAAAGAAATCTTTGTGGGGAAATACTTCCATAAAGGAAAAGAAATCAGAGAGACCGAAAGTCCGCAGGAGTGTAATGCATTCTGTAAGGAAAACTCACTAGAGAGACAAAGACTCTGGGGGATAAAGGGTTATGCATAGGCCAGTCTACGACTTAAAAACTGCTGGGGGACTAGAGGAATTCCATGAAAAATGGAAAGACTTGGGCGGGGAAACAAAGGAACGTCTGTAGGGGAAGTAAGTAGATCAGAAAAAAATGAAATACTCGAACCATGCAGGAAAAACGATTTCACTAAGGAAATACACACTTAAGTCAACTAGGGAAGAAATAAACTTCAACACAGGAGGAGCAGAAATATATTATCCACTATCTGTTACTGGGTAAAAAGATAATAAATTCTGACATAGAGGACATCCATTACCAATTAGGGTAAAGATATCAAGGATAACTCACTGAGGACCGCCGGTAGGTGAATTCATTACCGGTTACTGGGTAAGAATAAACTTGCTGGGGAAAAACTGAAAATAGGATTTACAACTATCGGTTAGTGGGCAGAAGACCAAAAGGAGAGAATATCCGTCACATGTTAAAGTGAACATATCAAGGATAAACTCAAAGGAAAGAAAATCCGTCACCGGTTAAGATGAACATATCAAGGATATACTTACCTGGGGATGTTAAGGAGGATACCCGTCATCGGTTAAGATGAACATATCAAGGATAAACCACCTTGAAAAAAAGTAGGAATTACATCTATTGAATGCTGGATAGAATACCATCAAAGAGAATATCCGTCATCGGTTAGGATGAACATATCAAGGATAGACTTTGAGGGGAAGAATAGGGATTACATCTATCAATTACTAGATAGAAGACCGCAAAGAGGATATTCGTCACCAGTTAAAGTGAACATATCAAGGATAGACTCTGCAAGGGGAGAAGAGCAGGATTTACAACTACCAGTTACTAGGCAGAAGGCCGCAAAGAGAAGGAAACCCATCATCGATTATGGACATATCAAGTAACTCTCTGGGAAACAAAATAGGGATTACAACTACCTTTTTACTGGGTAGAATACCAAAGATGAGAATATCCGTCATCGGTTAGGATGAACATATCAAGGATAAACTCAAAGTAGGGGAAGAAAATATCTATCACCAGTTAGGATGAACATATCAAGGATATACTTCCTGGGAAAACGTGAAAACGAATCCACTAGGGAGAGAAAGGTTACTTTTGCCGGGTATTGGACAAGAAGTAACAAACTTCAAATTAAGAAGACTATTACCAGTTACTGGGTAATAAAATCTCAGGGGACCAAAAGCATCTATCTAGGTAAGATCTAGAAAGAAACGGTCAATCAAGACTCAACCCGATGAGGATATAACTCAAGAGGAGTGGTTCCTTCCAGATAATCAACTGGGGAAATAACTAAGTGAGGAAAGGAGAAAGGTTAAAGTCTTTCTGCTTATGGGGCTGACACTCTACAATTGAAAATAGAACAGACTCACCAAACCTGTATGGGGATAAAGTACCACCATAACAGAGAATAAGAATCACAAGAATGAGTCAACAGGTGCAATGATGCAATAATGAAATTATATGAGTGTATATTTATATGTATATGTGTATATACTGATTATGCTGACAAAACGATCTCAGAGGATACACGGATGTCGCAGATTTGAATCATCGATACAATTCTCGGCCAATCCATCAAAGAGGGAAACAACTGCTGGAGAAGAGAGATCAACATCCCAAAGGCTCAATCCTAGATAGGGAAAAAAAGAGGAGATCTGCTGAGGAAACTACTACCAACTCTGCGGGGAATTTTAGGTCAACACCATGTCAAATTGGAGACAACCCTGCAGGGGAACAAACACAGATAGCTGCTCAGGAACCAGGGGGAAACTCTGACTGGGAGCGAATCTGATGACGACTAGTGAGGAAACCAAAGTTCTGTCGGAATCATGCAAACTGCTGTAACAAAATGTCCGCACTCCACTGGAGAACAAATATAAACCCTGCTGGGGAATAAACACCAACTCAGCTTGGGACAACAGAGAATTAACCGCCTTGAGAAATGATGTCGGGGATGAAAGAGAAATTGTGCCCACTGCTTGGGGAGAACCAATAATGTTCCACACTTAGGGCTTTACTGCTTTCGAATCACTGTCAATATTCCTTTTAAATGAAATTGATTGCTTAAAGTTAATGCTTTTATATGTTTAAGAAAATATGATTTTGATTAAAATTTTAATTTTCAAAATGATCATAATAAAATTTAAAACTATTTGGCTGAATTAAATAAGAGTAGAAATAATTGGATAAAAGCTCAACATTTATTTAATAGAATGGTAGTCCGTCAATGACAAGACTCCGTAGATCTTTACAAAGTTGAAAATGGTAATTTACATGGAAAATGGGTTAAATTGAATACAATGATCACTAATCCTTCTACCAATTCTTGATATCCACTGTGCTCTTGGTCGCTATATTGGGGACGATGAATCAAAACCGACCGTGGTGCTCAAGAACGTCTTCAAATCTGAAGATCAGCAGGATGCAGTTACTTGCCATAATCCTTAATTTTTTTGCATAAATTTCCCCAAGGTGGGGTGCTCACTTTATCGGGATAAATCTTTCTGTTTTATGTCTCTAGTTTTTGCCTGGATCGCCCTTTCAGGTTTTCAATCCACCGAGACGCTCATTTTTGCCAAACCGCACTTTCGGGTTTTCAACTTAGCGAGCTGTTCTTTTCTTTCTAGGCGAGTTATTTCTTGACTGCATTCGCGTTCATAAGACGCGTGAACTCTTCACCATCCATGGTTGCAAGAATCAAAGCGCCGCCTGAAAAGGCTCTATTGACAACGTATAGGCCTTCATAATTAGGAGTCTATTTGCCCCTAGAATCTAGTTTGAAAAATAGAATCTTCTTGAGCACAAGGTCACCTTCTCTGAAAACACGAGGTTTGGCATTCTTATCAAAAGCTTTCTTCATTCTATGTTGATACAACTGACCATGACACATGACAGTCAATCTCTTCTCTTCAATCAAATTCAGCTGATCATACATGGTTTGACAACATTCAACCTCAGTCAACTTGGCTTCCATCAGCATACGCAATGATGGGATCTCAACCTCTACGGGGAGCACAACTTCCAAGCCATAAACAAGAGAGAAAGGGGTTGCCCATGTTGAAGTACAGATGGATGTATGATACCCATGCAAAGCAAATGAGAGCATCTCATGCCAATCCGTATATGTTACAACCATCTTCTGAATAATCTTCTTGATGTTCTTGTTTGCAGCTTCAACAACCCCATTCATCTTTGGTTTGTAGGGAGAAGAATTATGGTGTGTAATCTTGAAGTCTTTGCAAAGAGCTTCCACCATATTATTATTCAAGTTTGATCCATTATCAGTAATGATCTTACTTGGTATACCATAACGGCATATGATATGATTCTTGATAAACCTTACAACAACTTGCTTGGTTACATTTGCATACAATGTCGCTTCAACCCATTTTGTGAAGTAGTCAATAGCCACCAAAATGAAACGATATTCGTTCGAAGCTTTGGGCTCAATCATGCCAATCATGTCAATTCCCCACATGGAGAAAGGCCATGGGGAGGAAATGATGTTCAATAGTGTCGGAGGAACATGAATCTTATCTGCATATATTTGACACTTGTGGCATTTCTTCACAAACTTGCAACAATCAGATTCCATTGTCAGCCAATAGTAACCTGCTCGCAACATCTTCTTTGCCATAGCATGTCCATTGGAATGAGTACCAAAGGAACCTTCATGAACTTCAGTTATCAATAGGTCTGCTTCGTGTCTATCCACGCATCTGAGCAGAACCATATCGAAGTTTCTCTTGTATAATACATCACCATTCAAGTAGAAATTGCCGGCTAGTCTTCTCAAAGTCTTCTTATCATCAAGAGATGCCCAGACGGGTAAATCTGACTTTGGAGGAAACACTTGATGTCGTAGTACCACGGCTTTTCATCTTTGATCTCTTCAACAACGAACACATGAGTTGGCCTGTCAAGACGCATCACAGTCAGATTGGGAACCTCATTCCGATACTTCACTACAATCATTGATGTCAATGTTGCAAGAGCATCTGCCATCCGGTTCTCATCTCGAGGGATATGATGAAATTCAAAACTAATAAAATGTCAGAGATTACAGGTAAGGGGGTTGGTTACACAGAGGGAAGGTGTTAGCACCCAAAGTGTCTTAGGTACTCCTAGGGAGCCCTTTTTTGTGTGCATATGAATTTTTGTACAAAATGATATTTGCAATAAATAGGATGGAGGGATGAGAAAAGAATTCATTAATTATAATTTTATGTTTGACAAGACCTTCGGACTTGTGCCTAGGTACCAACATAAAAATAAGGGATCAAAACCTCGTAGTTTGTGGTATCAATTTCAAAGTGAGTGCATTGCTTTTAACAAAACTTTAAGTTTAAAAGGCACAAGGGCCTAAAAATGGTTTGAATGAGTGTTAGATCTTTTTGGCTTTTGAAATTTTAAGTAAAATATAGTTAGATTGATTTGCAAATTTGATTAAGGAAAAGTTTTGAAAATGCAATGGCATAAGGCCAAAGTTTCTAGTTTGCAATATGGTCAAAGTTTAGAAAACAGACACAAGCAAAGAATATTTTTTAAAAGGAGGGAGAGATTTTGAAATTAAAGAAGTGGGGAGGAGATGAAGAGACTAATCCTAAGCAAAAATTTGAAAGTTGAGAGTTGAAAAGATCTGACCAATGGGCTGCAATCCAATAGACAAGAATGTCATATAGAAACCCCAAAATTCCCTTGGACTTTAGAATCAAGAAAAATCAATACATAAATAGCAAGGTGAAGAGCAAGGCATCAAATAAAGATAGCCACATCCAAGCTTAGCAACTCCATGATCTTCTTCAAAATTTGCCCATGTGTCAGATGTCTTCGAAGATGGCATAAGTCACAGGTTCAAAATAACAGCTTCACAATGATCATGTTGCAGATGAACTCAAATGGATCTTCAAAGTTGTATCAAATGAATGTTCACTTCAGAAGCACTTGGTTTCATGAATGTTGGCATTGTCCAAGTCCTTTTCATAGGGAGTGTTTCCTAAATTCTAAGTCCAATAGTCTCAGATCAAACCAACAGTCCACTCAACATATTTTTTTAGAGTTTTTGTTCTTATTATGTACATTAAGGTTACAAGACCACACAATCAAACAAGTATATACAAACACAATAAATCAAAAAATATGGTCCAAGTTGACAAAGTGAAAATGACATAAAAGTAAACAACTTGAATGGTATGAATAATGGCAAATGAATAAAGCTTAAAAGTTAAAGTGCATTAAAAGTAAATGACTTGAAATTAGATGTTAGTTGTTAGTTGATTAGAAGTTAGTATTGCTTTTTATTTTCTTTTGTTTAAGTCATTCTTTGGATAACACTCAACCCACTTATCACAAGCATGAATCCTTGAACCAAGACATCTTCCAAAGGAAGGAAAAAAGACCAAGTTTCTACACAATACCATGAAAGAGGGGAGACTTACAATCTCACTAACTAGAATGCTATGCCTTTTGTGTCAAAATTTAGCACTATGTTAACCAATCGTAATTGGACTTATGTAGAAGTCACAACTATTTGAGGATGGGCAATAAAATTTTGGTGTTAATGCATCTTAGAGACATAGTATAATGGACTGTGCTCATAAAACATACCACACACAAAAAGAATATGCAAAGTGGGGGACCTAATCTCATCCATACTTATATTGATTTCGCAATCAACTAGCCTTAAGATATAGAGATATCATAGGTCCATGACATGAATGGATAAAGAAGGGGAATGAGATGAAGAGGGAGGGGGAATGGATCAAATACAAATTGGTCAAAGGAGGACTTTTACCAAATTAAGATCATTCATTCATTTTGGAAGATGGAACGTACATTCAATCAATCCCCTAAATCGAATTATCTTAACCTAACAAAATCAAATCAACCTTGACCAAGGCCCAACAACACAAGTAAAACTCACAAAGTCAATTAAAATGGCTATACACAATTAATTCGGCATTTAAACAATTAAAAATAATAATAATATGCACTAAATTAAATTATGGTTGGTCAATTTCCTAAAACCTCATCAAATTACCAAAGAAATGGCCATGAGATTTATCATAGGTCAAACAAGGTCAAAGGACCTTGGAGAAAATTTTTCAGAATTTTTGGAAACTTAAAAGTATTTTTAAACAATTAAAAATATTCACAAAATCAATTAAATCATGAAAAATATTAATAATGATCCAAAAAATATTTTTAATTCAGAAAATGAAAGAGGATTTTATTTAAATTTTTTTGGTGAAACTCTTATATTTTCTGGATCAATATTAAACTTAATATGAATTAATGAAAATAAAATAAATAAAATGAAAATCAATTAATCATAAAAAACGTGGGCCACTTGATCTCCCTCATTAATTGAGGTGACAGATCAAGTGGTCTGAACGCGCGTTCTACCAAACCCACAAGTCAGCGCGCTACACCAATGGTATTCAAAAGCAACACTCAAGATTAAAACGCTTTGGCTTGATCATGTGGCTTAGAACACGTCCAGCACATCGTCGGAGCAAACCACCGGTCATCTTCTCCGATGACCTTGGCTAGACTGGTTCTCTCCTCACCATTACAGAACTGAAAAAGAAGGACATGATCTTAAAGAGAAAATGACACTGATCACGAATCTAACCTCAATTCAACCTAGCTCCAAGTGTATTGAGAGATACATGGAGTTGAATTTTGAGGTGTATAAACTGAGTTGCTTCAATTTGGCCTCAAAGAAACTCAATCGTCTTGCCTACATTGGTAGGACTTCAGACAACCAAAGATCCAAGAGAATTGATGAGAATTGAGAGAGAATCGAAGAGAAAAAAAATCTGGAAAAATACCTTCAATGTTATGCAGAACTTGATCTCTCTTGCTTCAATTTGTGGTTGATCTTGCTCAAGAAGCTTGCGGAAGTAGCTTAGGATTGGTACAAGGCTTTGGATCCTGGAGTTTTTGAATCTCCAAACAGTGAGATTCAAACTAAAATTTCAAATGAAATTTCTCAGGTTTTTCTTTCAAATGTGAGGGTTTCAAGTGTGGGAGGAAAAGCTGACGCGCAAGGGTTCCAATTTCTCATGCCAAGGGCCTCTTATTTATAGCTCAAGCAAGTGTTATTTGCACCTTTCAAAATATTTCTAAATTTGGCAAAGTGAAGTGCATGCTTGCATGGGTGTGTACAGGCCCATGAAGCTACTCAATTTAGTCCATATGCAAGTGTAATTAAGTCTGAATGTGGATTGTAATGCAAGGCAAAAGTGAATTGATGTTTGAAGATTGTCCTTGCCAATTGATGCAGCCATGTTCAGACCATGCGCAGACCCCTCAAACCTTGTCCAAAATGAATGCATTTAGACTCTTTGGAAAGGTTAGATCAAGAGAAACAACTCTTATGTTGAACACGTTTCCATTTGGAGCTTGTATCGTGATGAATTTTGAGGTGGAAGTTTGGAAATTTCAACATGTTAAATATTTTTCTAAGTGTCAAGCCATATGTTCAATTATTCCACCTTGGATAACTTTTTATGTAGGATTCAAATGAGAAACGTGTCTTGATCAAAGTTGTAGCTCTTTCAAAAACCTTCAAAATTGTCACAAATTTTACCTTATTTGGATTTGGGATGAACGAGTTATGCATTTTTGAAGTTGAGGAAAATCACTTGTTCAATGGTATTGGTCCAAAATGACCTATAATGTATCCTCATATCACATGCTCATAAAAGTTTAATTAGCTCTTCCTCCAAACATCAAGGTTAAATTGTACACCTTGAATTTGATTTTGAAACTTGTAAACCTTTCATCTCATAAAAATTGAGCAAGTTATGGCCTTGGGAAGTTGACTTTCAAATTAGGGTTTAGTTAAAATGACATATAATCATTCAACATAAAAAATGACTTTACAAGAAAAAATTGCTATAGAACTCAACATGAAAGTTGTTTATAATGTTATTTAGAGTAACTTTTCTCTTGGAATAATTTTCATATTATGAAAATTGTTGGAGATAGGGTCTAGGGGAACCCAGTTTTGACCATATGACTTTCTCTGGTCAACCACCTTGATAGCTTGCAATTCTCTTGACTTTTTGGATTCTTGGGAGATCATATATGCATAAGATGATTAAATATGAGATGTCCCTTTAAATATTTGATCAATTGTTGAAGAAGCCTGGTGAAGAAGTTACACAAGATACCTAGATGAACTAGGGTTTCCAAGGCAAACCAATTCCAAACTCTTGAAGAATTCTTGATCAAAATAACATATGGAGATCATGGGGAGTCATATATGATGCCTTAGAGCCATTATGGATCATTACTTGGTTGAGCTCTTAGAAATGAGGGTCTTAAACCATAGATGTGAACTTGATAGATCAAAGGTGATCATGTGCCTCACCTACAAAAGAGTTAGGCAAATGCAAAGACATATTTTTTTTTGTATTTTGGTTAGTAAATGATAAAATAACAAGTATGATACAATCACATGGTTCTTGGTGATATCTCCCATAACAAACCCAATGAATGAAGGGTGAGAAGGATGCCAAGGTGTGATCCCAATGCTAATGCATATGATGTGAGTAACATGAGGGATCTTAGGGTCAAAATTGGGGTCTTACAATCTCCACGACCTTTATCTATGTGGGGAATTGATATGATTGGTATGATTGAACCCAAAGCCTCGAATAGACATCATTTCATCCGGGTAGCTATTGATTACTTCACCAATTGGGTTGAAGAAACATCTTTTGCTAAAGCGACCAAGCAGGTCATGGTCATATTTTTCAAGAATCAGGTTATTTGCCGATATGGTGTTCCAAGTAAGATCATTACTGATAATGGGTCGAACTTGAATAACAAGATGATGAAAGAGCTTTGTGATGACTTCAAGATTGAACATCATAACTCTTCTCCTTACAGACTTAAGATGAATAGGGTTGTTGAAGCTACGAATAAGAATATTAAAAAGATCATCCAGAAGATGGTTGTGACGTATAAGGATTGGCATGAGATGCTCTTGTTTGCTTTGCATGGATATTGTACATCCGCCTGCACTTAAATCGGGGCAACCCCTTTCTATTTTGTGTATGGCATAGAAGCAGTACTTTATGTAGAGGTTGAGATCCCATCAATGTGAGTCTTGATGGAAGCAAATTTGTCTGAGGCTGAATGATGTCATAAAAGGAATGATTAGTTGAACTTGATTGAAGAGAAAAGAATGACGGCCTTGTGTCATGGCCAATTATATCAAAAGAGAATGAAGAAAGCATTTGACGAGAAGGTTTGACCTCGCGTATTTAGAGATGGTGACCTTGTGCTAAAAAAGATCTTGTCTTTAAACACTAATTCTAGGGGCAAGTGGGATCCTAATTAGGGAGGCTCATATGTTGTTAAGAGAGCTTTCTCCTATGGTGCATTGATTCTTGCAACTATGGATGGTGAGGAGATCCCTCATCCTATGAATGACGACGCAGTCAAGAAATACTTCACCTAGAAAAATAAAAAACAACTCGTTAAGTTGAAAACCCGAAAGGGAGGCTTAGGCAAAAATGAGTGTCTCAGTGGATTGAAAATCCGAAAGGGCGGTCCAGGCAAAAATTAGAGACATAAACAGAAAGTAGTCATTGTTGGTGTAAGCCCTAGAGGCCAATACTTTTGGTACTTGTATCGAATTATTTATTAATAATAAAAGGCATTTTCTTTATTATGGTTGATTAATAAAGTCCCTGGAATAGAAAGTCCATTTAATGTATTAAGTGTGACTTAATCATGAGAACACATTAAACATAAGGACACTATTCTTAAAGTATCCGTAGTCGAGCTTTAATGTGAAGTGGGATAACATTAAAGCATTAAGACTATTATGTTTGTAGACTGATGATCACATCTCATGGATCATGGATAAAGAGTTATCAAGTTTTAAACATAGGTATGAATATTATGAGTAATATTTATACCGGATTGACCCGCTATGAGAATACTATATAGAAAGTTATGCAAAGTGTCATAAGTTATTCTCATGGTGATAATAGTGTATACCACTCTTCGACCTGAAACCACTATGGATCCTAGATGTAGAGTCGAGTGCTTTATTGTTGATCCAACGTTGTCTGTAACTGGATAACCATAAAGACAGTTGATGGGTACTCCACGAAGCATGCTGAGGGACA
This sequence comes from Lathyrus oleraceus, assembly GCF_024323335.1. NCBI lineage: Eukaryota > Viridiplantae > Streptophyta > Magnoliopsida > Fabales > Fabaceae > Lathyrus > Lathyrus oleraceus. Next base: position 364,426,743 of record NC_066581.1, on the reverse strand, counting down.
TGAGTGTCCTAGATGGAATTTGCCAATCCTGCGTAACAGGATAAATGTCTATGGGCCCAATATTGAACTGGACAAGGGTGACACGGTCTATACCTTGTGTTCAATATAGACATAAGGGCAAAGGGGTAATTATACACATAATTATTATCACAGGAGGTTTTGTCAGATCACATGACATTTTCGTGACTTGGGTAGCAGTGATGTGTTGCTAGATACCGCTCACTGTTTATTATGTTAAATGTGTGATTTAATATAATTGCCAACGCCGCGAAAACCTATAGGGTCACACACAAAGGACGGATTGATGATGATAGAATAATTAAGGAACATCGTAAGGTACGGTGCACTTAAGTAGAATACGAAATATGGTAAGGTACCAAATACTTAAGTGATTTTGGCATTTTATGAGATATGGGCCAAAATGCACTTAAGTGGGCTTTTTGGCTTGAAGCCCACACAAGTGGTTCTATAAATAGAACCCCTTGGGTAGAAGCATTGTAACTCACTGAGACAGAAAACACAACTGAAGAGTTGGAATTTCGTATCTCTCTCTCACTCAAAGCCTTCATTCATAACAGCTAGCACTGCGATTGAAGGAATCCGTTCGTGTGGATTGAGTAGAGACGTTGTCATCGTTCAACGTTCGTGATCGCCCCGTGGATCTGTATCAAAGGTTTTGATCATTATCAGAGATCTGCACCAAAGGTTTGAATCGCCACAAGAGGTAATGATTCTATCACTGATCATGCCCATTCGTAAGGATCACTAAATGGAGAAATTTTTAAATTCCGCTGCGCCTTGGATGGAAATTCTCTTACAGTCATCCCGGTATATTGACCCAGAAAAAGGAAATCTAGACAAAAGTTAGGGATTATGGCAAGTAACTGGATCAGACCAGACTTGATCGTTCGGAGCAAAAGTGCCTATCACAGGTTCCTATTCAATCATCCTCGATCGAAGTCCAGAGCATAGTAAAATTTAAAGTTGTTAGGGAGAATAATGGTCATTGTATTTTAATGTAGCCATTTCCATGTATTTACCATTTTCCAACTATGTAATGATCCATGGAGTCACGACATTTGCGGACTACCATTCTATCAATAAAATTTAAGCCCTTTGCCCATTTGTTCGCTATTCTTATTTTGTTTCAGCTTACGAAATTTCATTTATTGGTGATGATGATTTTTTGAAACAAATATATACATATATATATATATATATATATATATATATATATATATATATATATATATATATATATATATATATATATATATATATATATATATATATATATATATATAAACAATCATATTTTTGAAAATTTACAAAAAAAATATGTATTCTCCTCGACTTGTGAATACAAAAGAGGAATGTTAATAGAAATCTCAAGGATGGTAAAATCCCTAAGATCGGATTTCAGTGACTTCCCTGGCCAGATTTTATTTCGTTACATGTATAACGATTTCCCCAACATCAGATTGAAAGATTGGTAGAATCCCTAACAAATCTCTGCCAGCATCTCCACCTTGTTGAGATTAGTCGAGTATCTGATTATACTATGCTACCAGTCTCACTCTCTTGTACTTGTTTTGTTAGTATAAGTGTAGCGGTGTATTCGTCGCTATATGATTTATTGATTAAACCATAAGCAAAGCATACAAAGAAATCGAGTCGCCACCGCACTTTTATTTATCCAAAGGACTGGCTAAAAAGCGAACAAAAGCCTAAGAAGTTTTACACGTAGAAAACCAATGAAAAGATCAGAGAATCTGGGTAAGGGGTAAATTACGCAATGGAAAGGTGTTAGGCACCCATCACGTCCTAGGTACTCCTAGGGAGCCCTTTTCACACTTGTTGTATAAAAATGTTTATTTGTTTATGACATATTGTGCAAACATGAATGGGAAGATGAGAAAAGAATGTACATTTTTATTATTTTTGTGTTTGAACGGATGAACCCGTTGCCTACGTACCTTCCATGAAAGGTAAGGATCAAAACGCCGTAGTTCGGCTAAAAGATTTCCAAAAAGTAAGTGGATTGATTTTAAGACAAAAGCCCTAAGGTCTTTCATTATCCACGGGAGAAAACTCAACCTATGCAAACAACAAGTCCACCATGTGAGAATAGCTTCGACATACTAGAGGGGTTAACCCTGTTTTCAGTATGGAAGTCTTACAGTTCGATCACTAAGGACAAAAGGCGAGATTAACATCAACCACTAAGATAATTGAGATCTATGGCTAATGTATAAAAACTTGATTAAGAAGTGGGCAAAGCCACAAAAGCAATTGAGTGAGTGAAATTAATTGATTATGATTATTCACGAAATATAGTCAAAGTATGATTAAGATTTAATTCAAAGAAGTGTTGTGAAATGAAGTTTGAAAAGTCAAGGACTTAATGTCCAGGTTTCTAATTTGAAAAGAGATGAGAACGTTTGCACAACATGTATTTACAAGTTTTAAAAGTCAACAAGTGAAAAGGGGTTTTGAAACAAAAAGAGGTGTGGATGAAGGAGTGTAAAACTTCCTAGAAGTTCACCTCTTGAAATCATATAGAAGATGATTCAAGTGTGTCCTTTGGAATGAGGCAACAAAACAAGCAAGCAAGTAAAAAGCAAGGTGATACCGGATGCCATCAATGGACTTATACCAATCTCACAAAGCAAAACAAAACAAAAGGGTGGATACCGGATGCCAATCAACTGGACTTATACCAATCTCCAAAGAATCAAAAACATGGATGTCAGATGCCCATCTATTTGGGCTTATACCAACCTCCAAAGGATGATCATAGGAGTACAAAGGCCAACAACATGGTCTTACAATTGCATCCTCACATACAACAATCAAACACAAGCATTAAGCAAAGAGGACATGAGTGGCCAATGAAATGGTCTTACACTCAATCCCTTCCAAATCATAGGAACAGAAGCCAACAACTGGACTTATAACTGATTCCTCAATGGGCAAACTCAAACAAATCACAAAGATATGAAATGATGATCAGGCAATAATGAACCATTAATGATGATAAATGCACAAAGGCAAACAAGCAAACATGTACAGATGAAGCAAGCAATCAGTCAAACAAAGTCATTTAGCACACACTATAACCAAGCAATTTTGGCTCAAGCAAGGGTTAGACTATAAAGTCAACTGGAATGGGGTAAGTGGTGCTCTTAACCTTAACATTGAGAGTCAAGGTGAAGCAGATGAAAGGATATGAGGGGTGTGCCTCATCACTCTTATCCCTGGTCAGGGAGAGCATTGAATATCAGAAGGTGTGGGAGTTCAGAAAGTTGGAACTCTCTCCACAAGTTAATGACTCAATAGATCTTGGGCTTTTACTCACTATGCATCAACACATGTGGTGTGAGCAAGGTGAGTGACACACAGAATAGTAGGAGATGGACTACACATCTCTTTTGTCTACCAATTGCCTTATTAAAAGGACTTTTCCTGCTTGGGGACAAAGATAAACATTCACAAACATTGCCTCTTAAGGAGGACTTCAGACAGGTGCCTGGCTAAGTAACAAGCCAGGTCTTCCAGACTACATGGAGACAAGAGATTCTACCTCAATGCTTAAGCGCTCAAGCAAAGCAATAGCAAGTTCACAATGAACTATAGCAACTAATGTACCTGAAATCAATCAAATATAATCAGTACACCAATCACAAAGTCAAAACAGACAAGATAAGAACCAACAGTCAACACAATCAATCACATGTGCAAAGAACAAACTCAAATCAAATGAGCTAGAGGCATCCTACAAAACAAACCAAGTTAGTCCATAACAATCAAATAAACCAAACTCAATCAACTTGAATTAATCTCCTTAAAGCAATTGCTTCTTCAACCTGAAAATAAAGCTCAAACATGAGAAGTAGACCACTAGGACAAAGCCTAGGGTCAAAGGAGGAGAAATAAACCAAAACAGAACATGAAAATTGACCAAAATCAATACTAATCAAATAAGAACAAAGTCCAATTGGTCTCATATCAAAACTATGCACCAAATCCATTTCACAAGCAAATCATGTCAAACTAGGCAAGTTAAGAACTCAATGATGTAAACAGAATGAACACAAGCATATCAATACCAACATGGCTCAATAAATTCCAAGAAAAATCATGCCTAAACATAACACATTCAATGAGCAACACACCAAAATTCATTGCATTTGGATAGAGGGAAGCAAGTCAATTAAAATCACTAAGTCATGGTATGCAAAAACAAGCTCAAACAAGACCACAAATGATGCCTCAACTTAAGGCAATCCTAAAACAGAAATGACATAAGATAAATGAACCAAACCAAAACCACAATGAACTTCAACATGTTAAGAATCAATGTACAAAATTTCAGGCTCATATGATAATGCATGAGAATTTCACAAATCATGGAAGATGAACACTCAACAAAAGTCCAAACATGACAAACCAGAAGAGAAAATCTCAAACAAATTGGAAATGGATCCAAAAATTCTACAAAAAATCACACTCAAACTAGACATCCAGAAGTGTCATCATGCAAAAATTCAGAGCAATTGGCATTCAAATGGCATGGAAAATAAAATCAGCAACATGAACAAGAAATGGTGTGACATACATTGTCACACCTCCAATAATCACATCATATCTCACAATCCAGAAATGCAAAATTAGCAAACTATGTACCAAAAGATCACTTAAGATGCCTAGATCATGCATATAAAATTTCAGCTCCATAGGATCAAGCATCATGATTTCACAATCAAAATGGTAAAGCATAGGCAAATAGCATACATGATCAAAACCATTAGACCAAAATAAAAACAGGCCGTGCAAAACTTTTGCTATCATGCTAGTAAAAAACTAGAGGAAAAATGGAGACCAATGCAAAAACTCCCATTCAATTTGGATCATCCATGAATGACTTATGATTTTTTGAAGTTGCTAATCAAAATGAAATAAAAATTTGAGAAAGAAAATGAAATACTGGAACGAATGGCAATTATGTAAATAGGCCGAACATTTGAATTCTGGCGCCATACACAAAACGCTGCGTTTCATTAAAAGGAAACGCAACCCAATCACAACGCGCCAAGTGGACCAGTCCATGTGCAGAAACACCAAAAATCATGCATACACGCGGGGAATGGATCAAAAGTTGCCTGGAAACAGAAACCCTAAACAACTCATCGTGTTCTTGGTGTTCATCAAGATCAAGAAAAAATCGTCACCAAAATTCATGAAACGCATATCAATGGAATCCTCTCACTTCATACATCACATATCCAGCATTCATTTCAATTGATTCAAGCTAAAACAAACGGATCGAGCCAAAACAAGTTTCACATGCCTAGGTTCAAATCAACATAACTAATCCAATATTGCATGAAATCAATGGATTCAAAGCTCAGTGTGACCTACATGCCAAGATCTACACAATGCATATCATTATTTCAAGAATTGGAAGACTCGAATTCTAACCTTGTTGGAGATGCAGAGTTGAAATCGTTGGATTCAAAGCCTGGCAATGCAAAACAGGTGCTCTACAATGATTAGGAAGATGAATGGATGCTGCAGAATAGCTCAACAATGCTCAGACCCGATGAAATCTCCAACTGCCATGTGAATATGCAAGTTTCAACAGTCAAGATTCAGCATGAATTCTGCACAATCTTGCTTCAACAGATCTTCACAATGCCTGCAGATGATGATTAGAACAAGAAGCAAACAAGAGAAATCAAGAAATTCGATGGAAAGAGTTGAAAAAGTTTGAGAGAATTTGAGAGAATTTGAGATGAAGAATTTTGGATCTGAAATTATGAATGTGTTCCTCAATTTTCTGTTATGATTAGTGCTTTATACCTCCTGTTAATCAAGCTAGCTAAACATGATTAAGCCAAATGTAATGGATTAGTGAAAATGAAGGTTTATGCCAAAATGCCAAAATCACCCTTATGCACATGTAACCAATGGAACAGTGCAAAATTCAATTGAAGCAAGTCCAAAATTCTGTTTTAAGGCAGATGCAATTGGTTTGGAGTGAAAATTATGCATACTTTTCAAAATCACTTTTTCCCACCAAAATTCAAAATGAAGTCAAGTGAAAAATGCACTTTTTGTGTGATGATTTTTAATGAAATGTGATGCATGATTATGATAGTAGGGATCAAGAGAAAATTGCTCAAAAAAGAATCACATGAATTGGCCTTTTGATGCAAAAGTTATGCCTTGTTGAAGTTCAAAATTTCTTGTCAATGATTTGATCATAGCTTGCCAACCATAAATGAGAAATGGATGTTCTTGGACATTTTGGAAAGGTGAGAGCAAGATCTTCAACTTTCATGTTGGACAAAATTTGATTTGAAGCTTGCTTGGTGATGTAAAGTTGAGGAGAAGACCTTTCCATTTTTGGCAATTTGAAATTACAGGTCACTTACTATTTTTGGAAACTTTTTGTCTGACCTCAAATTCTCCAATGTTGATCTTTGAAATGTTATATGAGGCTTGTATGGACATGAATGAGACCTCTCCAACCATTTCCCACCTTCAAATCCCTGATTAAATGCACAGTTGACCATTGTTGACTTTGCTAGGGTTTTGGTTGACTGAACAATGCCTTGATGAATTCCAAGCCTCTACCACTTGAGATCTTGATTCAAAATGATGTCAAGGTTCATATGAACTCTTTTGAATGATCAATGGTGCCCAAATTCTTCAGAATGGCCACCATCTATGGCTCAATGACTGCCTTTGACTGGTTTGACCTAGTTTTGCTTCATCTGCAAGTAACAAGGTTAGATGACAATATTTTTGTACTTTTGGTTAGTAAACAAATGAAAAGCAATGATATACAAATGCAAAACATGCTTGGTGATCAAGAACCACTCTCAAGAGACAACCCACCCACAAGGAGGGGAAGCAAGGTGCACAATGATCCTTGAGGCAATGATATGATATGATATGATGTCATGAGGGATCTTAGGGACAAAATTAGGATCTTACAATAAGCATACACATGCGCATAACATCATTCTTATTTGTGCATTTTTGCATTTCTCAATGATTTTCTCCGCTCTCTAGAACTTTCCTCCCCATAGAGTGTGTGTGTCTTCTCATCAATAGAGTGTCAACTTTAAGAAGAAAAACGTTATCCTTTCTAATTCCCCACTGAGTCTAATCCTCGTGGAAGATTTTTGTTTCAGTTTCCTCTCCAATTAATTATTTGGATGGAATCAATCTCCAATTGAGTTTGTGTCCTCATTGGATTGAGTTCTCTTTGACCGCTTCTCTCCAGTTCATTCCTGGGTTGAACTTTGGTCCCCTTTGATTGGTTTCCTTTGTTAAGACCACTTGGCTGGTAATTGGTAATCATTCTTGTTGAGCTTATTACATTTTTGTTAAGCTATCATTTGGGTGATATTAGGTAATATTTCTCTTACCTTTGATTGGTTACCTTTGTTAAGTTACCACTTGGCTGGTAGTTGGTAATCATTATTTTTGAGGGTATTACCTTTTTGTTAAGCTATCATTTGGCTTATAGTAGGTAATATTTCTCTTACATTTGATTGGTTACCTTTGTTAAGTTACCACTTGGCTGGTAGTTGGTAATCATTCTTTTTGAGCTTATCACCTTTTTGTTAAGCCATCACTTGGCTGATAGTATGTAATATTTCTCTTACCTTTGATTGGTTACCTTTGTTAAGTTACCACTTGGCTGGTAGTTGATAATCATTCTTTTTGAGCTTATTACCTTTTGTGAAGCTATCACTCGACTGGTAGTAGGTAATAATTCCTCTTACCTTTTGGCTTATTATCTTTTGTTAAGTTATCACTTGGCTGATAGTTAGGTAATATTCCTCTCCTTTAGAGTTGAGGTTTTCCCCTATTGATGATTTCCTTTCCCCGGTGAGGTCTTACTTTGATAAGCTTTCCCCGTTGGATCTTTAGTTCGTTTGTTTTCTAAATGTGCATCGGTTATTCTTGAGTCTTTTCTTTTTTTCCCTGCGGAACTTTGTTTGTCCCCAGCCGATTCTCCCTGTGGAAACCGTAATTCCCCACAGAGATCCTGGTTTGCACTCATATCATATCTTAAGCATTTTACAGTACCTTAGGGACAAAAATTGGGTCTCAGATATTAAAGTCTCTTCAATCTTGTCGAGATACAGATTTCAACCTTCATATCTCCAAATTGAAGAAACTTAAATAGGGACATCTGTCATACCCTAACTTTTAACCCTAATATCCTATATATCATTTGCATCATTTCCCCTATCCATCTTTGAGTTTGCTTCTTGCAGAGATCACCAAGCACCTCATTGTTGGTTTGTTTTACCTTTTGTATTTACATGATTGATTGCTTATCTAACCACTAATCAAAATACCAAAAATATGTCTTGTTTCCCTTATGTTCATTATGCAAGGTAGGGGCTTTTCAATCAAGAACATATCAAAGTTCTATGGCTTGCTTCTCAAAGAAAGTTAAAGGTTCATGTGTTTATTTCCATGCCTTCTTCAACAAGTAACTTCAAGCCTTAAGAAATTTAATTAAGAGGCAATCAAGGACACCTTATTTTGAGTTCATATGATCACCCATGTGCTTTGAAATGCAAGGAAAGTCCAAATACACAAGCTTGTTCTAAGTGGTATGAGCAAAAAGTTAACATTTTGAAGTCAAGGTTCCAAGGGTCACAACTCCTTCAATTTTCAATATTTTTGAATGATTCTTTTTACATATGACTATGCTTAACATCATCTACAACTATTATTTACATGACAAGAGCTAATTATTCCCGGAGGCTCATCAAAGTTTGGAGACCTTATAGGTCATTTGTGGACTTAGTGAAATTTGACCTATTTTCAAGTGACTTTTTCCTAACTTTCAAGATTTATAACTTCTTCAATTTTCAACATACGAGGATGATTATTTTTTCACAATGTCATTTGTGATGCCCTCTACAAGTTTTCTTCAAGGAAAAAGGTCAGAATATGTTTGGAAGGCTATGGAATTCATTGTAACATTACAGGTCATCTAGAGGTAAATTCATGACCATCAAGCTATGGATAAACTTGCCGTCAATAAAACCAGTGTCGCCACCGCACTTTTATTGTTTCCAAAGGAAAAGAGAAAAAGTATGAACAAACCCCAAAAATAAGAAGTTTTCAAATCAAAACTAATAAAATGTCATAGATTACAAGTAAGGGGGTTGGTTACACAGAGGAAATGTATTAGCATCCAAAGTGTCCTAGGTACTCCTAGGAAGCCCTTTTTTGTGTGCAAGTGTTTTGGTCAAAATGATGTTTGATAAAATATAGAGTGGGGGGATGAGAAAAGAATTCATTTATTATATTTTTTTGTTTGACAAGATCTCAGATCTTATGCCTACGTACCAACATAAAAATGAGGGATCAAAACCCTATAGTTCGTGGTAAAAATTTCAAAAAAGTTGGTGAATTGATTTTAATCAAAATTTTAAAAGGAAAGGAACAAAAGGAGAAAGATTTGAATGTGGTTGCTAGTTTTTTATGTGTTTTTTTGAAATTAAAGTCAATATAGTTAAGTTTATTCACAAGTTTTATTTAAGAAAAAGTCCAAAAATTCAATGGCATAAGGCCAAAGTTTCTAATCAATTAAAAGATGTCTAAGTTTGAAATCACAAATAGAGAAGGTTTTGAAAAGAGGGAGAGATTTTGAAATTAAAGAAATGGAAAGAGATGAATGGACTATCCTAGACATAAATTAAAAGTTAAGAGTTGAAAAGATCTGACCAATGAGACGCAATCCGCAAGACAAGAATGTCAGATAGAAACCCATTTTCCTTTGGACTATAGTGTAACACCTCAAAATTTGCCCTCCTCTCTTGGGACTAGCTTGAGCATTGCATATCATTTTGTAGGTCATTAGGCATTGCATAATTGCATATCATGTGGCTACATTGTGCAAGTCCTCCTCCTAAGTCTTGATCAGAAGATGAAGAGGTTGGGATTCAAGCCTGAGGGTTTATGGACTGATCATTAATCATCTGAGGATGTGTGGTTCAAATTAGGGTTTCATGGTTCTCAAAGGAGATTGATCTTCATCTTGGTTGAAATGATACATCATCATCATCATGGTCTTGCTATCATCCAAGAGGTCCAAGAGATTGATCAGATACATGGGGATTAGGGTTTTGACCACTGGTCAACCCTAATCAGTTGAATCATTTGCATTAGGCCAATCAGGGCATGGCAAGGAGATGGGGTCTACAATGGATATGAGGATCATTTCATGATTATATTTAGCTTATGGAAGTTAGGGTTTCATCATTGAGCCATTTCATCAGGAGTTTGAGGCTCAACTTGATCAGTGCATGGCCAAATTCATCTATCAGTTAGAAAAGTCAACTGTGGTCAACTGTGCTTGATTTGGTGGATTTGGAGGTGGGAGAGAGTTGGATACACTTAATTCATGTTTAAACAAGTTTCATTTGACCTTTCAAACATCAAGAATGAAGAAACTAAAATCAGATAAAAAGTTTCCAAAAATAGAAAGTGACTTGTAATGAAAGTTTCCAAAAATGGAAAGTTTTTCACCACAAAATTACATGTCCAAAAATGCTTCAAATGAAATTTTGTTCAACATGAGAGTTGCAGATCTTGCTCTCACCTTTCCAAAAAGTCCAAGAACTTGAAATTCTCATGAATGGTTGACAAGTTATGGTCCAATCATTTTCCAAAAATGCCTAAATTCAAAGTGGCATAACTTTCACATGGAATGACCAATTTGGGTGATCTTTCTTTGAGCAAACCCCATTTCACATGTACTTTCATGATGCATGGTCAAATTTCATCAAAAATAAGCATGGCAAAAAGTCATTTTTCAAGTGATCACTTTGAAAATTGGTGGGAAAATAAGTGACTTTGTGAAATACAAGGATTTTGCACACAAGGCCTTTTCTAACACTTCACAAATACCATTTAGAAGTTGTGTGGACTGTCATTTGCTGTCATATTGGCCTAAAATGCAAAAGGACTTTTTGGACTTTCACTTGAAAACTCATTTTTGCTAATCACTTTGATTTTGATAATTTGGATTAAGAAGTTGATTAAGCAGTGGTATAAAGCCTTAACTGTAACAGAAATTGCTAATCACATTTCATTCTCCAAGATTGTAACAACTTTTCCCTCCAAATTCTCTCCAAATTCTCCAAAGCTTCTTCAACATTTTTCATCATTTCTTCAAGAGTTCTTCATCAATCTTGTTGATTCTTGCTTGATCCATGCTCCATAAGCCTTGGTGAAGGACTGTTTCATTGAATTTGTGGCCAAAGCTTGCTGAATTGGACTGTTGGAAAGCTTGATCTACAATGGCAACTTCATGATTCTTGCACTTGGAGCTGTTTTGAGCTGAGGTAATCGTTGCTATCAACTTCCACATCAAGGAACTGCATCTGTTTCACCTTTTCAAGCTTGGAAACACGAGAATCACGATCTGCAATCTCTAAGAGGTTAGGATTCGAAATTCTCCATTGCTTGAATTGAGATGTGGTTTTGATAGGTCTTTGATTGTAGATCATCATGATACTCGTGGTTTTTGATTTGATTAAGTATTGAGAGAGAAATCTGAGATTGAAGTTTGATGCTCATTTCTTTTTTTGATCGATCCGGTTAACATGTTTAGAATTAGGTTAAAATAATTACATATTCGTGATGTGCATGCTTAGACGGTTCCAATGATATAGAGTTTGTTCATTTTGGTGAGAAATTGTTCTTCATGATTTTCTGGATTTTCTGGAAGTGTGTTTGCTGTAAATGGTGAAGCAACACGCATTTGATCTTCGTTGCCTTGGCTTCATTTTCAAATTCTGTTTACCGCGCAGCCTAGACCAATTGAAACGCGCCACTGAATTAATGCCAACGACGTCGTTTTGTGCTTGTGGTTAAAAATTACGCTTATGCCATTATTTCAATATTAATTCAATTTCATTTCATTTTCTTTTTCATTTCCATTTCACTTTGATACATGATCTTCAAAAATCCATAACTAATTCATCCTTTGTCCAAATTTTGTGAGATTTTTTGCATGATTCTCCTTATGATGTGTAGTTTTTAATGGTGATTTTTGTGATTTTTGTGCATGTGTAGAAAAATAAAAATGCTTAGGGATTGTTTGGATGTATGCAATTTGTACATGTTTCACCATATCACTCATGAAATGATGATGCTTCCAAAGAAATGATTGAAATTTTTTGTGCTTATTCTGGACTCTTTGATGGTGATTTTGGTATGTAGTTTGTAATTTTTGGATACCTGGTTGAGGAGATATGAATTTTTGATTAGAGGTGTGACAATTTGTGTCACACCAAGCTTGTTGAACTTCATGATTTTATTTGCCATGCCTAGGGACATTGGATTGAGCCAAATTTTTGCATGATTGAGCATTGTTATGTTGAGGTGACATGTGAATTTTTCTGGATTTATTGATGGCATTTCCTAATTGATTGGAATTTTCTCCTCTGTTTGGTCATTTTGTGATTTTTTGTGACACATGTTACCATTTGCTTTGTGAAATTCTCATGCTTAATTGGATGAATGTGAAATTTGGTGGAGTGATTCTAGGCACATTATAGGTCATTGTGGTTTTGATCCTATTCATTTATCATGTATTGTCACTGTTTTATGATTGATGGAAGTGGGTGCTTGTTTTGATGACTTGTGTTGGCTTGCTTGAACTTGTCTGAACTTTATGAATTTAGTTTCCCTACTTCCACTTGTCCAAATTGCATGAAAATTGATATGCTACTCATTGAATGTGTTCTGTTTGAGATGGAATTTTTGTGGAATTTATTGAGCTGTTTTGATATTGATTTGATGGTGATCATTCTGTTTGGCCTTTTGAGGTTGCAAATGGCATGCTTTGTGATATTTTGTTTATGAAATGATGATAATGAATGATATGAGCAGGGGACCAATGGGATTTGTTTCTAATTTGTTTGATTGTGGTTTTGATTAATTTTCACTTGCTGTTTTGGATTTTTCACCTCCTTTGGACCCTAGGCTTGGCCTAGTGGTCTTGTTTCTCACTTTTGAGTTGTGTTTTAGGTTGAGATGCAAATGCCTTAAAGGAGAATGATGCAAGTTTGATTTGGCTAATTGTTGTGAACTAACTTGTTTTATTTTGTAGGATGCTTGGCTCACTTGAGTTGATTGTGCTTTGCACATTACATTGTTTTTGTACATAGTCTGTTGATTCTTAACTTGTTTGTTTTGACTATGTGACTTGAATACTGACTGTGCTTGATTGATTCCAGGTACCATAGTCGCTTTAGTTCTTTAAGAACTTGCTGTGCTGCTGCTTGGTTGTATAAACCAGTTGAGGTAGACTCTCTTGTCTCCATGTAGTTTGGAAGACCTGGCCTGTTACTTGGCCAGGCAACTGTCTGAAGTCCTCCTTAAGAGGCGATATTTGTGATTGTTTACTTTTGTCCCCAAGCAGGTAAAGACCTTGATTAAGGCAATTGGTGGATCAAAGAGATATGCAATCTATCTCCCACTATTCTGTTGAGTCGTCCCTCTGCTCACACCACTGTGTTGATGCATTGGGACATTAACCCAAGATCTTGTACAGTGTACAATTGAGTCAGAGTCTTGAGTGTAGAAGGGTTCCCCCATTCTGAACCCACGCTCCTTTGTCTAAAGCTCTCCCTGGACAGGGATAAGAGCTGTGAAGTCTAATCTTCACTCACCTTTCATCTGGCTTCACCCTGACTCTCAATGTCAGGGTTAAGAGCTAAATACCACCCTTGTACAGATGACTTGCCTTGGAAGTCTGACCCCTTGATTGAGCCACCTTGTCTGGATATAGTGTGTGCTAAATGTGAAATGTTTGCTTTATTTTGCTTATGCTTGCATGCTTGTTTTTCCTGGTTAGGATTAGCTTGCTGTTGTGCAAGTAGGTAGAAACCATAACATAGGGCAATGATGCATGATAACACCTAGGCTCGAGTACAGCTCCCTAGTAGTGCGTCTCCCTTTGTATCTGGTTAGACTTTCTTTCCCGTTCAGGGGAACTACGTCGCCCTGATCCTCATACCAGATGAGGTACGTAGGCAGGAGACCGTGCGAGGTCTCTCCGGGCACTTTTTTTTCTTTTTGTGTGTGTTTGCTTGACAGTTGCTAGGCTCGAGTTCCTGACTCCTTAGTAGCTTGTTTGCTTGTTTGTTCTTGTGTGTCAGGATATGGATGTAAGCCCAGCGATTGGCTGTCCGTATCCTGATTGTGTTTGTTTGGTTCGGAAGCCGATGTAAGTCCAGCGATTGGCGTTCGGGTTCCATGTTTGCCCGTGTTTGTGTGTGTCCTGTTTGGCGTGCGTGAGCCGAACTACGGCAGCTCTGATTCTCGTTCCAGACGAGATACGTAGGCATAGGACGCGATGTCCTAGCGAGCCCTCTCCTCTTCTTCCACCTGTGTTGTTTTCAGTGTGTGTGTGTGATGTTTTGTTTTAGCAACCTTAACCTATCTTTTAGAGCGTGGATCCCGTCGAGTACGATGGACGTGAGGGGTGCTAATACCTTCCCCTTGCGTAACCGACTCCCGATCCCATTCTCTTTGGTCGCGAGACCATGCTTTTCCCAGGTTTACTCTGAGCGTTTCCTTTCCCTCTTTTGGGATAAATAACGCACGGTGGCGGCTCTGTGTTGTTTTGTTTTAGCCCGCCGGTTGTTTTTCGCGGATGCGACAGCTGGCGACTCTGCTGGGGATAATAAAGATGTTGACCTGTGCTGGTCCATCTTCCCTAAGCGAGTCTCTCCTAGCGTTCTAGGATAGTTTAGGTTGCTTGTGCCGCTTTATTTATTGCATTTATTATTCTGACTGTGTATATTTGCATAAATATTTGCATGCATCATACTATCATGTTGCCGTCCTCTGTGCAGGTGGTTCCTCTGTTTTGGGGTGGGTGTTCTGAGTGGGGCTAAAACCCAGGCCCGAGTATACACCTAGGATTAGTGTGGTCTCATGTTGCCTCCTTCATGTTAGGTCAACATGTGCCTGGCAACGTGATGTACCACAAGCCGGACGAGGTTCATTTGATAGTGCTCTTCCTTTGTGGGGCACTCCACTCTGGTTGAGTCACTTCATCTGAACTATTGACTCTGGTGACCGATCATTTCCCGGATCTTTGGTTTAGACGATCTCAGGAGAGCTACAATGGCACACCCGAAAGGGCAAACCCATTGAGTATCTTTGCCCGATTGTCGAGACTATTATCCGCCTTAGGATGACCTGATTAGAATTTACCTGTGAGGGGAGGGTGATTCTTACAGATGCATGTTCAGTTGGTGACTTTGATGGTGACTTTTGGTTCCGTTGATCAGAGTTCTATTTATAAGTCAGATTTATGGCCATTTATTTCTGAGACGCCGGAGCGCTGTCCGAGTTATTTATCAGTGGGGATCCGTTTATTTCAGGATTCCCCGGGCCGATTCAAAGATTGTTGTGGTGATCTGCTCAGAGATTGTTTGGTGATGATGATGATGTATCTGTCTTCCGTTTATTTCGGAACCCTTGAGTTGGATTTGTGATTACATATTCCTTTAGATGGTTGTGATCGGTTCAGAGATCAGGCCTCAGCGCAGTAAATGTTCAGATGACTCGGAGGATGGCACAGTGCATTGCATTCACGCATCAGCATCATCCACATTTTGCATTCATCTGCATCAAACCTATGTCTAGCCATATGGGGAGTATCATTGATTGAGAATCTGGTTGAGAGACATCCTGATGTCAGAGTGTTATTGTCGAAATATTATCTGTCTCGATGAAACCAGGATCGAAAGATAGAAGCTTCCTCGTATGGATAGACGTTGCATTCATGCATATTAACCTGTTTGCTGTTTTGCAGGTGTCGGGTTTTAACGTGCTTGATTATTTCAGGAATCATTGCTCGAGCGCGCAGAGTTATACCCTTGCACTCAACACGTCCTCACAGATACTTCACCAGACGCAACATGTAACACCCCGATAATAATATGTATTTATTTAAATTAAATTAATAATATGTTTATTAATTTAATTAGAATATTTGAATTATTATTATTATTTTGGAATAATAATTATTGGGATAATTATTTAGTGGAATAATATTATTGGAGTATATAAGTTGGAATAATAAAAAGTCCCAATTTTTGGAAAAAGGTTTTCACGTGAAAAGGGAAAAGAGGCAGAAAGGGCAAAAGGCAGAGCAAGAGAAGAGGAAGAGCTTGAAGCTGCAGAATTTGCCGGATTAACTCAGGTAAGGGGGGTTTATCATCGATTAAAGGGTATTATATGATGATATGTACTGGGTAGTAATAGACCATTGTTTTACCTCTGATTGGATGATATATGTTGAATTTGTGAACTTTTGAGATGAACGAAAATTTGAATATAATTGAAGAAATTCGTAGGAATTAGAGGTAGAAAAGTTAGCAATTTGTGAAATCGAAAGTGTATGATTCGTGTTAGATAATATGAATGAATTGTGTGTGAAAATTGGACTGTAGGAGGTTGAATTGGACAGATCTCGTAGCAGAGAAGCCATAGCAGATCTGAGAGTTCTGGTTTCTGGTCATACGCGTATGGCACTAGGCAATACGCGTATGAGCATGGTTGGTACGCGTATGGAGGAGGCCTTACGCGTATGGGTGAAAAGGATGACATTTTGAACGTGAATTGGTCTCTGTTGGTACGCGTAATGGGAGATTGTTACGCGTAGCATACGCGTATGGGACAGGTGATACGCGTATGAGTGGGGCGAGGAAATGCGCAATACGCGTAAGAGAGTAGGCATTACGCGTATGGAGTTGGCCAGGTTTGGGCAATACGCGTATGGTATGGGCAGTACGCGTATGGGCAGAGTTGGGATTTTCCCGAACTGTTGTTGTGCAGTTTGTGGTTGTTTAGGCTGAGTGATGTACTTAGCTGAGATATGATGTTGTAGGGATCATTTCCCGTTGTTTTGAGTGGTATAGGTATTAGTAGAGCGGGCTAATACTGTGGTTGATATGTGGCATGATATGATATGCTTTTGTGATTAATTATGTTGATAATGTGTGATGGTATACATGATGATGTGAATGTATACGTTTGTGAATAGACTGTATTATGGCTTAGAGTGTGAGCATGTGTCTATTCTTGATTATTGTTGATGTTGCATTGCTAGGTGATTAGCATGCATGTTGTGGCCCATTTGGGGTGGTAGCTGATTCCCATGGTGAGGAATTAGTGAGTGAACCATTGTGGGTTTGTTGTTGATGTTTGCATACTAGATGAGTAGTGTGCATAGTCTAGCCTTTGGGGCTGTAGCTAATTCCCATAGTGAGGAATTAGTGAGTGAGTCATTAGATCTCAATGAGTGGGACTAGTGGGCTCAGTAGCCGTATCTGGAGGGATCGGTGAGCTTGAACTATATGTTCGAGAAGAGTCGGTACCGCATTTCATGGAGTCTCATTGCATAATGAATGCATGGCATAGCCTGTGGGGCTGTAGCTAATTCCCATTGTGAGGAATTAGTGAGTAAATCGTTGTGTTGTGTTGTTGGTGTTGAATATGGTTTGAGGATTATACATATGCTATATGTTATTGTTAAGTATGATGTTTGAGTTGATACTGCTGTTATTGAATGTGTGGTCTGGTTAGGGTGATTTGATGCGTTATTTACTTAACATTACATAATGTTGTATAATGCTCGTTATATTGATTGAGGAACTCACCCTTACACCTATTTTTTCAGGTAACAAGCAGTGAGTTGAGTAGAAGCTAATGCTTGGAGTCTAGAGTAGTTCTTATGGGTCATGCTCTGATAGATGTAACATCGGGAGGGGATGTTTTAACTAAGTTGATATTGATTGTTGAATGATTTACATGTATTGTGTTACACGTTTTACATTGATGTTGAATTTATTCCGCTGCGAATTATGCAAAGAATCTTATTTTGATTAAATAAATGAGCATGACAGGATATTTTAATGATATTTGTGAAATGATTGTGTGACACCCTTCGGGGCATAATTACTCTGATGAATATATTGTTATTTTAATTATAATAATTTGGGGTATTTAGAAGGGTGTTACATTAGTGGTATCAGAGCATAGTCGGTCGTGTCGAGTCGTAATTATTCTGTTTTCCCTGTACGGGATAGGTGTTGAGTAACCTATCAGTACTTATTGTTTTAGTTTGTTGGGTTTTCAGAATAGAGATGGCTGGAAGAGGTAGAGATGATGCTGCAATTGCTGAGGCTCTGGGTATGCTAGCTGGAGTGCTTGGAGGAAATCAGAATGTTATGGGAATGGGAGCTGCTCGTCAACTGAGTGAGTTCCAGAAGAACAATCCTCCAATGTTCAAAGGAGCATACGATCCAGATGGTGCTCAGAAGTGGTTGAAGGAGATAGAGAGGATCTTCAGAGTAACTGAGTGTGCTGAGAACCAGAAGGTCAGGTTTGGTACACATATGCTGTCAGAAGAAGCTGATGATTGGTGGGTTGCTACCCGCACTGAGTTGGAAACTGCTGGAAATGCTGAGATTACTTGGGCTGTGTTCAGGGAGAGATTTCTGAGGAAGTATTTTCCAGAGGATGTCAGAGGGAAGAAAGAAATAGAATTCTTGGAATTGAAACAGGGTAACAGGACTGTTACTGAGTATGCTGCGAAGTTCACAGAGCTGTCAAAGTACTATACTCCCTATAATGAGGCTGCTGGAGAATTTTCGAAATGTGTGAAGTTTGAGAACGGGTTGCGTCCTGAGATCAAACAAGCTATTGGATATCAGAGGATCAGGGTGTTTTCTGACTTGGTTGACTGTTGCAGAATTTTTGAACAGGATTCCAAGGCTAGAGCAGAGAGCTATCAGCAGAGGGTTGATAGGAAGGGTAAGAATCAGATGGATCGTGGAAAACCGTATGCAGCTGGCAAAGGTTTTCAGAAGCAGAGTGGGATGAAGAGGCCTAGTGGGGGAGACTCTAGTGCTCCTGTTAAGTGTTACAGATGTGGTCGGGCTGGACATCGCGTTCATGAGTGTACCAGTGCTGAGATGAAGTGTTTCAAGTGTGGCAAAGGTGGTCATTTGGCTGCAGAGTGCCGGCTGAAGACTGTAACTTGTTTCAACTGTGGAGAGTTGGGTCATATTAGTCCGCAGTGTCCTAAGCCGAAGAAAGAGAATCAGTCAGGAGGCAAGGTTTTTGCTCTATCAGGTTCTGAGACTTCTGCAGATGATCGTTTGATTCGAGGTACGTGTTATATTAATGGCTTTCCTCTTGTAGCTATTATTGACACAGGTGCTACTCATTCTTTTATATCTGTGGATTGCGCTGTGAAGCTTAAGTTAGAGATATCTGAGATGCGTGGAAGTATGGTGATTGATACTCCTGCAAAGGGTCAGTGACTACTACTTCTGTTTGTTTGAGTTGTCCTTTGAGTATTTTTGGTAGAGACTTTGGGATAGACCTTGTGTGTCTTCCACTAGTGCAGATCGATGTTATTCTGGGCATGAACTGGTTGGTGTTTAACCGAGTTTCTATCAATTGTTTTGATAAGACTGTGATATTTCCTGAGGTTGAGGAAGGAAAGAGTTTGTTTCTATCAGCAAGGCAAGTGAATGAGGAAGTAGCAGATGGGGCAGAGTTGTTTATGCTGTTAGCGACTTTGGAGGCTAAAGATAAACTGGTGATTGGTGATCTAGCGGTGGTGTGTGATTTTCCTGATGTGTTTCCGGAAGAAGTGAATGAATTACCGCCAGAGCGTGAAGTTGAGTTTTCGATTGATTTGGTACCTGGTACTAGACCGATATCGATGGCTCCTTATCGTATGTCTGCTGTTGAGCTAGCTGAATTGAAGAGTCAGTTGGAAGATCTGTTGGATAAGAAATTTATTCGTCCGAGTGTGTCACCGTGGGGTGCACCAGTGTTGTTGGTTAAGAAGAAGGAAGGTACTATGAGGTTGTGTGTGGACTACAGGCAACTGAATAAAGTGACGATCAAGAATCGGTATCCTTTGCCGAGGATTGATGATTTGATGGATCAGTTGGTTGGTGCGAGTGTGTTCAGCAAGATAGATTTGAGATCTGGGTATCATCAGATACGTGTGAAAACTGAGGATATTCAGAAGACTGCTTTCAGAACGAGGTATGGACATTATGAGTATTCTGTAATGCCTTTTGGTGTGACTAATGCGCCTGGAGTATTTATGGAGTACATGAATAGGATTTTCCATCCGTACTTGGATCAGTTTGTGGTGGTGTTTATTGATGACATTTTGGTGTATTCGAAATCTGAAGAAGAGCATGCTGAGCATTTGAGAGTGGTTTTAGGAGTGCTGCGAGAAAAGCAGTTATTTGCTAAACTGTCTAAGTGTGAATTTTGGTTAGAAGAAGTTAGTTTTCTTGGTCATGTGATTTCAAGAGGTGGTGTTGCTGTTGATCCTTCTAAGATAGAAGCGGTATCTAAGTGGGAAGCTCCGAAGTCGGTTGCTGAAATTCGAAGTTTCCTTGGTTTGGCTGGTTATTATAGGAAGTTCATTGAGGGATTTTCTAAGTTGGCGTTACCGTTGACGATGTTGACTAGAAAGGGGCAAGCGTTTGTTTGGGACTCAAAATGTGAAGAAGGTTTCCAAGAGTTAAAGAGAAGGTTGACTACTGCTCCTATTCTGATATTACCGAGTTCATCGGAATCGTTTGAAGTTTACTGTGATGCTTCATTGTTGGGTTTAGGTGGTGTGTTGATGCAGAATAAGCAGGTTATAGCTTATGCTTCGAGACAGCTGAGGGTTCATGAGAGGAACTATCCTACACACGATTTAGAGTTGGCAGCTGTGGTATTTGTTCTGAAGTTGTGGAGGCATTACTTGTATGGATCAAGATTTGAGGTTTTCAGTGACCATAAGAGTTTAAAGTATTTGTTTGATCAAAAAGAACTGAATATGAGACAGAGGAGATGGTTAGAATTTCTGAAGGATTATGACTTTGGTTTGAATTACCATCCGGGTAAAGCAAATGTAGTGGCTGATGCGCTGAGTCGGAAATCATTACATATGTCTATGTTAATGGTTAGGGAATTGGATTTGATTGAGCAGTTTAGAGACTTGAGTTTGGTGTGTGAGAGTACTCACAATAGTGTTAAATTGGGAATGTTGAAATTAACGAGTGGTATTCTGGAGGAGATCAGAGAGAGTCAGAAATCTGATATGCTTTTGGTTGATAAGTTGACTTTAGTGAATCAAGGCCAAGGTGGTGAATTCAGAGTTGATGAGAATGGTGTTTTGAAATTTGGTAGTCGGGTGTGTATTCCGGATGTTACTGAGCTTAAGAAGAGTATTCTGGAGGAAGGACATCGTAGTGGTTTGAGTATCCATCCTGGAGCTACGAAGATGTATCATGATTTGAAGAAGTTATTTTGGTGGCCGGGAATGAAGAAAGAAATTGCGAGTTTTGTTTATTCCTGTTTGACTTGTCAGAAGTCGAAGATTGAGCATCAGAAGCCGTCTGGGCTAATGCAACCGTTGGCTATTCCAGAGTGGAAGTGGGATAGTATCAGTATGGACTTTGTTTCTGGTTTGCCGAGGACGAGTAAGAATTTTGAGGCTATTTGGGTGATTGTTGATAGGTTGACGAAGTCGGCTCATTTCATTCCGATCAGAATGGATTATCCGTTAGAGAGGCTAGCTGAGTTGTATATTGAGAAGATTGTAAGTTTGCATGGTATTCCGTCGAGTATTGTTTCGGACAGAGATCCTAGATTTACCTCGAAGTTCTGGGAAGGTTTGCAGAAGGCTTTGGGAACTAAGCTGAGGTTGAGTTCTGCATATCATCCGCAGACTGATGGTCAGACTGAGAGGACGATTCAGTCGTTAGAGGACCTTTTGAGAGCTTGTGTTTTGGAAAAAGGAGGTGCTTGGGATTGTTATTTACCTTTGATTGAGTTTACCTACAACAATAGTTTTCATTCGAGCATTGGTATGGCACCGTTTGAAGCTTTGTATGGTAGGAGATGTCGGACACCTTTATGTTGGTATGAGTCCGGTGAGAGTGCTGTGGTTGGACCGGAGATTGTTCAACAAACTACGGAAAAGATTAAGATGATTCAGGAGAAGATGAGAATTGCTCAGAGTCGTCAGAAGAGTTATCATGATAGGAGGAGGAAGTCACTTGAGTTCCAAGAGGGAGATCATGTGTTTCTTCGTGTTACTCCGATAACTGGTGTTGGCCGAGCTTTGAAGTCGAAGAAGTTGACACCTCGATTTATTGGTCCTTATCAGATTTTGGAGAGGATAGGAGAGGTAGCCTATCGTATCGCTTTACCGCCGTCGCTTGCGAACTTGCATGATGTTTTCCATGTGTCTCAGTTGAGGAGATACATTCATGATCCGTCGCATGTAGTCCAAATAGATGATGTACAGGTGAGAGATAACCTGACTGTTGAAACATCACCTATGAGGATCGAGGATCGAGAGTTGAAGCAGTTGCGGGGTAAAGAGATTGTCTTGGTGAAGGTAGCTTGGGGAGGACCAGCAGGTGGCAATGTGACTTGGGAACTGGAGAGTAAGATGAAGGAGTCTTACCCAGAGTTGTTCGCTTGAGGTATGTTTTCGAGGACGAAAACTCTTTTAGTGGGGGAGAGTTGTAACACCCCGATAATAATATGTATTTATTTAAATTAAATTAATAATATGTTTATTAATTTAATTAGAATATTTGAATTATTATTATTATTTTGGAATAATAATTATTGGGATAATTATTTAGTGGAATAATATTATTGGAGTATATAAGTTGGAATAATAAAAAGTCCCAATTTTTGGAAAAAGGTTTTCACGTGAAAAGGGAAAAGAGGCAGAAAGGGCAAAAGGCAGAGCAAGAGAAGAGGAAGAGCTTGAAGCTGCAGAATTTGCCGGATTAACTCAGGTAAGGGGGGTTTATCATCGATTAAAGGGTATTATATGATGATATGTACTGGGTAGTAATAGACCATTGTTTTACCTCTGATTGGATGATATATGTTGAATTTGTGAACTTTTGAGATGAACGAAAATTTGAATATAATTGAAGAAATTCGTAGGAATTAGAGGTAGAAAGGTTAGCAATTTGTGAAATCGAAAGTGTATGATTCGTGTTAGATAATATGAATGAATTGTGTGTGAAAATTGGACTGTAGGAGGTTGAATTGGACAGATCTCGTAGCAGAGAAGCCATAGCAGATCTGAGAGTTCTGGTTTCTGGTCATACGCGTATGGCACTAGGCAATACGCGTATGAGCATGGTTGGTACGCGTATGGAGGAGGCCTTACGCGTATGGGTGAAAAGGATGACATTTTGAACGTGAATTGGTCTCTGTTGGTACGCGTAATGGGAGATTGTTACGCGTAGCATACGCGTATGGGACAGGTGATACGCGTATGAGTGGGGCGAGGAAATGCGCAATACGCGTAAGAGAGTAGGCATTACGCGTATGGAGTTGGCCAGGTTTGGGCAATACGCGTATGGTATGGGCAGTACGCGTACGGGCAGAGTTGGGATTTTCCCGAACTGTTGTTGTGCAGTTTGTGGTTGTTTAGGCTGAGTGATGTACTTAGCTGAGATATGATGTTGTAGGGATCATTTCCCGTTGTTTTGAGTGGTATAGGTATTAGTAGAGCGGGCTAATACTGTGGTTGATATGTGGCATGATATGATATGCTTTTGTGATTAATTATGTTGATAATGTGTGATGGTATACATGATGATGTGAATGTATACGTTTGTGAATAGACTGTATTATGGCTTAGAGTGTGAGCATGTGTCTATTCTTGATTATTGTTGATGTTGCATTGCTAGGTGATTAGCATGCATGTTGTGGCCCATTTGGGGTGGTAGCTGATTCCCATGGTGAGGAATTAGTGAGTGAACCATTGTGGGTTTGTTGTTGATGTTTGCATACTAGATGAGTAGTGTGCATAGTCTAGCCTTTGGGGCTGTAGCTAATTCCCATAGTGAGGAATTAGTGAGTGAGTCATTAGATCTCAATGAGTGGGACTAGTGGGCTCAGTAGCCGTATCTGGAGGGATCGGTGAGCTTGAACTATATGTTCGAGAAGAGTCGGTACCGCATTTCATGGAGTCTCATTGCATAATGAATGCATGGCATAGCCTGTGGGGCTGTAGCTAATTCCCATTGTGAGGAATTAGTGAGTAAATCGTTGTGTTGTGTTGTTGGTGTTGAATATGGTTTGAGGATTATACATATGCTATATGTTATTGTTAAGTATGATGTTTGAGTTGATACTGCTGTTATTGAATGTGTGGTCTGGTTAGGGTGATTTGATGCGTTATTTACTTAACATTACATAATGTTGTATAATGCTCGTTATATTGATTGAGGAACTCACCCTTACACCTATTTTTTCAGGTAACAAGCAGTGAGTTGAGTAGAAGCTAATGCTTGGAGTCTAGAGTAGTTCTTATGGGTCATGCTCTGATAGATGTAACATCGGGAGGGGATGTTTTAACTAAGTTGATATTGATTGTTGAATGATTTACATGTATTGTGTTACATGTTTTACATTGATGTTGAATTTATTCCGCTGCGAATTATGCAAAGAATCTTATTTTGATTAAATAAATGAGCATGACAGGATATTTTAATGATATTTGTGAAATGATTGTGTGACACCCTTCGGGGCATAATTACTCTGATGAATATATTGTTATTTTAATTATAATAATTTGGGGTATTTAGAAGGGTGTTACACAACACTCCAAGGCTGATGGATATCTCCGCCAAGAAAGACCGCTTCGGAGTGGGGTATCAGCCGAACAGAGGCTCGCTTGGACAAAGCAGAGGATGCCGTACGTCAGTCACGTTCACCAGTGCTGGAATGCTGGATCCGGATCACATCTGCATGGTGGGTGATGAAGCTGATAGCAACTGCAAATTGGACCGATGGATAAAGCCGTGCGTACCAGGGACCTTGAAGGCCTAAAAAAAGATCAGCACGGTCACTCTGCTCGAAGAGTAATATTTTCCTGTTTTCAGTCTTTATTTGCATGGAAGCCATACGTGTTGCCCGACATGTAGTGGTTCATTGTAAGGGCCATCTCATGTTTCATTCTGCAATATTTGGCATCATAAATAAACGGATGTTTTTCAATTAAAAGCGGTGTTCCCTGTTTTTCATTTATTTTTGCAGTTTAAAAACAAATAAAAATGGCAATGTTTGTTTTCATTTTTCCTTGTGTTTTGTCTCGTTCCGACTTCGAAACAATATTCCTCCGGATCTCGTTGATAACGACTTGGTTACACCTCATATGACTTCGACAATCCGATCTACCATGCCGAAGAAGAAGGCGAAGAAGATTGTGATCTGCTGGAATTAGCCAGGTTGTTGAAATAAGAGGAGAAGGTGATTCGGCTGCACGAGAGGCGATTCAAGATTGTTACTCCAAGTACCGCCGAGGTCAGAAAGGAAAGGAAAATTGGGGCCGTTTCAGAGGCAAGTCAAAAGAAGAATGGTAGCCTTGTTGAAAGAGCATGTGGATACCTTCGCCTGGTCGTGTCAGGATATGCCAGGGTCGGATATCGATGTCGTTGTGCACAAGCTATCAAGGAGAGAAGACTGTCCTCTAGAGAAGCAGAACGCCGGTGCTACTTATCAGAGAGCCATGGTGACTTTGTTTCATGATATGATTCATCATGAAATTGAATGCTATGTTGATGACATGATAGCAAAGTCCCCAAACAGAAGAGGGGCATTTGGTGGATCTGGCCAAGTTGAGTGGACCAGTTGAGACAATTCAAACTGAGGTTGAATCCGAATAAGTGCACTATCAGAGTGCAGTCCGGTAAGCTGTTGGGGTTCATTGTAAAAGAGGAATCGAGGTTGATCCTGCTAAAAAAAAAAAGAAAAAAAAAAAAAACAAGAAGTGCCTGGACCGAAAACAAAAAAGAGGTTCGTGGTCTATTAGGTAGATTGAACTACATGTCATGGTTCACATCTCCTCTAACAGCCACGTGTGAACCCATATTCAAGCTGAGAAAGAAAAATCAAACGGTCAGGTGAAATAATGATTGCCAAGGGGCATTGAAAAATAAAAGAATGAGTTGTAGGAGCCTCTGATTCTGTTGCCTCCCTATGGAAGGAACAACTGTTAATCTGGTACTTGACAGCCCTCGAGGGGTCTATGGGGTGCGTATTGTGTCAGCATGACGAGTCTTGTCGAAAAGAGCATGCAATTTACCTTAGCAAAAAGTTTACCGACTGTGAAACAATACATTCACGGTTCGAGAAAACTTGATGTACTTTGGCATAGGCTGCTCGCCGACTGAGACAGTATATGCTGGTTCATACCACTTTGTGGATTTCAAGATGGATCTGATCAAGTACATTTCGAGAAACCCGCATTGATCGGACGGGTTGCAAGAGGGCAAATGATTTTGATTGAATGCGATATTCAGTACACCGCTCAGAAAACAATCAAGGGGAGTGTATTGTCTGATTACCTCGCCCAGCAACCCATTGAGGATTATCAACCAAGGAAGTTTGAGTTCCCTGATGAGGACATCTCGAGGTCCTCAAATCGAAAGATTGTGAGGAACCGATCCCGGAGGAGGGGCCTGACCCTGAATCCGAACGGATTCTGATGTCTGATGGGGTTAATGGGGATGAGTTAGTGTCGTTTTGGTCACGCCAAAGAGAACCCCACATTCCTTGTGCTGCTAGGCCAATATTTGAATGCGCCGACAATGCGGCAAGTATGAAGCTGGTATCCTGGGTATTGTACCTCGGTGCATCTACTGGGGCAAAGCCTTTCCCACTCGTGTAAGGAATGGAAACTGTACTACCGGTTGAGGTTCAAATTCCCTCTTTGAGAGTCTTGATGGACGTGAAATTGCAAGAGGCGGAATGGGTAAGAACCCGATACGAAGAGTTGAGCCTGATTGAAGAAAAGGGGCTGGCAGCCGTTTGTCATGGGCAGTTGTATCAGCAGCGAATGAAGCGTGCTTTTGACCGAAAGGTACGACCTCGGGTATATCACGTGGGTGATATGGTGCTGAAAAGGATCCTTCCTCCACAAAACGATCGAAGGGGCAAATGGACACCCAATTATGAAGGTCCCTAGCATGGTCAAGAAGGTTTTCTCTGGTGGAGCCTTGTTGTTAACGACCATGGATGGCGAGGATTTTCCATCCCCTGTGAATGCGGACGCAGTTAAAAAATACTTCGTATAAAGAGACCCGCTGGACGAAAAGAATAAAATAGTCCAGGCAAAAAAGGGCATCCTGGCGAACCAAAAAACAGAAAGAAAAAGGTTCGGGCAAAAATTAGGGATAAAAAGAAAAATTGTACACCCGGCAAGTCGAAAACCTGGAAAGGCGACTTGGGCAAAAAAGGGTATCCCGGTGGACTGAAAACCCGAAAGGGCGGTCCAGGCAAAAGAGGGATTGAAACGAACAACTGCGTCTGGCATGATCGTTTGCGCTTTGGTTAAAGCATCATGGATAATACCCGGTAGGGATCAATCAGAATCGTATTGTTCAGAAGGTAGAAAGCACGGAGAGTCTGAGGACATATGGGGTGTAACCGAGTTGGAACTCGATGAGATCGTGGTTTCACGTTGCCATTAGGATAAATTTTTCCTTTTGTGCGCAATTACCTCTTTTCAGGAATTGCTTCCTTTGTATTGCTCAATTTGAGCCACACACTTTTCAATCAATAAAATGCATATTCAGTCAAATAATTTTGTTTTTGTTTTTCATAACCGCTTTGATTGCAAAAACATCCAATTATTTTGATAAAGAATCTTTGCATTTTAAGACATACAGGTCCCTTCCAATGCATGTATATAAGATTGAAACTTGAAATCTTATTCGGAAGGGTTGAGTGACCCAAGTGTTGAAATCTTGACACGCCTGGGGCACGGTTTTATCTAACGATCTGTTTTGCAGGTACTGTTAGATATTTTCCCTCACTTGCCGGTTGTGATGTGGAAGCTTTTGACAGACAAATCCCCGTGGAGTCCAATCAGGGACGAATGAATGAAGGAATGACGAAATGACGGCGATGGACGTACGGCGACCCTTGAAATTAATCAAGAAGACTCTTCAAAGTCGGAAGATTGAAAAGTTTGTATAAATCCCAGGAGTTCGCTCTCCGTCGAGCTCGGAGCGGTTTGGAATACAAGATGATGGAGCAGAAAAGCCCAGACGAGTCTGGGAGTTCTCAAAAGTGGAAAGCTGACATTGGGATTGGACATTGAATACCATGGTTCGACGAGTCGACGGGATTTCAGTACCAGACTGTCCTCCTCGCCAAGCAGAGTCGGAATGACTAATTCCCCAGCAGATTCAAGGTCTGTGGATTCCCTAGCAGGGTCAGGATGGTTATCCCCAGCAGGTTTTAGATCGATGCTTCCCCAGTCGCCAGGTTTGAAGGTTGCTGTTTCCCAGCGGAGGTATCTGTGGGTGGTGTCTCCCCAAGCAGAGTCAGGAGTGTTGCATCCCCAGCAAGTCAAAGACTGTTGTATCCCCACAGAGTGCATTGGTGGTTCTATCCCCAGCAATTCCCCGGGCGGATTGGGTGCGAAGGAGGTTTTTCCCCAGCAAGGGTTGCCTTTCCCTAGCAGCAGTGCTATTCCCCAACAGGGTGGAGATCGGAGTGTTGGCGAGTTCCTCAGCAGAGTGTCTCGAGCTCCCTGGAAGAGTCCCTTGAGGGGGATGCCTTTTTTATGCATTCATCATGTAGAATAAGCATAGCATATTGCATAATAAATCGCGTAGCATTTCCATAATTATGGAGCATTACGCAGAAAAATCAATCATGCATCATATTGCAAGCATAAGCTAGTCTCAAACCGTGGTTATCGTTTGAGAGGTGGTTGCCTGAGGGTGAAGGTGTTGCTCCGAGGAGTGTGGCACCGTGTTTTTATCAACAATACTTTTCCAGTAGTGCGATACTGAAGGAAACTTTTCCGTCGGACAGAGATGGGAATGTTACGCGATCAGCGTGACTTGAGCCGTGGTTACCGCTTGAGATTGGGTTTTGCCGGTCAGTGAAGATGATACTCTGAGGAGTTTAGCATCACAACGTCAGACCAGCAATGTTCCCCAGTAGTGCGATACTGGCGGAGATTTCTGTCGTGCGAGACAGGAGTTGGAAGATGTTACTCTGAGGAGTTTAGCATCATGATGTCAGATCAGCAATGTACCCCAGTAGTGCGATACTGGAGGAAGCTTTTCCATCGGACAGAGATGGAAATGTTACGCGATCAGCGCGATTCAAGCCGTGGTTACCGCTTGAGGTTTGGTTTTGCCGGATGGTGAGGATGTTACTCTGAGGAGTTTAACATTGTGACGTTGGGTCAATGGTATTTCCCCCAGTAGTGCGATTATGGAGGAAGCTTTTCCATCGGACAGAGATGGAAATGTTACACGATCAGCGCGATTCAAGCCGTGGTTACCGCTTGGGAATTGGTTTCGACAGAAGTTGGAAGGTGTTATTCCGCGGAGTTCAGCATCGTGATTTTGGGGCAACAGTGTTTTCCAGTTAGTCCCCGGCAAGCGTCTGCCTGGTTTTGGACATATGTGGATGTCGTCCTTGCGATACCAGTAAGTGTCGTGTCGATCCCTGTCTGGTCGAGTTTTCTTTGGTGCCTGTAAACATCATTGTTCGATGTCCTGTAAACATCATTGTTCGATGTCCTGTAAACATCATTGTTCGATGTCCAGTAAACATCCTTGTTCGATGTCCTGTAAACATCCTTGTTTGATGTCCTGTAAACATCATTGTTCGATGTCCAGTAAACGTCGAGTCTCCTCCCAGTCATCAGTAAGTGTCTGGTCGAGTTTTCTTTGGTGTCAGTAAACATCATTGTTCGATGTCCAGTAAACGTCGAGTCTCCTCCCAGTCATCAGTAAGTGTCTGGTCGAGTTTTCTTTGGTGTCAAGTAAACATCATTGTTCGATGTCCAGTAAACGTCGAGTTTCCTCCCAGTCATCAGTAAGTGTCTGGTCGAGTTTTCTTTGGTGTCAAGTAAACATCATTGTTTGATGTCCGGTAAACGTCGAGTTTCTTCCCAGTCATTAGTCAGTGTCTGGTTGAAGGTGTTACTCCGAGGAGTCTAGCATCGTGATTTCGAATCAAAGGTGTTCCCCAGTAGTGCGATACTGGAGGAAATTTTTCCGTCGGACAGAGATGGAAATGTTACGCGATCAACGCGAGTCAAGCCGTAGTTACCGCTTGAGGTTTGGTTTTGCCGGATGGTGAGGATGTTACTCTGAGGAGTTTAACATCGTGGTGTCAGATCAGCAATGTTCCCCAGTAGTGCGATACTGGAGGAAACTTTTCCGTCGGGCGGAGATGGAAATGAAATCAAAGGACGTTACGCGATCAGCGCGACAAGCGGGGTTCAAATGGAGAAAAGGAAATGTTGAGACATTTTCTGGAGATCGGGGTTCAAATGGAGAAAGGGAAATGTTGAGGCATTTTCTGGAGAACGGGATTCAAATGGAGAAAGGGAAATGTTGAGGCATTTTCTGGAGAGCGGGGTTCAAATGGAGAAAGGGAAATGTTGAGGCATTTTCTGGAGAACGGGGTTCACAATGGCGATCGCGAGCTATCGTCAGGCGACTGGGGTTCAAATGGAGAATGGGGTTCATTATGTTGGCAAACAAGACGTTGGGGTTCAAATGTAGTGATCCGGGATCACTTGCGCGAAAGAAAAATTTCGGGGTTCAAGAAAATGAAAAAGAAGAAGAGCAATCAAGAGAAAATTTTCGGGGTTCAAGAAAAGCAT
Organism: Lathyrus oleraceus; assembly: GCF_024323335.1. Lineage (NCBI taxonomy): Eukaryota > Viridiplantae > Streptophyta > Magnoliopsida > Fabales > Fabaceae > Lathyrus > Lathyrus oleraceus. Next base: position 364,395,974 of record NC_066581.1, on the reverse strand, counting down.
TAAAAAGAAAGAGGTGATAATCCCCAGTGGATGTGTGGTGTTCAGGCCATGGTTATCCCTGCGTTACCATTTATTTTGGTATCCAGGTCGACGTTGTTGTTTCGGTGATCAGGCCGACTTTCTCCGTTCCAGACGGATTTTTCTTCAAGATTGTTTCTTTGCCGATTTTGACAGGCGTGGTTAATTATTTTCCCATCGGAGTGCAAATTGTTCGTCTGTTCTTGGTATTCAATCACTCTTCATCCTGATCATCTGAAAGCCGAGGCTATTCATATCGACAGGTTCATAGTGGATTGAATAGGGGCAGCTGTAACACCTCAAAATTTGCCCTCCTCTCTTGGGACTAGCTTGAGCATTGCATATCATTTTGTAGGTCATTAGGCATTGCATAATTGCATATCATGTGGCTACATTGTGCAAGTCCTCCTCCTAAGTCTTGATCAGAAGATGAAGAGGTTGGGATTCAAGCCTGAGGGTTTATGGACTGATCATTAATCATCTGAGGATGTGTGGTTCAAATTAGGGTTTCATGGTTCTCAAAGGAGATTGATCTTCATCTTGGTTGAAATGATACATCATCATCATCATGGACTTGCTATCATCCAAGAGGTCCAAGAGATTGATCAGATACATGGGGATTAGGGTTTTGACCACTGGTCAACCCTAATCAGTTGAATCATTTGCATTAGGCCAATCAGGGCATGGCAAGGAGATGGGGTCTACAATGGATATGAGGATCATTTCATGATTATATTTAGCTTATGGAAGTTAGGGTTTCATCATTGAGCCATTTCATCAGGAGTTTGAGGCTCAACTTGATCAGTGCATGGCCAAATTCATCTATCAGTTAGAAAAGTCAACTGTGGTCAACTGTGCTTGATTTGGTGGATTTGGAGGTGGGAGAGAGTTGGATACACTTAATTCATGTTTAAACAAGTTTCATTTGACCTTTCAAACATCAAGAATGAAGAAACTAAAATCAGATAAAAAGTTTCCAAAAATAGAAAGTGACTTGTAATGAAAGTTTCCAAAAATGGAAAGTTTTTCACCACAAAATTACATGTCCAAAAATGCTTCAAATGAAATTTTGTTCAACATGAGAGTTGCAGATCTTGCTCTCACCTTTCCAAAAAGTCCAAGAACTTGAAATTCTCATGAATGGTTGACAAGTTATGGTCCAATCATTTTCCAAAAATGCCTAAATTCAAAGTGGCATAACTTTCACATGGAATGACCAATTTGGGTGATCTTTCTTTGAGCAAACCCCATTTCACATGTACTTTCATGATGCATGGTCAAATTTCATCAAAAATAAGCATGGCAAAAAGTCATTTTTCAAGTGATCACTTTGAAAATTGGTGGGAAAATAAGTGACTTTGTGAAATACAAGGATTTTGCACACAAGGCCTTTTCTAACACTTCACAAATACCATTTAGAAGTTGTGTGGACTGTCATTTGCTGTCATATTGGCCTAAAATGCAAAAGGACTTTTTGGACTTTCACTTGAAAACTCATTTTTGCTAATCACTTTGATTTTGATAATTTGGATTAAGAAGTTGATTAAGCAGTGGTATAAAGCCTTAACTGTAACAGAAATTGCTAATCACATTTCATTCTCCAAGATTGTAACAACTTTTCCCTCCAAATTCTCTCCAAATTCTCCAAAGCTTCTTCAACATTTTTCATCATTTCTTCAAGAGTTCTTCATCAATCTTGTTGATTCTTGCTTGATCCATGCTCCATAAGCCTTGGTGAAGGACTGTTTCATTGAATTTGTGGCCAAAGCTTGCTGAATTGGACTGTTGGAAAGCTTGATCTACAATGGCAACTTCATGATTCTTGCACTTGGAGCTGTTTTGAGCTGAGGTAATCGTTGCTATCAACTTCCACATCAAGGAACTGCATCTGTTTCACCTTTTCAAGCTTGGAAACACGAGAATCACGATCTGCAATCTCTAAGAGGTTAGGATTCGAAATTCTCCATTGCTTGAATTGAGATGTGGTTTTGATAGGTCTTTGATTGTAGATCATCATGATACTCGTGGTTTTTGATTTGATTAAGTATTGAGAGAGAAATCTGAGATTGAAGTTTGATGCTCATTTCTTTTTTTGATCGATCCGGTTAACATGTTTAGAATTAGGTTAAAATAATTACATATTCGTGATGTGCATGCTTAGACGGTTCCAATGATATAGAGTTTGTTCATTTTGGTGAGAAATTGTTCTTCATGATTTTCTGGATTTTCTGGAAGTGTGTTTGCTGTAAATGGTGAAGCAACACGCATTTGATCTTCGTTGCCTTGGCTTCATTTTCAAATTCTGTTTACCGCGCAGCCTAGACCAATTGAAACGCGCCACTGAATTAATGCCAACGACGTCGTTTTGTGCTTGTGGTTAAAAATTACGCTTATGCCATTATTTCAATATTAATTCAATTTCATTTCATTTTCTTTTTCATTTCCATTTCACTTTGATACATGATCTTCAAAAATCCATAACTAATTCATCCTTTGTCCAAATTTTGTGAGATTTTTTGCATGATTCTCCTTATGATGTGTAGTTTTTAATGGTGATTTTTGTGATTTTTGTGCATGTGTAGAAAAATAAAAATGCTTAGGGATTGTTTGGATGTATGCAATTTGTACATGTTTCACCATATCACTCATGAAATGATGATGCTTCCAAAGAAATGATTGAAATTTTTTGTGCTTATTCTGGACTCTTTGATGGTGATTTTGGTATGTAGTTTGTAATTTTTGGATACCTGGTTGAGGAGATATGAATTTTTGATTAGAGGTGTGACAATTTGTGTCACACCAAGCTTGTTGAACTTCATGATTTTATTTGCCATGCCTAGGGACATTGGATTGAGTCAAATTTTTGCATGATTGAGCATTGTTATGTTGAGGTGACATGTGAATTTTTATGGATTTATTGATGGCATTTCCTAATTGATTGGAATTTTCTCCTTTGTTTGGTCATTTTGTGATTTTTTGTGACACATGTTACCATTTGCTTTGTGAAATTCTCATGCTTAATTGGATGAATGTGAAATTTGGTGGAGTGATTCTAGGCACATTATAGGTCATTGTGGTTTTGATCCCATTCATTTATCATGTATTGTCACTGTTTTATGATTGATGGAAGTGGGTGCTTGTTTTGATGACTTGTGTTGGCTTGCTTGAACTTGTCTGAACTTTATGAATTTAGTTTCCCTACTTCCACTTGTCCAAATTGCATGAAAATTGATATGCTACTCATTGAATGTGTTCTGTTTGAGATGGAATTTTTGTGGAATTTATTGAGCTGTTTTGATATTGATTTGATGGTGATCATTCTGTTTGGCCTTTTGAGGTTGCAAATGGCATGCTTTGTGATATTTTGTTTATGAAATGATGATAATGAATGATATGAGCAGGGGACCAATGGGATTTGTTTCTAATTTGTTTGATTGTGGTTTTGATTAATTTTCACTTGCTGTTTTGGATTTTTCACCTCCTTTGGACCCTAGGCTTGGCCTAGTGGTCTTGTTTCTCACTTTTGAGTTGTGTTTCAGGTTGAGATGCAAATGCCTTAAAGGAGAATGATGCAAGTTTGATTTGGCTAATTGTTGTGAACTAACTTGTTTTATTTTGTAGGATGCTTGGCTCACTTGAGTTGATTGTGCTTTGCACATTACATTGTTTTTGTACATAGTCTGTTGATTCTTAACTTGTTTGTTTTGACTGTGTGACTTGAATACTGACTGTGCTTGATTGATTCCAGGTACCATAGTCGCTTTAGTTCTTTAAGAACTTGCTGTGCTGCTGCTTGGTTGTATAAACCAGTTGAGGTAGACTCTCTTGTCTCCATGTAGTCTGGAAGACCTGGCCTATTACTTGGCCAGGCAACTGTCTGAAGTCCTCCTTAAGAGGCGATATTTGTGATTGTTTACTTTTGTCCCCAAGCAGGTAAAGACCTTGATTAAGGCAATTGGTGGATCAAAGAGATATGCAATCTATCTCCCACTATTCTGTTGAGTCGTCCCTCTGCTCACACCACTGTGTTGATGCATTGGGACATTAACCCAAGATCTTGTACAGTGTACAATTGAGTCAGAGTCTTGAGTGTAGAAGGGTTCCCCCATTCTGAACCCACGCTCCTTTGTTTGAAGCTCTCCCTGGACAGGGATAAGAGCTGTGAAGTCTAATCTTCACTCACCTTTCATCTGGCTTCACCCTGACTCTCAATGTCAGGGTTAAGAGCTAAACACCACCCTTGTACAGATGACTTGCCTTGGCAGTCTGACCCCTTGATTGAGCCACCTTGTCTGGATATAGTGTGTGCTAAATGTGAAATGTTTGCTTTATTTTGCTTATGCTTGCATGCTTGTTTTTCCTGGTTAGGATTAGCTTGCTGTTATGCAAGTAGGTAGAAACCATAACATAGGGCAATGATGCATGATAACACCTAGGCTCGAGTACAGCTCCCTAGTAGTGCGTCTCCCTTTGTATCTGGTTAGACTTTCTTTCCCGTTCAGGGGAACTACGTCGCCCTGATCCTCATACCAGATGAGGTACGTAGGCAGGAGACCGTGCGAGGTCTCTCCGGGCACTTTTTTTTCTTTTTGTGTGTGTTTGCTTGACAGTTGCTAGGCTCGAGTTCCTGACTCCTTAGTAGCTTGTTTGCTTGTTTGTTCTTGTGTGTCAGGATATGGATGTAAGCCCAGCGATTGGCTGTCCGTATCCTGATTGTGTTTGTTTGGTTTGGAAGCCGATGTAAGTCCAGCGATTGGCGTTCGGGTTCCATGTTTGCCCGTGTTTGTGTGTGTCCTGTTTGGCGTGCGTGAGCCGAACTACGGCAGCTCTGATTCTCGTTCCAGACGAGATACGTAGGCATAGGACGCGATGTCCTAGCGAGCCCTCTCCTCTTCTTCCACCTGTGTTGTTTTCAGTGTGTGTGTGATGTTTTGTTTTAGCAACCTTAACCTATCTTTTAGAGCGTGGATCCCGTCGAGTACGACGGACGTGAGGGGTGCTAATACCTTCCCCTTGCGTAACCGACTCCCGATCCCATTCTCTTTGGTCGCGAGACCATGCTTTTCCCAGGTTTACTCTGAGCGTTTCCTTTCCCTCTTTTGGGATAAATAACGCACGGTGGCGGCTCTGTGTTGTTTTGTTTTAGCCCGCCGGTTGTTTTTCGCGGATGCGACATTTAGTAAGCAAAAAGCATAAGAAATATCCAAGCAAACCATATGAATGACAATGCATCAAATAAAAATATCCATAATACCCAAGCAAACATTCCAATAGCTAGCAGTCTTCAATGTCTTCCAATGTATCAGATGAAAATATTCCTTGGTTAACTCAGAACAATCATCAGAAGTAAACAATAATAACAACATAACAATCAAACATAGAGACAATGTGAATAATGAATCAGGATCACCTAAGGATTGCATCATATGAAAGGAGAAATCAAGGATAGCTCAGTGTCAAATAGAGGCATTGGCAAAGTCCTCAAAGCATATGGAAGATTGCCTATCCTAAGTTCCAAAGTTCAGATCAAGTCCAACAGTCCACCAAGATGTTTTTGAGGGTTTTTGTTATTATTAGGTATTTTAAGGTCCTAGGACCACAAACAAAAACAAAAGCAAGCAAATATATACAATCCTAAGATATAGCTCAAATGAGTAAAGTGAAATGGACTTGAAACATAAACAAGTTGCATGAAATGTAAATGGCAATGAATAATAAAGAGTTAGTCAAATGTTAGTGAAGAGTTCAATTGTTTAAGTCATTCCTTGGAGAACACTCAACCATTCATTCACAAGTATGAATACATGAATCAAGACATCATCCATGAGAAGAGCTCTAACTTGGATAAGTCAACAAATAGGCCACTTGCTCTCATGAAAGGGAAAAAGGTCAAGTTTTCATACAATGCCATGAAGAATGGGAGACTTACAATCTCACTTACAAGAATGATATGCCTTTTTTGGACAAATTTAGCTCTATGTTAAGCAAACTTAATTGGACTTATGTAGAAGTCACAATTATCTAAGGTAAGACAATAAAAATATAGGTGTTAATGTATGTTAGAGATTTGGTAAAAAGAACCAAACTCCTAAAACATACCACACACTAAAAAAAAGGGAGGGACCTATCTTAGTCAGGCTCATGTTGATTCATCTGACACAAGGTCATTGATGAATAAACTAACATTAGACATGAAGAGAATTCATTGTTCAATGATGGATTGAGGAAGAATAGGGATGTAGATGAAGAAGGAAGGGAAAATAGAAACCCAAATTGATCACATGAGAAAATTCATCTGATCAATACTATCCATTCATTTTGGGGGATGAAATATACATTTTATCAACCCCTTAAATCCAATAGTATTGGTCAAACAAAAGTCTAATCCACCATGACCAAGGCCAAATAGAAAGTCAAACATCACAAGATCAATTAAATGGCTCAACACAAATTTTAAACAATTATTTAATTAAAAATCAAATTTAAAATGAATTAAAATGCATTTTTAAAGGGACAAAACCTCAAATCCCTTCAAATCACCAAATAAATGGCCAAGGGATTTATCCTAGGTCAAACAAGGTCAAAGGACCTTAAACAAAAAAATTTAGAATTTTTAGAAAGTCAAAAGTATTTTAAAATATTTAAAAACAAGTCAAAAATCATTTAATTCACCAAAAATATCAAAAATAATCCAAAAAATGATTTTAATTCAAAATATGGAATAGGAAAATATTTATAGATTTTTGGTGAAAGTCCCATATTTTTTTGATTAAAAAATGAAATTTTTCTGAATAAAATAAAATAAGAGGATTAAACATAAAATCAGAAAATAGAATAAAATTAAAAAAAACAAGGGCCATCAGATCTTCCTCATTAATTGAGGTGGCAGGTCTGATGGCCACGCGATTAAGGTCAACCATGTGCCAAGTCAAACGCGTTGCAACTATGGTAATGCAAACCAAATGCTAAGATTAGATCATGGGACCAAGATCAGATGGATGAGAGGAAGCTAACTGACCACCGGAGCTAGGGCTTCGACCATCTTCTCCGGTGGACCTCACCGGACTGGTCCACCATGAACTTCCATAAAGATGAACAACAAATACACTAATCGAAAGGAAAAATGCCTAGGAGCTCGAATCTAGCCTCAATTTCTCCCAATTCCAAGTATATTAAAAGGTACGTGGATTTGAAATTTGAGGTGCATGATCTGAGTTGCTTCGATTTGGCCTCAAAGCAACTCAATCTTGTTGCCTACATTGGTAGGTCTTCACACAACCAAAGGTCAAGCAAAATAGTTTAGAATTTATGAAGAATCGAAGAAGAGAAAATCCAGAAAATTCACCTTCGGTTTGCTTCAATTGAGCTTGGTCTTGCTTCTAGTTTGCTTTGGCTCATCTCTAACAACTTGCAGGAAGTGAAATGGATGATTATGAAGCTTGGATTCTTGGAGTTTCAATTCCAAAATAGAATGATAATTGAAACTCGATTTAAAATGAAATCTTCAAGTTTATCCTTTAATGGAGGTTAAGGAAGCAGTAGTGCAAAGCTTGGGCAAGAGGGATCCCCATTCTGATCAGCAAGGGCATGTATTTATAGTCTACACATTGCTTTCCACACCTTTCCTCAAAATGTCAAAAATAGAAACTCTTGATTGCATGCTTGTATGGGTGTGTGATAGGCCCATTAAATGATGCCAAAAGGTTCAACATTATGTTGTAATCAACTTGAAATGATAACATGTGATCATGCATTAGGGAAATGGAAATTGGACATTGAACTTACCAAATGAGGCCAAACATTACACCCATGCGCAAGCCACTCAAAAATGCTCCAAATGCCATGATATTGGATATTTTGGAAAGCTAACATGAAGGGGAGAAACTTTGATGTTGAAGAAGTTTCCATTTGGAATTTTGATCATGATGAATTTTGAGGTGGAAGTTGGAAGAATCAAACATAGTTGAAAAATTTCTAAGTATAAAGTCAAATGAACACTTCTTCCACCTTGAATAACGTTTGCTATGAGCTTCAAATGAAAATGGTTCCTTCATCAAAGTTGTAGCCCCTTAATTCCTCTTCCATTTGGTCATAAATTTGACACCATTTGAATATTTTATGAGGGAGTTATAGATATTAGATGTTGAGGAAAATTGCTTGTTGAATGGGAATGGCCCAAAATGATCTATAGTGTTTCCTCTTGGAACAAGCCTTAGCATATAGAATTTGACATTTATCAAAGAATAAAAGTTGGTGAATACATATTGAAATTAATCATGAAACTTTGATAGACTTCATATCATAAAAATTGAGCAAGTAATGGTTCTTGGAAGTTGACCTTCCATCTAGGGGACATACAAAATGACCTATAATCTTTCACCATAAAAAATGACTTTCCAGGAAAAATTAGATCTTAATTCCAACATGAAAGTTGTTTGGAATGTCATAAAGAATAACCTTTATCTTGGAATCATTTTCATATGGCGAACATTGTAGGATATAGGGTTTAGGTAACCCTAGATTTGACCAATTAACTTTCTCTGGTCAACCTCCTTGAACCAACTTGCAAAATTGAAGTTCCTTTGATCTTTGGGGATCATGGAGAATAATATATGCATAAGATGATGTGTGATGAAGTATCCCTTGATATATTTTATAAAATGATGAAGAAACTTGGTGAGGAAGTCACACAAGATACCTAGATGAATTATGGTTTCCAAGGCAAACAAACTTCAAACTCTTGATGAATTCTTGATCAAAATGATAAATGAAGAACATGGGGATCCGTATATGATGCCTAGAACCATTGTGAACCTTTCCTTGATTGACCTCTTTCATTGAGTGTCTTAAACCCTAGATATGAGCTTGATGAGGCATAGGTAGACACACACACACTACCTACAAAAGAAACAAAGCTACACATAGACATATTTTTGATATTTTGGTTAGTAAACAAAACAAAATAAAGTATGGTACAATCAAATGTGCTTGGTGATCTCTCCCAATGCAACCCCAACGAATAAGGGGTGAGAAGGATACCAATGTGTGATCCCAAAGTCAATGCAAATGATGAGATATCATGAGGGATATTAGGGGTCAAAATTGGGGTCTTACAGCTTCCCCTATTTAAGGAAATTCTAGATGAGGATGTGAAGGTTAAAATTTTTGTATCAACTCAGTAGAATGGACTTAAATAACAACAACAAGAAACAAATTTTGTTCCCTAAGTGACCTCATGATGCATATGATATGTATGCAAAAATAATCTTTGTGGGGAATATATATTGCCCCAAAGGAAAAGAATCCGGAGAGACTGAAAGTCCTTAGGAGTACAAGGCATTCCATAAGGAAAAACTCATTGGGGAGACAGAGACTCTTGGGATAAAAGTTATGCGTAGACGAGACTACGACTTGAAAATTGCTGGAGACATGAGGGGATTTTCCATGAAAATAAATCAATGGAGAGACTCGGTTGGGGAAAAAGGAAATATGAATGTATGGGGATAACACCAATACATCAAGAAACACTCACTGGGGAAATGCGTAAATTAGAACAAAGCTGAAATACGAAACCAAACTCAACTAGGGAAGAAAAAACTTCAACACAAGAGTAAAATAGATATATTATCTACTACCGATTACTAGGTAAGAAGATAATACACTCGGGAAGAGGGACATCCGTTACCAGTTAGGGTAAACATATCAAGGATGTCTCGCTGAGAAAAATGAGGCATATTCATTACCAGTTACTGGGTAAGAATGCCCTACTGGGGAAAAGAAACCAAATAGGATTTACAGATACCTGTTACTTGGAAGAAGACCAAAGAGAGAGTATCCGTCACTGGTTAAAGTGAACATATCAAGGATAAACTCAAAGGGAAGAATATTCGTCACCGACTAAGATGAACATATCAAGGATAGAATGTCGGGGAAAACAGGATTTACAACTACCGGTTACTGGGTAGAATACCAAAGAGAGAGTATCCGTCACTGGTTAAAGTGAACATATCAAGGATGAAATCTTCTGGGGAAAATGGGAATTACAACTACCTTTTTACTGGGTAGAATACCAAACAGGAAGAGTATCTGTCACCTATTATGATGAATATATCAAGGATAGAGTTGTTGGGGAAACGAAAAAAAAAACGAATCCTCCGGAGAAAAACAAAGAAGTAAATTACCTTTTACCAGTTACCGACTAAATTAACACATGTAAAATACTCAACATTAAGAATGATATTACCGGTTACTGGGTAATAAACTCTTGGGGGATCAAAGGATCCATCTAGGTAAGAACTAGAAAGAAACGGTCAAATAAGACTCAACCCAATGAGGATATAACCCAAAGGGATTAGTTCCATCCATATAATGAACTGGGGAGGAGACTGAAATGATAATCATCCACGAGGTAATAACTTAGTGGGGAAGGAGAAAAGATAAACTTTTTCTTCTTAAAGGGGCTGACACTCTACAATTAAAGAAGGACAGACACACCAAATCTGCATGGGGAAATAATATCACCAAAGTAGAGGATCAGAAGAAAGGTCAATGCGATAAAAATGCATAATGAAATATATGATGTTGTGTTTTATGCATGTATATGCATGAGTATGTATATGATTATGCTGACAAACAAGCACAAAGGATACAAATAACGAAGGTTTGAATCATTACAACTAGATACTCGACTAATCCCAACAATATGGAAACACCAAGTGGAGAACCTGCTAGGGATGAAAATAAATCACCGAGGACATAAATCCTAACTCAAAATAATATTTAAATCAACTCTGGTTGAGAAAATTCATGGAAAACATGCGTCCAACCTAAAGTGCTGCGGACAAAGAGGGATCTGTTGAGGATCCTTATCCGAGCAACATGTCATCACTGTGGGGAATTTTAAGTCAACACCATATCAAATGGGATACAACCTTGCAAGGGGCACCATCAATACTGCTCAGAACTAAATACTTCATGAAGGAAGAAGTCTTCTATCAGAAGATGGAAGTCTGTTGGGGTCTCAAGTCACAATAAGAGATAAAACTCCAGGTGAGGAGAACCAGACGATCTACTGGAAGTTCTATCCAAAAACATCTCCGTGGGGCTTCACTGGGGGGATATAATAATCTTCCAGGAAAAATCAAAGACCACTGGAGGATACAAAGATCAATAATAACTTCCTCAAAAAGGAAAACAATAGTCATCAGACTCTTCTCAGAGATTGAGAAATAAACCTAATTCCATGGTACCAAAATGTCAACCGGATATGCAGACTCACGCAGTGGAGAAACTGTCACGGCTATGCAACACAAATAAATGCATTAGGGATCTGAAGACCAAATAAAGGTTCCAAGATAATCCAGGGTTCATTCACCAATATACAAATTGAGAAATGCAAAAACATAAACGCCTCAGCTGGGGAAAGATGAATTGCCAAGGGAACAACACATCAGCTCTTCCGTGTATGCTAAATTTCTTAGGGGTGGCAACCTATCAACCATGCTGGGGAGGAACTGTTGTGGAGGATAAAGTCACCAAAAAACTAGTTTAAGAAGATAACAGTGCTTCACACACCAAGACTTACTGTCTTTGAGATTGTTGTTTGACATTCCCTTTTGAAATCGATTATTCTTAAAGTAAATGCCTTATTATTTTAAGAAAAATGATTGTTCATTAATTTATTTATTTCAAAATTATCATCATATAAATTCAATTTTAAAACAGAAACATATAAGAATATGAAATAATTGGATAAAAGCTCAACTTTATTTAATAGAATGGTAGTCCGCAAATGACGGAACTCCGTGGATCTTTACAAAGTTCTAAAATGGTAATTTACATGGGAAAGGGCCACATTGAATACAATGACCACTACTCTCTTCCTACCAACTTCGAAACCCATTGTGCTTATCTTCGATTGAGAATGATGAATCAGAACCAAATGACTGCTCAAAATTGCTTCCAAGATAAAGACCAGGTGAATGCAGTCACTTGCCATAATCCCTAATTTTTGCCTAGATTCCCCAAGGTGGGGTACTCAATCTACCGGGATGAATTTTTCTGTTTTATGTCTCTAACTTTTGCCTGGATCATCCTTTCGGGTTTTTAATCCACTGAGGCGCTCATTTTTGCCTAAGCCGCCCTTTCGGGTTTTCAACTTAGTGAGTTGTTCTTTTATTTTTTAGGCTAGGTATTTCTTGACTGAATCGACATTCACAGGACGTGTGAACTCTTCACCTTCCATAGTTGTAAGAATCAAAGCACCGCCTGAAAAGCCTCTCTTAACAATATATGGGCCTTCATAATTAGGAGTCCATTTTCCCCTAGCATCAGGTTTGAAAGATAAAATCTTCTTGAGCACGAGGTCACCTTCTCTGAACACACGAGGCTTGACCTTCTTATAAAAAGATTTCTTCATTCTTTGCTGATATAAATGACCATGACACATGACAGTCAATCTTTTCTCTTCAATTAAGTTCAATTGATCATATCTGGTATGGCACCATTCAACTTCTATAGACCTGGCTTCCATCAAAACACACAGTGATGGGATCTCAACCTCCATAGGGAGCACAAATTCCATTCCATAAACAAGAGAGAAAGGGGTTGCCCCTGTTGAAGTGCGAATGGATGTACGGTACCCATGCAAAGAAAATGGGAGCATCTCATGCTAATCTTTGTATGTCACGACCATCTTCTAAATAATATTCTTGATATTCTTGTTCGCAGCTTCAACGACCCCATTCAACTTTGGTCTGTATGGAGAAGAACTATGATGTGCAATTTTGAAGTCTTTGCAAAGAGCTTTCACCATGTTGTTGTTCAAGTTCGAACCATTATCAGTAATGATCTTACTTGGCACACCATAACAACATATAATCTGATTCTTGATAAACCTTACAATAACTTGCTTGGTCACATTTGCATATGATGCTGCTTCAACCCATTTTGTGAAGTAATCAATAGCCACTAGAATGAAATGATGTCTGTTCGAAGCTTTGGGTTCAATCATACCAATCATATCAATTCTCCACATAGAGAAAGGCCACGGGGAGGAAAGGACAATTAACAATATCGTTGGAACATGGATCTTATCTGCATAAATTTCACACTTGCGACATTTCTTCACAAACTTGCAACAATTAGTTCCATTGTCAGCCAATAGTAACCCGCTCTCAACATTTTCTTTGCCATAACATGTCCATTGGAACCTTCATGGACTTAATTATGAGATCAAAGGAACCTTCATGGACTTCACCATATCGAAATTTCTCTTATAAAGCACATCACCATTTAGGTAGAAGTTACCAGCTAATCTTCTCAAAGTCTTCTTATCTTTCAAAGATGCCCCAGACGGGTAAATCTGACTTTGGAGGAAACACTTGATATCATAAAACCGTGGATTTTCATCTTTGACTTCTTCAACGGCAAATACATGAGATGACATATCAAGACACATCACAGTCAATTGGGAACCTCATTCCAAAACTTTACCACAATCATTAAAGCTAAAGTTGCAAGAGCATTTGCCATCCGATTTTCATCTCGAGGGATATGATGAAACTCAACCTTTGTAAAGAAAGTTGAAATCCTCCTCACATAATCTCTATACGGTATCAAACCGGGTTGATTCGTCTCCCTTTCACCTTTGATCTGATTCACAACCAAAGTTGAATCTCCATAGACGTCAAGATACTTAATTATGAGATCAATGGCCTCTTCAAGCCCCATGATGCAAGCTTCATACTCAGCCATATTGTTCGTACACTTGAACGTCAATCTATATGTAAATGCAAAATGAGTGCCTTAAGGATTAATAATCACTGCCCCAATTCCATTACCATATGAATTAACAAATCCATCAAATACCACGCCCCAACGGGAACCAGGTTCTGGCCCTTCTTCAAGCAATGGTTCATCACAATCTTTCATCTTCAAGTACAAAATCTCTTCGTCAGGAAAATCATACTGTACCGACTGATAATCTTCAATAGGTTGGTGATCCAAATGGTCAGCCACGACACTACCTTTAATAGCTTTTTGAGATTGGTATTCAATATCATACTCAGATAACAACATCTGCCAATGGGAGATCCTTCCAGTTAAAGCAGGCTTCTAAAAAAGTACTTGATTGGATCCATTTTGGATATCAACCAAGAAGTATGATTCAACATATACTGGCGCAGACGCTTAGCAGCCCAAGCCAATGCGTAACATGTTTTCTCAAGCATAGAATACTGAGTCTCGTAGTCGGTGAACTTCTTACTGAGGTAGTAAATTGCATATTCTTTCTTTCCAGATTCATCTTGCTGACCAAGAACACAACCCATACTCTCTTCAAGCACAGTCAAATACATGATCAATGGTCATCCTTCAACAGGAGGAGACAAAATTGGAGGCTGAAGCAGATATTCTTTGATACTTTCAAAAGCTTTCTGGCAATCCTCGGTCCAATCGTAAGACTGATCTTTCTGAAGAAGCTTGAATATAGGCGCACGAGTGGCAGTCATATGCGAAATAAATCTTGAGATATAATTCAAGCGGCCGAGAAAACCTCTGACTTACTTCTCAGTTTTGGGCACAGGCATCTCTTATATTGCTTTGACCTTGGCATGATCAATTTCAATACCCTTCCCGCTGACAATAAATCCCAACAAATTACTAGAGCGAACACCAAAAGTACACTTATTAGGATTCAAGCAGAGTTTATATTT